>NC_064418.1:4350714-4679642 GCF_023375975.1 Astyanax mexicanus | reverse complement strand
TGAATGTTGTCATTAATACATGGCATATTTGTTTTCATTGTTTGTTAACAATATAAGCAATTAATAATCAGAATAAGCTTGAAAGTTTATTGCTTGAGTACAAATGTATAAATAATATTTGAAGGTTTTAATTTCAATTAAAAAGCTATTATTTAAGCATACTTTTATCTGTTTTACTTTTTGGACTTCTGTAATGTAAAATGTAATACACACGTTTATTTAACACTCAACCTATACACCCAAAGAGTTAACCTCCTTTTATTCATTCATTTATCTTCAGTTACTCATGAATGTAAAGCAGATAGTAAGTAGGCCGCATAAACAGCTTTGAATAACAGTAACAGTTTATAAAGAGTTTATCAAGATAACATACATGCACAGTTTAAATACGGCACATAAGGTGTACAGCAGAAGCCAGCGACTAGCTGCTCTCAGATCAGACCATTTATTCCACTTGTGCATCTAATCTGGTATTTAAAATCCAATGTGACTGTACACTCCACACAGCCTCCCAGCATTATGCTGATAAAACTTTCCCAGCATAATACATCTGTCTATATGTATTATCCCTCGCCCGCTGCGGAGCCGGCTGTGTGACATCCATAAACTTCACATGTGAATAAGCTTTTCTGAAAAGGAGAATGAATTAAGTCAAGCTGACATTGCATGCCAATAAGCTTTGTTTCATTCCCAATGCTGTATTCATTTGTGGCACAGAGAGATTTATTGCATGATTGACAATTATGAGAGGATGACCTAGTTTTATGGAATGGAACAAAAATGGTTTTCATGGGATGGCATCGCCTTCCTTTGTGTTGCGCAGACTCTTACCCAGGAATAAGGAGGCTTTTGCCAAGAGATGCAGCTTTCTAGGTCTGAAAGAGCACACAGCGATGTTATTTTATGCTCTGTATATTTTGGATAATTTAGTATTAACCTAATTGTCAGAGATCCCCACGGATAGCGTGCCTCTTTAAAGCCTCATTCAATTCAATGTGCTCTCTAAAGCTATTTTCTATTACATTTGATAAAGTGTCTGCTTACAGGCAGCCACTGAAGTTACTCCGCACTGGTCTTGGAGGTACTATAAGCATATAATAACCATTAATTAAGGCACCAGAGTTTCACCCCAATTAATTAAGTTCTGTAAAAAAATACTGTTACAGCATCGCCAGGGCTCAAACTCTCAATTATGGGACACTTTAGACCATTGCCTCTCGTTATACCGCTTTCTTTGTCTGATAGTGTTTAATAAACTGTAAAAAGAATGTTTTAACTAAGAAAAGTGAGTTTTAATTGTGCTCACTAACAACCGTGGTAAAATAATCTACATTATTTTAATAGAGGCTGCAAATGCTTTAGTTGGGAAATACACTGAAGAAATCTAGAATATTCCCCTGACAGCACTGTCAAAATGCAACGGTTCTTATTACCGTATTTTTCGGACTATAAGGCGCACCGTATTATAAGACGCACTATCAAAGAACGCCTATTTTCTGCTATTTTTCCATACATAGGGCGCATCGCATTATAAGGCGCGTTAAGTGACACTAGAAAGGGTGCCTATATCAAAGTGAACAGGGGTGGCGCCATGTTTCCCTTCCCCCACCGGGGGTGGTCGCTTGCCGGTGGAGCGTCTCAGTATACAAATCTAGCTATTTCAAAGTCAAACGAGTGCTGGATATTAATCTACACAGATTCCTCTCCTGAAAACTGTTTATTTGGGTGAGTAACGTGCTTCAGTTTATTTACAGTAAGCTTAGATTTCCAGATGTCCACTAAGGCTTGCTGCACCAGCGTTAGCATAGCTATCCGCTAGCACGCTAGCTAGTCACCTAAACTAGTAAAGTTAACCCAAACTTAAACGACAGCGTTACACTGAGTAATCCTGCGTGTTCTGGTAAGACAGTGAGATATTAGCTAGCGATTCGTCCCCCGTAGCTTGTTTTAACACGGTAAACAAGCAGATTACAGGCTGATAAAACTCACCTCTGAGAGAGTTAGCGCTTAGCATCTAGCTAATGCTAGCCAGGCAAAGCAGCACAGACTTACAGGCCGATAACTCACCTCTGAACGGTGAACGCTTAGCGATTAGCATCTAACTCTAATAATACTGCTCCAGCAGTATTAAAAGTGCTAAATTTAGAAAATACTGATCTCTGAACAGTGAAAAAGCTAGCTAGCTAAGTGGTTAGCATCTAGCTAATGCTATTGCTGCTCCAGCCTCGGAGCGGCACGGCTCTGCACGGAGTGTGTGTTTACTGCTCCTTACACCTGACGGGTAAAATTTAGATAATACTGATCTCTGAACAGTGAATAAGCTAGCTAATGCTATTTGCTGCTCCAGCCTCGGAGCTGCACGGCTCTGGACTCTGTATAGCACTGAAACTCTGTATAACGCTGCACGGAGTGTGTGTTTACTGCTCCTTACAACCTGACGAGTAAAATTTAGATAATACTGATCTCAGTGAATAAGCTAGCTAGCTTAGCGGTTAGCATCTAGCTAATGCTATTGCTGCTCAGCCTCGGAGCTGCACGGCTCTGGACTCTGTATAGCACTGAAACTCTCTATAACGCTGCACGGAGTGTGTGTTTACTGCTCCTTACAACCTGACGAGTAAAATCCATACAAAAGGCGCACCGTATTATAAGACGCACTGTCAATTTTTGTGAAAATTA
This sequence comes from Astyanax mexicanus, assembly GCF_023375975.1. Lineage (NCBI taxonomy): Eukaryota > Metazoa > Chordata > Actinopteri > Characiformes > Acestrorhamphidae > Astyanax > Astyanax mexicanus. The sequence goes on along the minus strand of NC_064418.1, from coordinate 4,676,963 downwards.
AAAGTTTTTAAGTGCGCCTTATAGTCCGAAAAATACGGTAACTAAAATATTAGGAAAAAATAGGGTTGATATGATAGTCTAACAGAGTCTACTTAAGTTCTAAGTATCCAGATTGTAGCTGTACCTAGAAGCCACCACATCTTTACATCACTGTACCTCACACAACCCCAGTTTACCTTACTCTACTTTACTCAACCTCACTTTACCTCAGTCAGCCTCGCTCTACCTTAGTCTTCCTCACTCAACCTCACTGTGCCTCAGTCTACTTCACTTAACCTCGCTTTACCTCAGTCAGCCTCGCTCTACCTCACTCAACTTTACTCTGCCTCAGTCAACCTCAATTTACCTCAATCTACCTCACTCTGACTCAGTCAGTCTCGCTCTACTTTACTCAACCTCACCCAACCTTACTCTGAGAGATAAAATGTTAATTTAATTTGTATTCATTTAATTGAATTTAATTTGCCTCAAATAACATGCACCTCCTATGTTGTGACTATTGCAGTGCCTAAATTGAGATGATGATGCTGAATCGATATATATATATATATGTTTTGCAGCCCTAATTGGAACTTTTTCACTAAACATTTGAAACATTTCAGAAGCTACATTTACTGGTGCTTTTAGCTTGCGTTTTAATTAGTTATAAGAAGATGAAAACATGGATTAAACATGGATTAGAGTTACATTTTCATTCTTCAACGTTGACTCAGTGGTAGAACATTGACTGAGCTACCAAAAGTCTCCATTGATGGCGTGGACAGCTTTGTCTACCTAACCAGGCTAACTTTTTTTTCGGTGTGTGAAATTTCATGATTCATGCCTTTTTTTAGGTTCATCTTACCTTTCTATTAACTCTTTTATTCTGCTTAGTGAAGCTCATTACAGCTGTAAGGAGGGCCCCGGCCCCTGCGGGACCACTGGTTGAGTGGAACCACAAATGACACAAGCAGGGTTTAGCTGGAAGTTAATATCCTGCAAAATTGTTTCAGCGCAGCTCCGTAGAATACGGATGATTAAATGACACGAGCAGATCAAAAGCGTTTCCTCTGACTACAAGGTGTTAAGTGCTGGCGCTTTAGTGCACTGCGGCTCTCCCAAGGTTGCCTTTAAAGAAATAAGATGTATTTAAGGGAGAGTAGTGTCATAGAGGAAAAGGGGGGTCCTGAATGCTGGGCTTTGTACACTGTATCAGCCTTTGTGTTGTGCAGTGATAGAAGTGCTATCTGTGGAGTTATTTGAGGCACTGCCCTAACAAGAGGAAAAAATGTGGCTAATCTTTTTTTTTCTCTCTCAGAGACTGTGTTAGGAAGTTGTGCGCTTGAATAGAGACTTTTAAATCATTTGAAATATTAAATCTACCAATATATAGTTGTTGAATTCTATTATTTGTAATAAACTTCTGTGTTTTCACTCAGATAATTGTTTAGAGCTTGGCCTTCAAACTGAAGTAAAGAGATCTGGCACTTTCTTCAAACAGGCAGTAGCTTCTACTCTGTCTGTTCTCCCAGAGATTAACTGTTATACGTTACCAATTCCACGAAGGGAGATTAAGGGTTGTAAAACCGAGCGAAAGGGTTCGCAGTTATCAAATGTCCTCTCGCTCTTGACCTTTCAAATGTCAGAAAAGGAATGTGAGACAATAGCTGCTCTGCAGATCTGCTTACATGGATCAAACATGCCTTTTACGCCGCTATTAGTCACAGAGATGTTTAATTGAAGGAAATCGGGACCCCGAGGTGAACAATACGCTATATTTATATACCGGCTGTTCGGTTGTTATCATTTGAGTGTTGGAGCATTGTTTTTCTTCCCAGGCCGCTGAAAAGAGCTCTTAGATGGGGAGGCATTATGTAATCTGCCCTTGATAAAGAAACCTCTTCCACAGCTGTGTCACTCGCTATTCTCATAACAACCAGATAGCTTAGTTCTGTTCCAGCCCACTCTGAGAGGAGGCCCTCACTCGCATAGTTTAAAGAGGCCGTGTAGTTTCCTGGCTTAAAGTTTTTGAATTTAGTTTGTGGTAGGGCTTCACACTTCAGTTTCTGAATCAGTTTCTCTGATTTTGTTATTTATTTTATATGTTTGAGTAGAATAAACATTGTTGTTTTATTCTATAAACTATGGGAAACATTTCTCCCAAATTCCAAATACAAATATTGTCATTTTGAGCATTTTTTTGCAGAACCTCAATATTTTCAGACCTCAAATAATGCAAAGAAAGTTCATATTCATAAAAGTTAAAAAGATCAGAAATCAATATTTGGTGGAAAATCCCTGGTTTTTAATCACAGTTTTTTCTAGCATCTTGGCATCATGTTCTCCTCCACCAGTCTTACACACTGCTTTTGAATACATTTATGCCTTTACTCCTGGTGCAAAAATTCAAGCAGTTCAGTTTGGTTTGATGGCTTTTGATTATCCATCGTCCTCTTGATTATATTCCAGAGTTTTTTTTTTTTTTTTGGTAAAATCAAAGAAACTCACAACTTTTAATTGGTCTCTTATTTTTTCCAAAGCTGTACATTAGGTTTATTTATTTGGGAATTAGGCACAACATATTGTTCAGTTTTGTTTTGCAATTTAACACAGCATTGTGTACTGCAGGGTTCAGAAGGTAGATTACTTTTTAGTTATACTGAGGTTTATTGTCGCTATCGCACACACACAGCTTAAATAACTCATGATATCCATATTATAACAAACAGCAAGTTTTACCCTCAATCATGTCAATCAGTATGGAGCCATCAACAATTTTTATGAGTTTTATTTTAATCAAATTCTTAAGATTAGCTTAACAGTATCACAATATACATTGTAACACCTGTATCATATTATGTATTGTATTGCCAGGTTCTTGTCAATACACAATCTTACTGGGCACAAAATACATTGCAGCCAATCAGAAACCGGGACATTTACATATACATCAACCGAAGCAAAAGAAAATAAAAAAGATTGAAACTTTGGAAAAGTACAAATTAAATCATCCAGATCTTTAAGAGGAAGTTCTCGGGGGAAAACTGGTTATAAATAAAAACTATTACAGTTTTTTTTATGGCAAGATAAGATTGAAGTAAATTTGACTACAGTATCACAATATATCATAATATTAAAAATTTAAAAAACTCCCGTATCGTGACATGTATCATGTGGCCAGGTCCTTGCCAATAAAATCACTGTACAATAAACAACAGTAGAAGATGGTCCCGTTGAGCCTGCTCACAGTACTGTATGTTTATTCTTTTCTTGCTGTGGAAGGAGATTGGAAGCTGGATAATTAAAGGTGCGCTCCTCCGAGGGGTCGGGGTCAAGGCAATAGGAATGTCAGAGTCTCGCAAGGGTTTGACAGGCCCTTTCAGCAGGCCGGGCTGCGGCGACACAGCCAGAGATAGCGCCGAGGGCCCCAGAAAGGCCAGCGCGCTGACAGCCCTCCGGCCGCACCGTCCCAGGCAGGAAGTCGGAGAAACAGATAGCGAGAGCGCCCGCGAGGCCGGCCAGTGGCGCGGGCCGAGTCGGGAAAGATTAGGTGTGGCCCCCGGGTCACCTCGTTCCCACCGTTCACTCAAGCCCCCATGGCCACGGGGGTGTTATTAATAAAAGACAGGGCCAAAGAGCTCATTAAGCTCCTCCGACACACACAGGCCACCCCTGCCATTAGATACTGCACTGTTAGGCATGCGGTAAGTACACTTGTTATACTAAAGGCATTAGTGGCTCCTTACAGACCTCTCTTAGTAAGGTGAGCATGTGTTTTAAAATTAGATTAACATGCATATCTAACCTACACTTAAACAACTTAAACAGCGCCTACTACTATACCTAGAAAAAACGTAGACTTTTCCTTACATGAGAATATAAAAGTCCTACCGCTTATAATTTTCATTTTTTAGAAGCTCCTTAACAAATAGAAGCAGCACTGTGTTCTCAATTCTTCTTTGAGTCCCAGACATACTGGAAATGCCTGTATATTTGACAAAACAGCCAGCAGTGTATGGGAGCTCCTTGTAAATCGTGTACAAATGTGTATGAAATATCTTTGCAAACATTTTACCAATTTCTTGTGGTATGCTTTAGTCGTATATGTACGAATTTTATGCAATTTCAATGGTGGGTTTGTTTACGTTGTCTTGTCTACACCTTTATCAGTCAAACTACAGCTGCAAGAAACCAAAGTCTAAAGGCAAGTCAGTTCACTCTGCAGCTATTTTGGCAACGCAGCCAGGCACTTTTTGTTGAAGGGCTCGACTTTATTCTAAACAATTATCATTGTAGATTTGTGAGAAATCTCCTTCGTACAGTGGTCAGTGCTGTTTCTTGTCACTAATAAGGTCTATGATGAAATCACCTGCGCACCATTTGCGCAAGCTTAGGTCATGGTCCACTTTTTAACAAATTCACATTTGTGAATTTGACGATCAAAAGCATGATTTGTCTATACTGCTGTGGTGTGAAAGTTGACTATAGTCCTGAAGCAGTAGAAGGAGCCTAGGAGCAAAAATATCAGTTCTCACACAATGCTGCTTTAAGAGCATTTGCTTGGTTTAAATGTTAATATTTGTATTAATATCGACAGCATTTTTAGTAAAACTTTTTTTAGTAAAACTGTTAAAACTTAAAAAATTGGGGTAAAATAGCTTTAAACTGAGATCACAGCTTAATCAGGCTTAACACCATCAATACCAATCCTTTAAAACACGCTTTGATCATCTCCGATAAAGATCTTTTGGATCCCATCAGCTCATCCTTCATCCTAGCAGTGTTTAGTGTGTCGAGGGGAGGGGGGTTGAGAGTAGATCACTACTCGCTGCTAACTGTATTGTACCCGAGTCGACTCACTGTCTTCCTGCGCCTTCGTGGGATTGCTGAGTGTATAGTTCTCTTGTCAATGTAAATAATCGGAGGAATTCAGCACGCGGCGTGGAGATATGTGGGGGTGAGGTGGAGGAGGGGATGGGGGGGATAGATAAAACATGCACGCATAACTCTCTCCTTACCGTAAGTGATGACTGGTGTCGGACCTGTCTCGCGTATAAAAGGAAACATAACATGATAGCGCCAGATCTTTGATCAAGATGTGCGGGTGCGCGGCGGCGGCGGGCGTGATTTATACCGCCGCACCTCAATAAAAAGGATGTCAACTTTAGGCCTTAATGAAAGCTCTTGAACGTATCTGTGCGGGAGCGATATGTTGACAGTGAGGATGCAAATGAGGTTAAATGTGCGAGAACCGAAATGAATCACCCCTGTCTCTGCTGCTCTTCTGCCAATGAGGAGGAGGTGGAGGGAAAGGAGAAAGGGGGGGAAAAAATGCTTTTCGGCGGGTACAAAGCGGCCCATGACACATTCCCTCCTTTGTTTCAAGCTGCTAACTGTATTTAATTTCACATCTTATCGGCCTCGGCTTTGTCTGTCTGCTGGCTCCTCCCGAGTCAAAGCGACCCCTTGAGATAAACTCTGTCAGACTCGGGGGTGATTTATTAAATTCTGATTTCTGTGAAGGACTTTAATGTCGAGGGGAGAAAGAAAATACATTGCAGGTGGCTGCCAGCTTCAGGCACTGTTTGCTCTCCTTTTACTCTCGCCAGCCAAAGGTAAAGGGAGAAAGATAGAAAGAAAGAGAGAGAGAGAGAGAGAGAGAGAGAGAGAGAAAGATAGAGAGAGCAATAGAGAGAGAATACAAATCTATGTGGGATTTCCTGCTTTTGTTTTGGTAATGGGAACACCACCCCCCCTCCTATCCCAACCACTGCATTGCATTACGGTTGTATTGAATAACTGCTGTTTAGATTAGAGAACAGCTTGAAGAACTTTAGCTCTATTAATGATCCGGACCATGAAGGACTGATTTACATCCATGCAAAGCTGCTGGTGGACACCTAAAAGTGTCTCTGACCTTCTATCCAAATCTATTAGGGAAATGTACTGACCTAATCTCCACTGTTAGCATTGGCACATTTGAATAAACTAGTTTTGCATCTCGTCTTCTGCGCCGGACCGCTGTACTTGTCGGCAATTAACCTGTGCAGGGCGGTGTGTGCTTTGCGCATAATTGTTTGAAGTATGCTGCCTGAAAACGCTCTTTTCAATGTATTGTTAGAGGCAATTTATTACTGAATATGATTAAATGTGACAGGCATTTCATCTCAAGGTTGTGCTCATATGGCCCCCTCTTTTTTTTAAAGCCATTAATGGCTGCAGAGTGTGGCCCATAAAAGTGATATGTTACTTATTCTTCTTTCTTCTACTTCTTCTGCTATCATCAAGTGAGTGACTAGCGTCTGGCTGACTGCGTCTGGCTGACTGTGGCAGGCTGACTGTGTGATTGCAGGCCTGGTGTTGGCTGTGCTTTTGCTGTTTCACACCTGCCTTCCCAGTGGTCTTCTTCTCCACGCAGATAGTGTTGGATTTAGTGTTTGCACTCGCTCACGCAAGTCCCAGTCAAAGCGGGCAGCTTTCACAAATTTATTTCGGCAGGGGCCGGCGCAAGAGTGGGCCCCGCGTTCCGAAGATGGTGTGAAATGCACACCAACGAGTGTCGCCGGCACAGCAGCAGCTCCGCATGTGGCCAGAGAACTCGGTATAACTTGTCAAAGGCTCACCTGTGCAGCCTCTCCCCAGCCTGGCTGGATGGGAGGAGAACGGAGGAAAGGAGGTGCAGGTGGTGGTAGTAGAGTAGTGGAGGAGAAGGAGGTGGTGATGGTTGATGGTGGTAAAAGAAGGGTGGTGTGAATCAGGCAATGCAGTGAGTACAAGGCTCTCTCTCTCTCTTTCTCTTTTTCCCTCTCTCTTTCAGATTTCAGCTGCCTCTCAGGGCCGCCTCCTGTGATCCCCGCCGTCTCACGTTCTCCATTGTTCGCCGCTCGTCAGCATCTTTTGTCTTTTGCCACTGATTCGTCTTTTTGATCTGCGCCGAGTGATTTATCTGCATGGAATCGTTTTTCGCACAATTCCCCCTCAGGAAATTTGGAATGAGCCATCCAATAACCTTGGCAGGGGCGCAAAAACAAAGCGCGAGAAGCTGATCTCATGTATTTTGATGCTGTTCTTTCGGTGAGGCGCCTCAGAAATGGGAAAAAAGAAGGCAAAATGACCGTGTCCTTTCCTCATTCGCCGTTAAATTGAGTCTTAAATGTGACACTGCTTCTCTAGTCGCTGTTTACTGCTACAACCTGTGCAAAAATAACGCAGTGTTAATTAGGCTGCTTTTGCTGTACTGCGGCCTACTGACTCAGATTAATGTGCTCCTCCTGCACTGCCTCCTGAAATGTATCAGAAAGCTGGAGATTTGGGGATTTGGTGCGAGTCTTTAATGTGTGGCGACTGCAACAGTTTTTCCTCTGTTTGCCTGGTTAAAAGCGTTGCTGGTTCGGGGGATTGGAGTTGACAACCCTGAGGGTATTGGAACTGTTTGCCTTCTCTTTTTCTCTCTCTCTCTCTCTCTCTCTCTCTCTTTCTCTCGCTCTCTCTTTTTCCGCCAGCGCTCAGCTGCAGCTGTTTGAGTCTCCTCCCGCCAGCTGTCAGTTAGAGAGGCTCTCCGTAAACATCTCCACTCAGCACCTGCTAGCCACTGGGGAAATAGGTGCATGTCAGAAAAGTTTGAACATTGTAAAGAGGACTTCAGATGGGGTGTCTGCTGGAAGGTCGCGTGTCCAGGGCGTGTCCATTTGCAGAGTCTTGGCAATCTGCTAGTGTGTTAATTATTATGGTTGAGCGTTAGCCAAAGGCTTCTGGAAACAGATACTTTTAGCCAAACATAATTTAATTACACCTTATAGCAAAATGTATAGCAAAACACATCTGTAAATAAGAAATAAATCATATCAATACATTTGCAACCACCTCGTAGCCTTTTGGAACCCAACATCTATATCACAGCAACAGTGCTGATTAGTTTTTGATATATCAACCCTGTTCTTACTTACACGCATTTATTTGTCGTTTTTTATTCATCCCTCATTACTCCCATTTTCTTCTATTCCAGTCTTATTTTTGTCCCTACTAAATCCCAATCTTGCATTGCTACCAAATTCATGTGCTTCTCCTGGGCTGATCTCAGGCCAATCTCCCCAATCTTCATCTAAAGCCATACTCACCCACACTAGTCTGCTTGTAGTTTTTTTTTCATCCCTTATTCCTCCCATTGAATCAGATTCTTTTTCACACAGACCCAAGCCGTAGAGTCCCAACAGCCATCAAACTTGATGTCCCTCAGGGCAGGTAACTGAGCTGGGATCCACGGCCACTACGCTCATCTGTTTGTCATTCGATCTTCCCTTGTTCCTCACGTTGACTAACATTCATTTTCATTCAGTTTTATTTGCCTGACAGCCACCAAACTGTATGTAGTCCTTTACAGCTATTCCCATTCTCTTTCAAAAACACATAGATTCACTCATTAAACAACTGGTACACCTTAGCAACAAACAGCTGTACCGTAGAAGCACCTAGCACAGCTCGGCAACAGTGTAACAGCACCTTAGCAGCCACAACAAAGCGCATAGCATTTAGCAACCAACAGCTACAGCATAACGGCACTTTAGCAACTGCCTATTCCCCCTTCTTCAGCTTCACAACCATTCCTGCTGTGTTTTTTTTTCTTCTTCTTTCTTTTCTAGTTCTATTAGTTCATCTGCTCAGTTTTGTCTTTGGATGAAAGCTTGCCTGGTAAATGAGGGGGTAAGAAAAGGCTGGCGCATACAAATCAAATGCAGTCATCTGTTAAAAGTATGAATCCGCATTCTGGCCTGCTTTTTTTTTGTTATCGTTTGAAAAGCTTTGCGTCTGATGTGGGTTAATACTTTCATTTGACAGGTGTGCCGGTTTATGTCGGTGCTTGCTTTCTGTCTGAATACACAGTAAAGGTATCAGACGGAGGTATCTTTTCATCTGTCAGCGAAGACATTTATTTCCCTCTGTCAGGAGAGTGCCGACTCTGAGAGAGGACTTTATTTAACTTTCCACCGTCCTTTCAAGACTAAATTCATCAATCCTCTGACATTATCTCAGCTCAAATTATGAAAGCTAATTAAAGAAATGGCCTACAGAAATTCTGATAACCTGAATGTTTTTCTGACCGTTCTGCCTGTTGAGAGACTTGCCACAGGGTTCCTTTTGCTCAGGAAGTTATGAAAGTATTACACCCAGATCATTTGCACAATGAAGTCTCAGGCCTCACTCTGTGTTTGTATTTGGATCAGTGTATCAAGTTGAAAAATGACCTGCCTGGGGCAAGTTTAGCTCCACGCTCTCAACTGCAGAAATCTAAGCTAATTGTTGCTACACGTTGTAAATGATGAAAGCAAGGTAGCACGGCACATTTGTTTGGAGCGTACGAACGATGTTGCGCTCCAGCTCTGATTGTAAAATTGTAATAATGTTGGCAAACAGGCAAACATTGCATCAAGTCTTGTATCCTCCTCCACCTCCACCACCACCGCCTCCTCCTCCTCCTTCTGTTAAAGTAGCAAGTCATTGTACCTCGCATTTCCCAAAACCTGCAACCACAAACTGATCCCACTGCCTTACAGGAGACCACGCTGTGGCCCTGCTCCTGGCTGAGAGCGTTTCTTCACTTGAATCGTTGCACAATTGCCGTTAGAGAGCTCTGGAAGTCAATCAGTGAGGCAATGGAACAAGTTTCGCCAGCAGAGATCAAGGAGGGGTTTCATCTCGATAACACGCTCTCAGATCGTCGCATGGAATGGAAAACAAAGCAGGCGGGTTTGCGCGTAGGCGAGCGGTGGGGAGGGAGGGGGGGAACGGCCGCTGTGAGCCGTGTCGAGCCGGACTCCTGTTTAGTGCCCGGCAGCCCCAGGCAACTGTAAGGCATCAAGGCCACCTGGGTGCGACTTTATTAAAGGATGAAATGAGAGGTCGCACGTTCCGGTCCCTCACATGACGTCCCGCTGCTGACTTTCTTCCCTGCCCCCTTTCTCTCTTCCAGCCCTGCCTGGGTTTTGATGGGTTAGCCATGAAAGTGTTTTTCATTAATACCCCTGAGAGACCTGGGAATTGCTCTTTCCACAAGCAAATCCAAAACGCACCGCTGATAGATCCGTCAGATGCATGCCGTGTTAATTAATGAAGCCCGTCATGTTTATCGGGAGTTCGTCGCAGAATTCAGAACACTTTATTACTATTTTTTTGTTTTTGTTTTAACCTGAAATAACAGTGAAAACGTTAACATTGATCATATTTTATTGTCTTGTTAAGTGACTTGGAAAAAGGAATCACAACCTATAGAAGTGCAGAAAGGACTGAGGATCGACTCCTAACTGAGAGTTGTTTTAAATCACTCTTTAAATCAAATATTACTTTTACTAAGCAAAAACAACATAAACGTAAAATGTATTTTGATAACTGTAACCCGCCTTAATCCTAATTTCTAAACCTAAAACTAATTTTAACCTAAACTCTAAATTTACACCTAAATCTAACTTTAGCATAATCTTAAACTAACTTAATCTACGCCTAGATCTAATCTTAAACTACAGTACCTTTTACATACACCTAATGTACATCTAAACCTTATCAATTTCTTTACTCAAAAGTCACTATTTTATCAATTCTCCTTCGAGTACATAGCAGACAAGTTTTGTAAATGAATTTTGCTTAAAGGGATTGCCAATGAACATGCAAAAAATTATTGATGTGTAGATTTGTGAAGTAAAAAATCTGAACATATACCTATATGAACATTTCTATATGAGATTGCATTGGTATAATGACCTGATTTTCCTGAAAGCTTTTAAGCATCATGGACACGTTTTATGCCCAGCAGGAGATTCTATCAGTGTTTGTAGCTCAAATTTGTAGCTTAATTTGGCGTTTTGTTTTTCTTTTAATAGCAGTGGTGTATACAGTACCGTGTAAGTATCTTGAAAGGCTGTTTTGCTCTGGCTCCAGCTGTACGACTCTTGGAGTTGTTTTATTTTCTATCCGCTGGGTTCCTCGCTCAGCTCTGATGTATTGATAAGATGTTTGGCTGCCTGGGTTGTGTATTGTGCGAGCTAATCTAATTGCAACAACAGGGTACCACCTCGGTAGTCTTTTATCTCGACCGTAGGCTTTAAATTGACTACCTGTTTGCATCGGCAGGATGTTTCCGGTTTTGCGGCCGCGCACTTACGAAACGTTCAACTTCTTATCGTTGGCAGGCACACTCTGGTCTGTTACTAACGGGCACCTGTCTGGGGCAGCGGCTCCCTCTCCATCACAGTTCGTCTGCTTCTGCTTTGGTTTGAGGAACGGCTTTGAGTCCGGAGAGGAACGTTAGCTCATGAAAGCGCAATCTGTTGACAGATTTGGCCGTTATATTACCACTACCCACAGTGATGGATCTGCCCGAGCATTATCATTTTACAGGGAGCTTTTAAAGCCACCATTTAATTCCCCCTCTCTGCGACATGCTGTCTTTTCCCCGCATCTCATTTGTATGCTGCTCCTTTGGTGTCTGTTTGGGCTAGCTTTAAGTAGCACAAAGCCTTTAATTGTGAGGTTTAACATTTTGCAATTAAAATCTAGCCTTATTGCTCAGAGGAACGAATGACGAGGCTTTGATGTATTTTAATCAGTGGAGATGTATTGTAGTTTAAGGAGCGTAGAGATCCCAGATACATTTCTGATTTTAAATTGACATCCTCTTCCACCTTTGAAGATGATAGCGTTTTAGTCTGAAAGCACCGAGATGCAGTCCCTTGAACCCCTTCTCCAGATAATAAAGATCTTTATCTGCCCCATTCTAAAGTGGACAAATAGGATTATGTGAGACATTTAGATTTCAGTCGAACCAAGAACATCACAACGATTCAACCGAGCATGAAGATACAGAATACAGAAAACGCAGCTGCAAAGACATAAGAATTAATTGAAGTTTTGATAAATAACCAAAAAAAAGAGATGATGACATACTTGACACCAGAATTACAACCGCTCTAATAGCAGAATAGAATAGCAGGAATGCATGATGTTTTGTCGGCTGACAGGATGTCCTGAAAATAGTGAATTATATTATTATAACTATACAATTGTCATTTTAAGACAAATAATTTTAACATAATTGTATTGTGTTAAAAACTGTTAAAAAATGCTAAATGAAGTTGCAATTTCAGCATCCACTCAAAAAAAAAAAACAACTGTCACAAAGGCCAGACACACAACAGACCAAACACACAGTTTATTAATAAATATATAGATCAGCCTTCAGTAGATGGAGAATGGCAGGGTCAGTAACAAAATGGCAGAGATATTAAACATACCAGGGGGCTAGGTAAAAGAGTAGTCAAAAACAGGAATAGGGGTGGCAATGAAAAACAGTAAGTACTAGGACAAGGCAAAAAAGGTGGTCAAAAATACAAAAACAGGTCAGTAACAAAAGTAAAAAAAAAAAAAGAGAGGTAGTAGAGCTAGAAAATAGTTTCAATACCAGGTAACGAGGAACAGAAACAGAGTGGTATTTATACTAACAGGACCAGGTGTGTGTAATCAGAAGCTCGGTGAGTTAAAACGCCAACGCATTGCGGTATCAGCAATGTCCACGAGGTCTAGTGTTGGTGCATGCTGGGAGTTGGAGTCTTTAGTTTGTGTAATAGAGTGCATAGACTGTTTAATAGACATCATGTTAGTCTTAAATGTAGAGAAGAAAATAAATTAGTTAAACTAAAGCAAATCTGGCTGATTTATTAGTGTAGCTAAAAAAATAATAGCTATTATCTGTTTTAAAGTGTTATTTTCAAGTTTATAGTGAACTAAAGGTGATGTGTTTTAATAATGATTGATAAATAATATTTATTCTTTTTTTATACAGTATTTTATACAGTACTTCATATCTATGGTACTGCTAATCCAGATTGCTCTCAAATTACTCTTTACTATCTACATATATATATATATATATATATATATACATATATTTCCCTTTACCCTTTGAAGTTATGAGTGCAAAAGGTGAACTAATGTAGGTCTATCACTTGAAAAAAGGAAAAAAAAAGGATAGATCTGTTTGTAATTCGATAGCTGTACCTCAGGCCTCCTCATCCCTCTGTGTCATAAGATGTAAGAGCTCTAGGAGGTATATTTTGTCTTTTGATTAGTGCTGATTTTTACAATCTGGCAACAGTTAGAGGATTTCGCCCCGACTGCACAGCCCGGACCCTTAAACATGTGCAGCTTTCTGTGCGTCTCTCTCTCTCTCTCTCTCTCTCTCTCTCTCTCTCTCTGTACAAGCAAATGAACGCAAGCAGGGACTCGCTAATAATGGATCTCCTCAGCTTTTGTTTCCCTTTGACAGATGGACAGTGTGTGCTGAAATTGAATTGGGTTTTAATTGCGTTGTGGCGTTTCAAATTTATCTGCTCCACAGATTTTGTTTACAGGTTTATGAGATCCTGAAACAGTGCTATGTATTGTCTTTTTTTATTTATTTATTTATTTATTTCCCACCCACCCCCTTCCTTCAACATAGAAATATAAAGGAGGCTGCAACTCCGTGGAAACGCTGTATATGTTACCATTTCTCTTTGGCCTGAGGGGGCAAGGCTGTTCAATAGGGCAGATTGTCTTTTTTCCAATATACACTTAAATGGTATAAGATTGGCTGTGCGGGCCGTGGAGCCGCTCGCGTGCTTGGATGCACAGTGTTCACATGATGGGGTTCATTTGGATAGGTGGACACAATGTAATCAAATTTGTTTCTGCTCCTGAGCTCACCGCCGCTCTCACACACACTTCTGAGCACTCTTCACACATGTGCACACTAATGTCTTGCCTTATTAGGCCGGCGCCGGCCTCCGCGGCTGAATATCAAAGAGCCACACTTCCTGCCTAATGTACTAAATGTCAGAGAAAAATGCACACTATGTTAATGAGTTTATATGTATGGAAGCAGTCCTAATAGCTGGACTCAATGAAACATCGCGGCTACCATGTGTCTCAGAAACACTGTATAGAACTGAATAGAAGATGGAAGCAATCTGCTTTACTTTGATGCCTGTTAGTGTGTTTGTGTTACTTGATTTTATTACTTTTACTATTATTTCTACTGGTCTGTTCGTCATTAAAAATATAAAGTTCCCACAATATAAAGAGCAGCTGGTGGTCATTTATATGCTCTAAATGTATTAAAATGGATATGTCTGATTTAAATGTTTAAATGACAGTCACTGCCTACACACGTCTGTGCATCCTTTGCATTGTCATGGACGTAAAAGAGTATATCCACTAGAGGGCAGATCAGAGTCAAAAGTTTCTGACAAAAAAAACCCCCAAAAAACCCCGAAAGTTCTTACGAAATTTGGTGCCTGTTTTCGATACTTAGCATGAAACGTACATAAACTTAAAAATCATTCATCATGATTATAACGCACTATAGGGCGCACCTAAAATTTCTTTTAATTTCCACCAAAATCATCAGTGAGCTTAATAATCTAGTGTGCCTTATGAATGAATTCTACTTTAGAGGAGTATTAGCATTAGCCGCTAAGCGCACTAAGCGCTAGCTCTTTCGCCATTTAGAGCTAAGTATTATCAGCCTGTAGTCCGCTGCTAAGCCTGGCTAGCACAGCTGGAGCAGCATTAGCCGCTAACTGCTAAGATTTTGCTGCTAACTCTTCGGTTGTTCAAAGGCAAGTATATTGTTCTGCTTAGGACAAACCGCTAGCTTATATCACCCTAGCTGCTAATCACGGCAAGTAAGGGACTAAGGAACATGAACACTAGCTGCTTACACAGTGTATGTACGTAGCTATGACAGTATCTGCTATTTTAGTGCTTTTAAAAGACTGCGCTGGACAGTTCCCATGAGAATGGGAATAACCTATGGATAAATTAAAAAAACAACAATGTAACAAGCAACGACTTTCTTCCATAGCATATGAATGGGGCTACAACTGCAGAGGGAGGGGCCCATTGATATGTGACATGCGATATGTGAAATGTGATACATTGGTTAGAACAAGCAGAGACTATTGTTTTCTATGGACGTCACTATTGAAACTTGAACCACACTCACTTTGTGGAAATTATACTATTTTCATGCTCAGGTTCATGTGAACTATATTTTATATATTACTTGTGTCAGAGAGTAATAATTAAATTACCAGGACTAATAAATACATTCCAATGAAGATTATTTTGTCCACTTATCCAGCTGCCTTCTTAATTAATGAAAAATCTTATTTTAACGTCAGATTTGAGCGAGTAAGACAAATGTGATTAATTAGAATTAACTACACCACACAAAGTAATATGATTAATTGACATTCGTAATTTGAATCATTTAGCGCCTCTGTTTTAGATATAAAATAAACATTTTTCTTGTATAACAAAATCAGCTCTGTACGTCTCAGGTGGTGAATTTTTAAGCACACTGTGCGTAGGAGTGCTTTGGGTTGAGCTGCCTGGGAGTGGAGGCATCTCACTCTTTGGCCTCTGCCACACTCTCATTTGCCACCTCTTTGTGAGACCATAATATTTTTCATGTGCTCCTAATGAAGATTACACCTCTCTACCATCCACTCGCCTTATCGTTAGCCTGAGCTTTGCCCGCGCTCTAATTGATGCACCCCTGCCAATTCACACTCCGGCCCTGGCACTGACCCCCATTAAGAACCCGTCCTCCCCTTCTTATGGAAATCACCCGGAGCTTTGTGAATCCTCCACCTCCAATCAACTCTGCTTAAGTGGAGAAAACAGCTTCTCATAGCCAGCCAAGATTAGACCAACTCATTTCTTTGTCTCTGGCTGCCTCTGTGCCAGGGCTTTCAAAGGAGCCTCATTTTGCTTCACTGGCTGGTCCATAAACTCCATCAATGGGGAGAACTGAGAGAGGAGAACAGTTAAGTTTATTCATGGTTATACTTCTTAATGAAACAGAGGAACCTTGGAGGAAAAGGTAAGTGTTCAACAGCAAGGGTAGCCTGATAAGGCTGATAGACTTGCTAGGATCACATTTAAAATAAGGCTATTTGGGGCGCTGGTTTGAATCTCTGTCATGCAGCTTGCCATCAGCTGCCGGAGACCCTAGAGAGCACAATAAGTCTTGCTCTCTCTCTGGGTGGGTACAGTAGATGGTGCTCTTTCTTTCCCCTCATCACTCCTAGGGTGATGTTGATCAACACAAGGCATCTGTGAGCTGATGTATCAGAACCAAGTTGCTGCACTTTCCTCCAAACATTAGCGCTGTGATGCTACTAGGTAATGCTGCATCAGCAGCAGTTCAAAAAGAGGCGGAGTCTAACTTCCCATGTGTCGGAGGAGGCATGTGCTAGTCTTTACCCTCCTTGTGTTGTGGCGTCGCGAGTGATGGGAGATATACAGAAAAATTAGAAATATTAAAAAATTAGAAAAATAACGCTTCTTTATAAAGATATATTAGTTTATAAAGAAATGTATTAATGCTTATTAATTAATTAATTATTAAACCTTCACAATCGTTTCCAGTCACTGAGCTGTCTACTGTGGGTGGTAATGCTAGTGCCCTTACTGGCAGGCAGTAGTCATATTAGACCAGCCTCTTCTTTTAGTGGGGAGAAAACAAAATTGCTAAAAAAAAAAATAAGATCAAATTTCAGTTTTAAAAACATTTTAAATCATTGTCAAAAAAACTCATAAAGTGTTTGACTTTTTGCTAATATTGTGCTTTAAACAATATCCTCTCTAGAACATAGCAAGCTCATTAGCTCTTTTTGTTGAAATGCAAGGTCTTTTATAAAAACTGATGCCATGATGAGAGCATGGACTCCCATTTATGTTTCAACCAGCTTCTGATCTCCACATTAATAATGTCTCTGGCAGTGATGTCGCATTTTATGATGTATTTCCAGAACACATGTGACACTGTGGATTAAAGATTGTTAAACCGTGAGCTTCATAAACTAAATGTTTCATACATTCAGCACTTACTATTAGACCTTAAATGATTAAACCCAGATAATTTACTTTGGCTTAGCAAGACTGTTCAAGCCTATGTTTAAACTCACTAACTCACAAGATAACACCTCACAACTTGTATACAGGTGTATATACAGGTATAGCCAAGCCATTTCTTGATCATGTCACACTTCATGATCAGTTTACAAACTTCTATCCCACTTGACTTTGACTGGTATGACTGGTATTTCAGTGTAAAAAAACTTTTTTTTTATTTTATCAATAATCTAAAGTGTACAGGCTATATAGAGAAGAACTATAAGAACTATCCAGCATCACTGCCCTCCCTGCTGAGCTCACGTGGTTAATTCACTCTGCTCTGGTTATGTATGGCTGGCATGAAAGAACATTCCCATGACAGGTTCCATCCAGCTCTCCACTGATGTCACCCAACATGCCACAAGATCCTTTGGAGGCGAGTCACTGTTTAATAGCAGCACTTTAGCCCTCAGCATGACATCCAGTTCAGCACAGCTTTGGAGCTAAGATGCTTCAAATAGTGCTAGTCTATCTGTGGCCTTTCATCTGTCCACTGACTCTTTCACTCATCCAGGGCCTGTTCAGCCTGCCGAACTCAGCCCTCTTCATGCTGTAGTGTATCGACTGTAGATGCAGCCGGAAGATTTGCTTGTCTTTTGAAATGCAGCTGAGTTGATTGTGAAAAATGTTAGCTCAAAGTACCAGATTTTTTGATCTTCCCTCACTTCCAGTAGTGGAGCCCATTTAGCCTTTTATGCAGGCTTGCTCTGACAGCAAATTGTTTTTGTGGCCGGGCCGAATGCAGCAGGAAATGCTTATTTCTCATTTCCAATCCCCTGTGTGGAGGAGGCCATGGCCTCTGTCGTCACTTATCCCCGTCCCGGGCCTGCCCACAGAAAGCAATCTGCCACACGAGAGGTCCTGCGCCACGCTTTTTATAGTATCAATACTCTCCCCCATTTCAGACATGACATCACAACAATCACGGATCACTTTCAGAGGCGTGCTCGGCCTGGCTGGGGGCAGTTCCGCTGGAGCTCTGCTGCTGCCGGTGCTGCCAGAGCTGCCGGCTTAACGCACTGCTCATCCTCTTACGGCAGTGGAGCAACACGTCTGTATAATTTGTGAGGTGTTATCTTGTGCTTGAGATTGAATGCTTCTTGCCAGTGTGCTCATGGCAAGGAAAACTCCTGAGAATGGGTGCAAATAGATAGATCTCCTTGAGAGATCTATAGAGTCATGTCTGTACATGTCAAGCAAGGTGTCAAAATTAAAATAATGCCATAGTGATCGATGACAGCTGGCTAGAATTGTCCAATCAAAAGGCAGACAACTCTGGAAGTCAGTGTATAGCCCTCTGTAGCTTCTATAAGACATGGGTTGGCCTGACAGTGTGTAATGCTGAAAATGGCTATTAGTGGATGGAAAAACAAACTATGGACATGAAGGGATGCACATGATTAGTAATAACATTCAAATACAAGGAAGGATCCATAGATTTTTAAACTCATACATCAATTTCTGAATCTTCTATTTGTGTCATCAAACGAAAAGGAAACTGAATTATTCCAATCTTAATCTGGCCAGTTTTGACTGTGAGGATATTTTGCTGACTGCAGCCTCAGCTTTCTGTTCTTGGCAGATCTTGCCATCTAATGCTTTGTACAACATATTTGTACATGTCCAAATAAAAAGTAATATAATCTAGTAGTTTACATTCAATATACTGTAGACCACTCCTTCATATAAGTATTATCCTCTATAATTTGCTGCAGCACATACTGCTCATTTTTTAATAATACAGATATTTTTCCCCGTGCCATATGCTGCCGTGTGCTTCCTAGTGATCTGTTGATTTCCAGGTTGTTTTGGAACGGCTCATAAAATATGGTTCCCGGATCAATTAATTGTGTACAGAGTGGAGGAGCAGAACGGCGAGTGGTCCAATGGAGGGATTTTTCTCCCCTGGGCCCCGACGGCCTGCACTGTGATGTTTCATTAAGTATATGCAGTCTTCTGGCTTCCAGTAAACACACAGTAATTAGGGAATTTGAAGATGTCGTCTCTTGAGCTTGCTCTATGGTAATGATTATATGACCCAAAAAATGGGAGGTGTGGCAGAGGTCACAAAATGGGCAACCCGGCATTAAATTCTCGTTGCCTGGCCAATTTAAATTAGGAAGGAGCTGTTTAATATTCCCATTCTTATGCGCTGAAATGTAGATTTATTTACGGATACGTACCGGGGTTCATATTTTATGGATATTTTTTTTTCTCTCCTCGTGGTTAATCATGGGGGTGAAATTGACAGACACTTCTGTCTGTGTCAGCAGCGGCGGACTTATCTGTCTTTTAATAAATGCGGACGTGTACAAACACAATGGTAAAAAATGACTTGCAGTCAGCCTTAATTATCCTCCCCACATAACTTCGTGAGCCGCACTTCATTATATGCCGTGCATTTTTCTTTTAATATTAACATTATATTAAATCTCTTAATTGGTGATGGCTGCAGTCAGGCCTCACAATAGTAATTGCTTTTGCTTCTTTAAATAAAAGGTGCCATGTACAATTGCGTCTTATTACGGCTATTGGATAAACAGTGGCAACAGGCAGCCAGGCTGAAATGAGAGTGGCTGTGCTGGCGAGTTCTGCTCGGCAGCGGCGGTAGTGAGAGAGAGAGAGTTTAAGAGAGAGAGAGGAACGTCGAGAGATGCCCAGCACCAGAGAGATTCATAGAGAAAGAAGGAACGAGAGAGAAAGGCAGAAAGAGAGAGAGAGAGAGAGATAGAGAGAGAGAGACCCGGGGCCGGGGAGGTGGCGGAGGCAGCATGTCAATGAGAAGCCTCAGTGTCACTGGGCTTACCAGTCAGGACAGCCATCTGGAAAATCAAAGGCCAGCGCCATCTGCTTTACTTTCCCACTGTTTTCTCATCTCGGCCAGGCAGCGCTCTCCTCCGGCTCGGTCGCCTCAGCCCCCAAAAAACGAATTGTTTATATGAGCCGCTGAATTTCTGTGCCATCTTGATTTGTCAACACGCCTGATGTTCGGGGGCTTGGGCTCGATATTTTTCTGAAAGTTCTTTTAGAGATTTTTCCTCAAGTCTCCCAAGACAACTGTAAAAAAGTCTTGAATTTATGGAGTTCATTGACATTTGAGTGTCCTTGTGGAGCAGGTGGGTATTAGCGCAGTGAAAATATGGCCGCGGCACTGCGTTAAACAGTATATCGAGAGCAGTGTCTTTGAGAAACTCTCCTTCTTTTTCGAGATGCGAAGACACAGATGGAAAGGTGCCCTGGTGTTATTTCCTGGCTCCTTTCTCCCCCCCTCTCTTCCCCTTCCTCTTCAGTTTGAAAAGAAATCTCCTGACTCTGTAAAATGGGCAATGATGACATATGTGGATGCAGGCTTGTTCATATCTTTGTGGGGCCTTTAGGGAAATAAATATCTGAGAACATTCAGTGAAATGAAGCTCACTCAATAAATCAACCTGACACAATAAACACTTCTGGCACATACCCCCCCCCATCTCCTCCTCCTCCGCCCCTCTCCCAGGCACCACCTACCTCTCGCAGCTCTCGTGCTACCAAATGGTGCCTCCCTGAAGGCCGGTAAATCAAATCGGCACACAAATACAGTGGGAATTTATTTGGAATGGGTTTTTGTTCTGTTTAACGCCTGATTGTTAGATGGACTGGGCCTGTGATAAATCTCGCGGCCGCTGCCGGAGCCGCGCTCTGAGCCTGTTGCTCGGTGGCGCCGCGTATAAATCATAAATCCAATTGCATGAGAGAGCTTTTGCGGGCCTGCCGACAGAAAAGAGAGTGGCAAATGAACAGAATATATGTCCGTCACCATCTGTCTTCCACCACCCTCTGCTTTCGCCACCGATACTTCCTGGAATTTTAGTGCGGAATCGGTAGACGAGAAGCAGAGTCCAAGAGCTTACTGTTTTCTCTCACAGTGAGAGTTAATGAAATTAAGTCCTTGATGTGCAGCTTTCTACAGTACTCACTGTCTCTTGTTCTCCACACGGTTCCCTTTCCGGCACACACTGTGTTCTAGGAATAGGCTGCGGGTGGAACAGTGTGACGATTTTAACCGGAAAAAAAAAAAAAAAAAACTGAATATTGAGAAAATTACTTACAGTTGCTTTCTAGGGGGCGCCATGTGGTCCAGCGGGCTAAGTGCTGCCAATATGATTGGGAGATTTCCGGAGATTTTTGGGTTTGAATCCCAGTCATGCAGCTTGCCATCAGTTGCCAGAGCCCTGAGGAAGCAGAATCAGGCCTTGCTCTCTCTGGGTGGGTAGAGTAGGTGGCACTCTTTCCCCTAATCACTCCAAAGGGTGATGTCGATCAGCACAAGGCGTCTGTGAGCTGATTTATCGGAACTGAGTCGGAGAACTTGATCACGTGAAAAATCCTCAATAATTACAGTTTTTGGGGCAAAACCATTTTGGTTGCAGAACAACTATTCCATAGCTCAACCAATCAATGCAGCCTACATGGTTTTGGGTATTTTTTTATTATTTGGTTTGAGATTGGCTTAACAGGCGTTAAAACGTCTTTCAGACCTTTGCTTATCTGAATGAACCCAATCTTAAGGCTGGTTTATTTTTTTTTTGTGTGTGTCGAGTCAACGCATTTCCTACAGCGTAGCCTGTGTGAGTGTCCTATGCAGCGGGTTACATTTATACTTTTATATATTATCGCGCATCCAACGATCTGCATCACTCTGCAGTTTAAACCACAAGGGTGGGATGGTGTGGGCGGGAACATAAGGCTCGGCAGACCAATCACAGCTGCTGCTGTCCATGTCTCACGATGCACAGTTACATTTCTGGGGAGGTGTGTCTGTCGGGCTACAGCGTAGAACACATGGCTACACATAGGGTACATATTGACCTTTAGTCTTGTTTTTTTTTTTTTTAAATCATTCTACTAATTTAAGATCATCTTGACTGTTTAGTGTGATTTTCAGTCTATTGACTATTCAAATTATTATATACTAAATAAAAATAAAACATACTGAATTTGAACAACAAAAACAAGTGTATCGTCACACCCATGCGTAGTTGTGTGTATCTCTCTGACAGTTAACTGTATTCTAAATCGAGGTCAGTGAAGACGCCTCACCTGGGCAGGCCCGGCCGCTTTTGTTTGCTAACTTGAAAAGAGTCCACCCCGCTATTGACACTTTTTCCTCGCCAGCATTATTCCGCTCTGGCCCTGTTACTTTGTGTCCTTGCTCCCCTGTGTAGACGGTGACTTTGAATCAGTCGCTTGCCCACATACCGAAATCCCTCCCAATCCCCTGGGCCTTATTTATCCAGCAATAATATAATCCGTATAGCAGGGAATAATTAGTTTATCAATGTTTGCTATGGTAACACGCATGGAAACAGGCCTTTAAATGATTGTATTTTTAAACGGCGGGGCCGGCATACATTTTCCTTTATCTGGGCGCGCAGCGGCTATGATTGCTCAGTGTTATAAATGGCACATACTTTGTGAGCGGAGAGAAAGGCATTGTTTACAATTGGCCCCACACAGTGAATCTGTCCAGTGTAAGGTAATCTGCGGTAATAAGCTCCATTTGTTTTGTTTAGCTCTTTAACAGAGGGTGAGAGGAAGGGAGCGGGGGAGAGAGAGAAATCTCATTTCAAATCCTACTAACCTTCTTATCTCTATTTGTTCAGTTGTTTTTAATGCCACATACTGAAAGAATTTCAATGGCTGTTTTGCCATGAAGTCATTTGTTATCCTTCAGCAGGCTTTCGTCTCCCTATTGTGTGACAGCCCCCGAGTGCTTGAATCTTCCAGATGGAGCTAGCCAGACAGAGACACACACACACACATACACACAAGAACACACACATACTTTTTTTTTTTACGCTGGATATGAATGTATTTAACATTCAGTAAGGGGAAAATTGCACTGCTCTGTTCTGCACCGCCTCATTTCCAGATAGATACACCAGTTAGGAGAGGTGTGAGCAGCACTGGTGACTTTTGCCCTCAATAACTAAAGTGTAGCTTCTTTTGTTCTAACCATTAGGACATAAGCTTGTCACTGAGTTCAGCAGCGCGGCATTCTGCCAATGTTGGCGTCTCCATTTAACAAGGAGCCATTTGGCCGGTATCATAAATCTTGCATCCTGCTGAGATTCAGAGTATTATTATTTTTTGGAACCTGCTCTGGGCTGGAGTGGAAAGCTGCACTTTTTACCTATTAATTCTGTCGTTTTATTAAAATCAAAGTAATTAACAAGCCCTACAGCTTGTTTACAGTTTGTAATAGGGCTGTACGATAATTTTTTACCATATTTTTACTGTTATCGTAAAAAATGAGTTTCCATGATAAACACATAAAAAAATGCCGCAATAGCACAACAATATCAGAGCTGTTCTCACTCTTTACAGTGCTCATGTGACATTACTAGGCTGGAGGTAGAGTGAGGTAGAGGTCCACAGTGAATGGAAAAAACTACTTCATTTTTTTGTCCGTATTTTACAACCCTAGTTTGTATTATCTATAGACAGCAAATGATAAATAAACAATGCTATTTAAAGTAAAGCTACTCAGCTGAAATCAGCATTGCACGCTACTTGAACTACTTGAGTGTGCCTGAACCCTGTAACAAGATGTTACAAGACGTCAGCAGGACAGTATGTGTGTTTGAATGCTGTACTTAAATGTTTCCACTTACACTCTCTTTCTCTCTCGCTTGTTCTTTTTCTCTCCTCTCGTCTCCTCCGTGGGTCCTTTGGCATTCCTCCTTCTGAAAACACTTCAACCCAGGTAAGTGTTTTTGATGTATCTCTTTCTAGTTCTCTCTCTCTCTCTCTCTGTTTATCTCTCTCTCTCTCTCTCTCTCTGTCTCTATTATTAGTGGCCACTGGGTCTTGGAACCCGATATACAGATATGCAACCTCATACACCCACAGTGTTAAAGTTAATAAAATAAGTAAATAATTGACTTGCGTGCTGATACGCCAAATGCATTTACAATATCAATACAGGATGCAGTATGTACAGTGTTTTTTCTGAGGAATCCATTAGTCAAACAGTACTATCCCATTTAAACTCAACATAGAATTCAAATGGACATTTTTACCTTGTTGGATTTTGTGCTTGCACAACTTAAATACACATTAAATGTTTTTCTTTAGCCTTACGCACAAAATGAAGTTTGTTAACCTTATTTTTTGATCATTCACCATCAATCAAACTATATATAATATTATACAATTGTATTGTGTTTTACCTGCCCCTTCAGCACTTCCCACCATTTATCTAAATAAACGGTGAATGAACTTGAATGTGAACGTGAATAAGACCCTTTTTGATACTGGATATGGAAAGTATGTGAAAATATGTAAAGATTAGAGATATATCCAAACCATTTTTTGCCATGATCAAATTTAAATGCAGAGTATCAGTGAAAGTTTTCATATCTGAACCAGTCAAACTTTGGTTAAGTGTTTCAAAAGGAAAGATGAGGTAAAATCGAATATAGAATAGAATTGAATAAAATACAGACTTGGATGGTTTAGATAGAATAGGCAAAAATGTGAGAAAAATGGTCAGATATCTAAAGGAAAAGCAGCACAAATTCAGTTACAAAGAACACTATAACCACTTATGTTATGTATTTGTGTAATTTTTCATAATTCTTTATCTTGTTATCTTCTGAGAACTCTCAGGACACTAAAGTGGACTACAAATCAGCAATAAAAACAAAGGATAAGGACTGGACAAAGCTTAAAACAGACAATTTTCAGTCCATTAATATAGGCCTCAATTGGATAAATCCATTGAATCGATACATTGGTTCAGACATCAGTAGTCATGACGTGCAATTCAGGTTAACTTTAAAAAGTCTATAAAAAAAACACTTTTTCAGTTGTTATCTGTTATCCTTACCATTTATATACATACTATGCATATGTTATGACATTTTTTGCAAACACGATTACAAGTAACTATATTGCCAGTTGTTGTTATTAGCATAAAACCTTGAATTTCCCATGTCTTTTTGTTAAATTATTTTTTTTTTTATTTGCTGAAGCAAACAAACAAGTCTGATGGAATATCTTTGTAAGAAATTATTTAATATGTAACTTCATAATATTTAAAAATGAAATTTTAATGATTTCATCTCAAATAAGGATCCAAATTTGTGCAAATGCATTAAAAAAATCACTGTCCGTACCTCACCTCGCTCGATCAGACATACACAGCACTATCTGGGATCTGAATATAATAAGCATAACACTTTCATCTTGGGTGACAGATTCACAGTGGACCTCCATGGTTCCATTTAGAACTTAATGGAGCCGTACTTTAATTTGAGCAGGGCTTGATTGACAGCTGCTTTCGATATCTCGCCGGTAACCCCTGACAATGAACATTAGAGTCGGATTAAAGCCAGGTGCTAACGTGTATTAAAAAATTAAGTCCAGTCAGTGGGCAGACAAGCCTCTCTCCTTTTCTCTCCAGCTTTTTTTCTGCAGCGCTCCCCTCGCCCAGCATTAAAATTCCACCGCTGTTCATTTTTATGTGATGATAGTGACTTTAACACTTCGGCGTCCACTTTGTGAAGAAAGAAGGAGAGTAAGAAGGAAAGAAAGAAAGAAAGAATGAAAAGAATGAAAGAAAGAAAAAGAGTCAGCGCTGGTTCGTACTGGTTCTTTTCTTTTTTTTTAATGCGGCTTCAATTCAATGAAGCATACGAACAGCAAACATCTTGTAAGCGCGAGAGTAGCGTGAGAGAGCGTCTTCAGAGAATTTGTGTTTATCTGTCAGAGTGAATATGTTGAGATTTACGAGGAGCTCCCCTCGCACGCTGATACACCAAAAGTGCATATGAAAAAATAAATGAATAAATAAATAAAAAAGAAAACAGTGCACGGGCCTGCTAACAATGTGCTTTATCTGTCAGAATGGCTCAGCCTGAACCTCTTAATTTGCTGTGAGCTGCAGAGCCGCGCTGTGTTTATTGTACTGTTTCGTGCTGCTGTAAATACACATACATCTCTGCTGAGGAATATTGTTGGGTCAGGCTCCAAAGCTTCCACTTATGATGATTGAATGCTACTTATTTGATGCTGATTCCCTTCATTTATGGATTTCTTTGCTCTATTTTTTCTGCTCTTCTGAAGAGTTTGGTTTGAAGACAATGAACTAACAAAAGATTGTTTTAACAGCTGTGTGTCTTTGATTACACGCTTCTTTGAAGTATCACTTTAAGTTCGCCTTTGAACTTGGATAGAGATCAGAAATGAATTGGGCTTCCTTTTGATGTAAAAGGAGGGATTTGATTTGTTGAAATGTTCATAAACTGTTTCCAACCATTTCAGAGGACGAGTTTGGTGTTGATTTTCAAAGGGGAGAGAGAGCGCAGGAGCGAGAGAGAGAGAGAGAGAGAGGGAAAGAGAAAGGGAGAGCGGGTGGGGGAGAAAGAAAATCTCCTATTTCAGTGTGTGATCAAAAAAGACACATTGTTATCTCTGCTTTTGAACGACTCCATGGGAGAAACTATTACTTGTTTTTCTTCAAAAGTGATTCCGGTCTCATGTAGCTGCTGGGGTCAACAAATGCATTCTATCATCTTTAAACCTTTCCTCACTGATCTGCTCCACCACATCTGTACAGGCAGATCTTAATGCTGCGTCTGCATTACTCGTCTTCTGTAAGCAACGGCTAACGGAATAAGTGAAGTGAGGGAAAAGTGAGAGAGCATTATCTGAACGATTCTAAAGGCTACACTCTTAAAGAAAGTTTTTTTGAAAGGGCTCTTTAGTAAATACAACCATAAAAACGTAAAAATTCACTTTTTATCGTTGCTGTTTAATAAAAAACAAATGCATCATATTATGAGGCGCACTAACATGTGGTTAATCTTCACAGTATCCTCTCCTAAAATCTGTTTATTTGGGTGAGTAAAGCACATTTATTTATTTACAGTAAGAATAAATTTCCAATATTTTCAAAAGCGCGATTAGCAACACTTAGCGCTAGTAAATGCCGCCCAATAGCGTTACACTGAGAAACCCTGAGTGTTCCAGTAAGCCAGGGTGCTATCAGCTAACGATTCGTCCCACACATCTTGCTTTAACATGGTAAACACACAGACTACAGTCCAATATACTCTGTTCCTCTGAACAGTGGAAGAGCTAGCTCTGTGGTTAGCGGCTAATGCTAATGCTGCTGCACCCAGCCTTAGTGCTGGAGAAATTTCACTGAAAACTCACCCTAATAACGCTGTACTTCAGTCAATTTTTGGGAAAATGAAAGGATTTTAAGTACGCCTTTTACAAAAATACGGTATGTCAATCTTTTTAAAATTTTTTGATTACTATAAAAATTTTAACAGATGAACTGGTTGTTACACTCTATCAAAATTTTAATGAATCGACCAATAAGATTTCTCCAAAATTACCTGAAATTAAAAAAATAAATGTTTTTATCTTTCTTGTAAAGTTTGAGATAAATTATATTTTCATTGGACAGTTATGATATACAAAGATATACCCTGTATTTCTGTGATGCTCTACAGAAACACGATTATATGTCACACTTTTGTAATATTATACATTAATTAGAACCTTTAAGATGAGAAAATGTGAAGTCCTCTACATCTACAGTTTGTTTTGGAGAAAATTTCAATTCTAAACTAAATGGTATTATGAGATTAAGTTATTTAACACCAAGCTAAAGAACTTGGAGCTTTCTAGTCTGACGATAATGCCTTTTAATCTGGTAGCACTTAAAAAAGACTGTAAGAAAATGACATATTGCTTTCATTTCCTGTTTTTTTTATGAAATGTCACACTGACTTTCATGCTCTTTAAGTCTTAGTCGTCGTCCATGTTAAATGCGTTTAATGACACCGGATTAAGTTTGATTAAAAAGAAAAAGAATGTAGTGTGAAAGTAGTTTCGTGAGTGTTACATGAATTAATGTGCTCAGATTAGGAGACTCCTAATAGTTCTAATCCTGGAAGTTTTAAACTGAATACTGTGAAGTATTTCACTTTAAAGTTAAATGGCGTGAAATGGACTTGGGTTGTAGTGGAACAGGAAATCGAGTATGAACTTATGACGGATAGCCCACCTCTGTTCACCCCCAGCATTCTGAAATACAGCACTTTTATCCTAAGCTCTCGGCAGGCTTACAATGCTAGTGATAGGGGCATAACATTGCCCATGCAAATAAATTGCTATATTTACACCATTAACATGAGCTCAATGTAGCTCAACATATCATTGGTAAAATTATGTCTTAGAGCCCTGTTTCAAAATTTCTCTAAATTGAAATTAGATGACAAACTATAGATCAAAGCAATACATTATATTGCAATATAGATGTACAATATATGCCCACTGTTAAAGTCAGTTATGGTTAGCTACGCAATATGAAAAGACGAAAAACACCAGAATGATTACTTTTACCTTTTGGCTCAGAATCGTTCGAATCTGCAGTGAAAAATAAGCCAACAAACCAGTTTTCTAAACAACTAAAAGCAAATTCAATTAGTGTCCCTAAGGTTAAAAAGAGGTTAAAAATTTAGTTAAAATTCAGTTAAAATTGACATTGACACCTGCAATTATGCAATCTATACAACTGGAATAAATCTTTTGCAGCAATGCGTTCTTAACCAGTAGTTACACTGTTATTACATGCATTATTAATGTGTGATCATACAGTTATTAGACATTAGATTTTCTTCTTTCTCTGTTTTACATAGCATTAGTGACAACTTTCCAAATGTTCCAAAAACTCTTAGAACTGGCTCCTATCTACCCCTCCCGCTCCTCACCCCACCCCACCCTACCTCCTATACCTGCTTATTATCTACACTCCTCCTAAAGGGGCTTTCTCAAATGTGCCGAGAGGACGGGAGACCACTAGCAAAATAGATACTAAAGTGTGGTTATACTAATACTAATTAGATTGCCAGTATTAAGTTTTTTTTTTTTTATCTGTTAATGATATTAAGTGCATTGCTAATGCAGTACAGTATATTATGCTACACTATTTCAGTAGTAACCTGTGACCCATTAGCTAATTTGCGTCTTTTGAACAGATGGACTGTATTCATGTTTGTGATGGTCCTGCCGCGGTTTTTACCGGCACGTAATCCCACAGCATGTAACAATGCAGAAACAAAGTTAGAGAACATGGCCTATATCTGTCAGAGACACTGAAAGCCTGTGTATAAAGCTTGATTTATATTCGGCTTGGGAAAAGATGCAATTTTCCCGTAAATTTTCATTGAATCAAGGACAAAGAAATGGATGGCCCCAACTCACCAAATGACCCACATAAGAGAATACATGGAATCCATGATCTACTTAAACAACATGATAAATGCAAATACCATCACGCATTCCTTAATCCCGGGGTAAAAATGCCCCTGCTTTGTATTTTGTACTTTGTACCCTGTCCTTTGCCTCGGCTACGTGTTTTTCACGTCTGTATAAACACCCTTTTTCTAGTCCCTCTAATAGGAGTGTTAGGGAAGGGAAAAGAGTGTGAAAATTTAGATATTTTTACATGATGTCCTACATTTTGTCAGCTAAAATGAGGATATTGCCTGAGCGAGAGGAAGGCATGTTCTTCAGTTGTCAAAAGGCAGTAAGTAATGATTAAAATAGCAGTGTGAAACGCTGGGAGATTAAAGTGATGCTAATGATAAGTGAGAGAAGAAAAGGGCAAGCTATATTTTAATTCCTGGGAGAATGGTTAATGACTTCTATTGCCTGAGATTAAACTAAACCTGTCTCATCAGCTTTTTCTGCTCACAGAGGGAAAAAAGGCCCTCTGCACTTTAATTTATGAAACTCTTTTAAGGAAGCACATTGATCTACATAGGTTAAACTTTCAAAAAATTTGAGCACGCCGTTCCATAAAGCTGTCTTCAAGAGCACGGGTCATCGAGTGGTTCAGGGCTGCGCTCTGAAGAATTCATTATCTATGAGCCGCCACGTTTAATCAAAAAAATATCAATTATTTAAAGCCGGAGGTTTACTCCTGTTTACCACAGGAGCGTTTACGCGCAGCCGGCGCTAAAATGCCAAGCGCTGCGAGTTTTCTAGTTTCCTTTTTTAGCTTTATCTGGCACAATGTGGGAAAGTAACTAACTGTTCCTCTCTAGTGAATGTATGTGTGTGAGTGTGTGTGTGTGATTACAGTAACATAAATAATGCAGCAGTGTACTGCAAGTAAAATATTTATCTCACTTTTTCAGCTTCTCTCGATTGACTAAGACATATGTTGTAAAATTTTAACCATGACATTAAAACACAAGCTCCCATGACCTCTGTAATGAAATGTATGGGTTTTGTTGACACGGCATTACGACGATTCAACGGCGTTCATTAATCTCGCCGTTTGCGGCAACCTTTTGGCACGTCCTTCGCCAAAGGTACGGAGCGGTGCCAGAAAGCATAAGGCTCGACACATATTTTTGATGGTAATTAGCATGCATTCCGATCCACTGAGCCTAGCATAACAGCAGAATCCTTGCAGCCGCTAGTCTTTCGCAGCACCGGGGTGATAGAAGTCATTGAACATTCTGCTGACAGCAGATTATTTTTGTTTTTATACAGATGTCAGGCTTGAGTTGGTGGTGTTTTCCATTCTAGCTACGGGCCCACATACCCTTTACTCACTACCAACAGAGTGCTGGGAACAAGAAAGATTATCATTCTTCTTTCTTTTCTTTTCTCCTTTTTTTTTTATGCCGTCTGAGACCTTTAAGTCTCTAAGTGTGTGTAGTGCTGATATTTAAAGCCCTGTGCCCAGCTCCTGTCTTTGAATGCATATGCATTGAATAGAAGCTACATTAGCAAAATAGCCATACAGACCAGAAAAGGAAAAGCCATCGCAAAGACCAAAACCAAGAGTGGTCCAAAGTGCAGTCCAAAGAGTCAACATTTAAAAGCTCCTTTTTTCTCAGCGTTTTATTGTATTACACATTACACAAGTTTCAAGCGCAGAAATCATATTATAATCACAGCCAAGACGGACTCAGGCGTGGCGCTGTTCATTTTTGAAGTGAGACAATGAAATAATGATTCGTGGAAATATGCATCAAATGAACAGGAGCACGGAATGTCTCACACAATGAAGCAGGTCAATCTCCGACTGTAATGCCTGCCACGACGCAGATCAATAGCGTCAATGGGCAAAGCTGCTGTGCAGAATTTGATACAGGGGATTCATGGTAATGTTCGCTCTCGTGTCAATGGCTATGCAATCCTTTTTCTTTTGAATGCATAATACCACCCCGTGACAGGAGAGAACCTGACAACCTGGTGCAATTGCATCGATTGTCTCCATGCATGCAAGAATGACCTGATAAATCACCCGTGCCAATAGCGCTTGATGTTTGCCGTTCATTTGATCAGGTGTGACACGCAGCGAAATTGTGTTGATCGTCTTGAGGAAGGTTGTCATTTAACCATATTTCAAATGGAAGAACTATTATAACAAAGAAATCCCGATGTGAGCGCCAGCTCCAACGCTGCATTAAGAAATCACATTAATAATGCACATATTTTTGTCACATACAGTATTTATAGCTATTCCCCAGACATCAACATGTCACATTTGTTGTTAGATCCCTTTTGGTTTCAATTAAAATCTAACTGAGGCAATAAAAATAGCCAATTAAATTGGAGCAGGCACTTCAGAGGTAGAAATGGGCTGATTGAATTAACCTCAAACTGCAATTAGGGTTAAATGCAATATGAGATGTGTACTTGTAACCAGTTACAAAGTTAGAATGATGAGTGATGGGTGTTGTTTGGAGCAACTTTTTCTTCAGACTCTTCTTGTCGTAGTTTTTGAGCTTGTGTAGCTGAAATATTAGTATCGGGAGGAAAACTGTCTGGTTTTTGGAAATACTGTTTAGTAATTTTCAATTTATAATAGATCCTAGATTAAATTAGGGGAAAAATAAAAATAAAAACAAGAGACAAATAGTTATAGTGTTTAAACATTTTACACCTTACATTTTCTTATGAACCATATAACATTGAACACCACATCACATCACATCAAATCAAATAAAAAAAAAGGATTCAGTTTTAGGTAACAGGTACCAAATGTGTCTAATAGAGACGCATCAGCGTGTGCAGCAAAGTTAAGAAAACAGTGGAGACTTCCCCTGAAAGGTTTTCGGGGAAAAGATCACTTTTTTTTTTCACAAAACGTTAAATTATTGATATATTTTGACATTTTATATTGGTATCTATCCATTTATAGTAAATGGATAGATACCAATAGAATTGCTATAAATTGACTTGGAATAAAACTGTCTGATATTTTTATCCTTTTAAAAGTTAGATCGTTTTTTTACTATTAAAATAAAAAATAGCATTCTCACACTTCCTTGCTTCTTTGATTTTAAGGCACCTAGACACAGCAGTTTAGAGCAACATGTGGTTGTCTTCCTTTAGTTTACACGTTAAAGTAATTACAATATTGTTCTAGTAAAAGCTGTGGACTGTGTTATTATTATATTCAAGAAATTGACTCACACTCGTTTAACATATTGTGCCATATTTGATGGGAGCTTATCTCTAAGCATCTGTATTGCTTTGTAGTACAAGATTAATAGTTCCTCTATTAGTCAACAGTGTCAACCATCACTCTTGGCTCATTGCAGTAAGTAACTTGCCATGTGTTGTGCTGTCCAGGTGGCTACCTGCGACTGGGGCCTAGAGGATGACTGCAGCCTCTATATAAATGAGCTTTCTCGAGATGGCTTGCCCTTTGACTGCGCCGCTAATGGAATGTTTGTGCTCGCGAGCTCTTACACAGTTAGGTAAAAAGGCTTTTTTGCTAGCGACTCGTTACACGTGTTAGCTAAAGTGAAAACATTTATTTCTGGAGCAGTGCACTCAATGTCATTCCAGCTGCAGCGTGCGTTTGCTCTCGTGCCACATTATCTTGCTGTATAAATCAACATGTCTTATCCCTACACCCCCCCCCCCCCCCCCCCCATTCGTATTCACTGACGGAGGAGACAGCGTTCCTTGACTGCGCTTTGCTCTTTGCGCTTTGCTCTTTGCCGCGACTTCTTCACCTGGAAACAAAGTCGTTTCTTATTAGTTTAGGTGTTTAAAAATAAGCACCTCGCTCTCTCTTGTTCTGTTTCTTATCCCGTCCCCTGAAGAAGAAGGTGCATCTCTGTAATTCTTTTAATAACGTGTGTGTTGTGTGTGAATGGGCAAGGGCCAGATTTGTCTTTATGGAGGCTTCAGAGCAGCTGATAGCACCTAGGGGCTCGGGAAGTGCCTGATTCATCTAACAACCCGTGAAGCTGATTAATTTCACTCTTCATTAGGAATGTGTTGTGGCATCTTCTGGACTTAGCATATCTATTGCTGCACGTCCACCCACCAAACCATCTCTCCATAACCCCCCCCCCATATATACACACACACACATACACATCTCACCCCCCCCACACACCCCTCCTTTTTCCTTTTTCTTTCTCTCTTTCTTTCTTTCTTTTTCCCCTCCTCGGCCCTGGCCACCCTCCTCCTCGCTTTTTGCGCCCTTGGCAAATGAAAGGTCAAAGACGCTGCAGTGATTAATGAGCACGAAGCGCCAGGATCCCTCCATCAACCCCCCCCCCACACACACACCCTCCCTCCCCTCTCTCCAACCACCCCCCCACCTTGTGTTTTTAGTCCGGCTGCTAATTCCTCCAAGACAGCTTACGCTTTATTGGACGATGGAAATGACATGGTGTCTATGGAGGTTTTGATAGCGGCCGCTCGCTGTTTGGTTTAGCGAGGAAAAGAAAACAGTGGAGACTTCTCCAGAAAGGTTTTTTTTTCGTGGAAAAAAAAAAAGAAGAAGAAACGAGCCACCGAGCGCAGATTACTGCGTGCTCTCTCACTTTTGTTTTTTCTTCTTTCCTTCCCTAGTTTCTCTCCGTAATTTTTTTTTTTGTTTGTGTGTGTGTTTAAACCGTTTACAGTCGCTGTTGCCAGTTCTTCATTTGCGCTTGTTTTAGGCCCAGGAAAAAAAGCCCACTTGCACGGTGCCAGTGTGTGTTTGTGCTTTGTTTTTATTGCTTAAATTGAAAGGGTCGTCAAGGTTCTCTTTGTCTCTCTTCTTTCTCTCTCTCTGTCGCTCTCTCTCTCTCTTTCTCTCTCTTTCTCTGCGCAGATGACACTTCACTGGTCCACACCGAGTGTTTATTTGAAAACGTAATGAAATATTTACTCCCTATTGCGGGCAGGATTAGCAGTGGTAATTGACTGCAGCAGAACTGAGTCTGTGTGTGTGAAAGCAATGGACCAAGATGAGTGTGAGAGAGAGAGAGAGAGAGAGAGAGAGAACGAGAGAGAGAAAATGAGAGAGAGAGAGAGAGAAAGAGAGGGCCCCTCTTGTTTGAATGCAGATCCTTAGCACACAATGGGTCCGTTAGCGAGGCTGCCTTTCGGCCTGTCACTCTCTCTCCACATGTTGCTTTTTCTTTGAGAGATAAGTGGGCCTAATGCTGAACAAATAGTGGAAATCAGAAGCCACTGAGAATCATTCGCCACTAGTTTTCCCATGGCACCCAAATAGACGCCCAGCCTCTTAGAGAGAGCGAGAAAAGAGACAGAGAGAGAGAGAGAGAGAGAGGTTGGAGGGAAAAAGGGGGGGAAAAGAAGAAAAAGAAGAAGAAGCAGCAGAGAAACGAGCAAAACAATTTTGTCACCACAAGCAAATCCAATTGAAAAGTCCCCTGGACTGCGAAGAGCCCGAGTTGTCAGATCGGACCATGGCAATGAAAAGATCCAAGCGGGCTAAATTGGCATCAGGTGTGGGCTTCTCTGGCCGGTGATAGGCTCCCACATTGTGTCGGCTAGACATTTGGCCATTTCCAAATATAATGGGAGAAATGAATGCAAATGAGCGAGTGCAATGAAATGTATTTAAATGCAGATTGAAAAGGGCTCTGCGTTCTGCCTGATAACAAGTTGCTTTAGGAGAAGGGCCACATTGTGCTGGCTCATCTCGCCCCCCGCTGCTTCTGTCCCCTCACCGCTTTTTTCTCACTTGTGTCTCATAAGGGGCCATTGTTCACTGGGTAAACTTACTCTCTAAACTATTTACATTGCTCATTTATTTGAATTTCAGATGCTGCTGCCTCCCTGCTCCCCACTGATGCCTTTGGCGAGCCAATGGGAAACAAAAAAAACAAAAACAAAAAAAAAACGAACAAGAAAAGAAAAAATAGGAAGTTAATTGCAGGAGGACAGAGGCCAAACTAAAGGAGCCCAATCATTAATGATAATGTTGCTGTTGTCCATAACCTCATTAGAACCCGCGTAAGCAAGCTGTAGCCTAGCATGTGTTTCACCAACAAGTTTCTGGCCTTACACAAGCCAGTTCCTTGCCTATGGCTATCCATCTTTTCCTTTCCCTCTGTTTGAGCTCTCGTTACAGCGCATTACAGCGCGCCCACCGCCAGCACTGGAAATGTTTGCAGCGAGAGCCGGGTTTCATTGAAATTCATTTCATTTGAAGGCAGAACTGTTTATCTGTTTAACAGGAAGACAGATTTTGTTTGTCTGTTTAAGTTGCACATTCACCATTCTCCTAATCAATCTAGATCTATCTATGATTCCAAACATGTTTAGTATTATAGCAATGATGAATTGTGTAGTAACACATTAATAATCTGTGCTATAACGAAACAGAGCTATTACAGGTGATCATTTACTATAACAGATGGATTACAGTAGTACAACATTTGTAGCACATGTGTGTCAACTTTCAAATCAGTTTTGACTGTGTTATTATTACTTGGTGTGGAACAAACTACTGAAAAACGAATGAAAATCACAATATTATGAGTTGCGATTAGGGGTGGACGATGTGTATGTTGTATACATATGTATATATGTATATATTATTGTGTGTACTAAGGAGTGGGAACCATAGGACATCTCTCAATACAATATAATATCGATGGGTTGCCTTTGATAATAATATTACGATATTGTGATTCTCCAATACTCAATATATTACAAGACAATTCTCTACAATACTTCTCGGCAACTGTATTACTGAAGAGGCTAAATACTTACTAATATTATGTTTTTATTGGTGTTAGCTTCACAAAATTTGGCAACAGATATTCTTTACTGCAGGTTTACCCTATTCACTTGATTACTGCCATTACCTGGATTAATGAAACAGTAACTTTAATATTTCAAATTAGGGGCAAAATTAGGGAGTTTAGATATTTGGAGTGCATCATTATTAGTATCATGAAATTTTGAATCATTGACCACTGTTACAAATCTAATAAAATTCTTGTATTTTTTAATTATCATATTGTATTTAATAAAAAAAATCCATTTTCATTTTGCTGCAGTAGTGTATTCTTGAAATTTAGTGTTTTGTCATATTGCCAAGAATATCGTTATCGGGAAAAAAATACCATGAAATATTGTGATATTATTGTATGGGCATATCGCCTAGCTCTATCTGTAACAACAGATTAATCACCAGTAGATATATAGTAATTATTGGAGACATTTAGTATGAAGCGAGTTGCATCTTTTTGCTAGATCTTAATCCTTAATGCTCTAATTCTGTACAGTTAAGGCAGAATAAGGCTTTCAAAAAAAAATAAATAAATAAGTATAGTATATATTTAAAGTCCCTTGATGTGTTGTCAAACAGCTGATGCAATAAAGGTGGAGGGAATTAAAAACATCAAGTTAGCATTAAAAAAAATACAGATGTAATTTACATGCAATTAATTTTCCTTAATTAGATCCTCCGACTTCTGCATCATCCGTATCACATTTGTCATGCATATTTATGTGCACCGGCCGGTGTGTGTGTGTTTTTTTTTTTTAAGATTGTAAACTGATAAGGAGAGGCATTAACTCTTTGACTCTGCTTTATTTGAGGAAGCGTCTGCACAGAGAGACAGCGCTTCTCTCCAGCAGTCAGTGAGCGGCGTGCACGGCCGCAGCACCGGCAGCAGTCAGTGTGAGGGCAGGAGTTGTGGTCAGATGTGAGGGAAACGTGAGGTCCAGAGCGGAGCGGGAGACTCTGCCGTGTCCAGAAGGTCCGAGCCTGTGATTAATGTGAAAGATAATGTGCTGGGGAAATGAGTAAACACTCCCTGGCTGCCTAGCTTTGTGCTTCAACGGGCTGATGACAAGGGCAGAGCAAGGTGAGAATTTAACAGGCCCGCTGGAAAGAGAGAGAGAGAGAGAGAGGGAGAGAGAGGGAGAGAGAGAGGGAGGGAGAGGGCGAGGGTGAGAGATTCAAAGGAGTGAAGCATGACTGACCTGGAGAGAGAGAGAAAGAGAGAGAGAGAGAGGGAAAGAGAGAGAGAGGGGGAGAGAGAGTGGGAGTAGGCTGCTTTGCTAATAAAGCAGGCTGACAAAAGTGGAAGTTTTTCAGGAGAGGAATAATTAAAAGCGCTCAGGGGACTGCAGTTTTAATTTCACATGTAAAGGGCTAAAGATTTCATTTAAAGGCGCGCTGAGAAGCGAGAAGGTTAATAAGACGAACAAAGCATGCAATGTAGAACATACACTCAGAGCAAGGCTGGTGGACTTTCACCTGACATGTTTTTAATTATCTATCTCCCCATGTTTCTCACTAGCTGGCATAAAAAAGGGAGATTAACTGATTAACAGTGTTGGTGACCAATTGCTAATGGTGCAACAGACAGAGACGAGCTTTGTTCAGCATTCGGTTTACGGCAAACATTTCCCAAAACCTCCCAAATCATCTTAGAGGAGAAAATGACATTACAATATTTTTGTCTTTACTATTACTACCACTACTACTTATACTATTACTAGTACTGCTATTAATAATAGTTTAAACATGAAATATAAGACTAGAAGCAGATTGAAACATTTGCAGAACCATTTACTGTTTGCTTTCTGTATTTTAATAATTGCAAAATATATATAATTATATTTAAAAGCAAAATTTTCTGATGTATTTATTATATGCTGGAAAAGGACCAAACTATGCTGCCACAATACTGCAATGGTACTTTAAAATGAATTGATTGATTAAGACATTTTTTAATGTTTATTAGTTTTAATAGATTTAGTTTTAATGTTTTTATTAACCCGCTTAATTTAAAAAGAATATTTTTAAAGCTGTGAATAATCTATGTAATGACCAAATTTTCTCTTATTGTATGCGTAGTTTGCAACTAATGTTCTAAAAGTTTCTAATGTTAAAAAAAAAGTTCTATTTCAATTTAAATGTCTAAATAATTTGAAGAATTAAAAGTCAATAACTCTTTAGTACTATTTGTTTGTATTATTATGCTATTAAATTATTGTTTTGGTCTTAAATTGACAGTAATATAGTTTAGCGCAGTTATCTCTGGGACAACATATCATACACACATTTATAGTTAAATCTGAGTTAAATATAGACTTCTGGGACCAACTAAGTCTATATAATGACAGCACTTAAAAAATATAGCTTTTATCATTTTTTTTATTGCTTTAGATGATAGATAGATAGATAGATAGATAGATAGATAGATAGATAGATAGATAGATGGATAGATAGATAGATAGATAGATAGATAGATAGATAGATAGATGGATAGATAGATGGATAGATAGATAGATAGATAGATAGATAGATAGATAGATAGATACTTTATTGATCCCCAAGGAGAAATTCTAGACATCAAACAGCAGGTATGTATAGTCCACAAAGTTACAAAAAGATAAAAATATAACGATACATATTTTAATTATCTTTTTTTCCACTATTACTTTATATTTCATACTTCCATGACATCTAATATTATAGTAACATCTAGTGTTATAGTGAAAAAAGCAGTTAAACCCCCCACAAGCACAAACCCCTGAATCCGCTGAGTTGTTCTTGGCTTGGAGATGCTCCTCATGTAATCTGGGTCTTGTTCTTCTCTCCCAGTCACAGCGGACCAGGCCAGAATCTCTCTGACTGTCAGTCTGGAGCCTGAGAAGAAAGCACCACCCCAACCCCCCCCCCCCACCCCCCCCCCCCCCCATTAACCACCACCGCCAATCCACTGGCCCGTCACACACTCCACACTGAGCCTGACACTTCTCTATTATATGTTTATCAATCTCTAATGAAATGCTGACAAGTTTTGCCGCACAAGGGATACTGTGTTCCATTAATAGCATTTAACGAACCTTGAGCTTTCACAATAGTGAGGCCCTATTGCCGCTGACAGCTATGGGGCCTCTGGGCTGCTCCCTGGTGAGAGAAGATATTACGCATTATGAGCATTTGCAATCCCCTTCTTTTTGCCCCCTCTCATTCTCATGCTGGTTCTATCAGTGGGAGTGAATGGGATTCTGGGATTCTGTACATGGGCATGTGGTCATTAAGACTTCGTCGTTGCCTGGACTTTTTTATTGCTTGCTTTTATTGCTTGTTGTTTTTGCAATATCCTGATCCGATCTTCAACATCAACAGCGCTGCCATCAACACGTCATAACTTTAATACTTTTAACACTGTTTGAAAACTGTACCTGGACATATCAGGATGATACCCGGGGGGGGGGGGTGAGCATACAAAAGAAACAGACAAAAGACAAAATCTTACAATTTGATAGAAAACAAAATCTGAGGTTAAACTCTTTGCAGCATCTAGAGTTTCACAGATTGTGAAGTACATAGAAAAGGAAGGGGTGGAGCCAACTCTCTGGTCGGAACCAAACTGTTTCTGGTGGGTAGGACGCAGAGGAAAACGTACAACAACAAAAAAATCGTAATACATCAGCACCTAAAAGTAGCAAAGCACATGTACTATAAGTGGAGGTCTTTTAAAGACAGGTGGAAGCTGGTGATTGACCCAAGTCTTGCAGCATCTGAAGTTTCGCAGATTGTGAAGTACGTAGAAAAGGAAGGGGTGGAGCCAACTCTCTGGATGGAACCAACCTGTTGTTGGTGGGTAGGATGCAGGAGAAAATGTAAAAGCTAAAGCATAAAACATTAGCAACTAAAAGCAGCAAAGCACATGTAAGTGGAGCTCTTTTAAATTTAGGTGGAATATGGTGATTGACCCAAGTCTTGCTGCATCTGGAGTTTCACAGATTGTAGAGTACGTAGAAAAGGAAAGGGGTGGAGTCAACCTGTTGTTGGTGGGTAGGACCGTAACGTAAATGTAAAACAACATCACCTTAAAGTTGTAAAGCACATGTAAGTGGAGGTCTTTAAAAGACAGGTGGAAGCAGGTGATTGACCCAATCTTGCAGCATCTAGATTTTCACAGATTGTAGAGTACGTAGAGAGGGAAGGGGTGGAGCTAACTCTCTGAATGGAACCAACTTGTCGTTGGGTAGGTAAAACGTAAAACATCAGCACCTAAAAGCAACAAAGCACATGTAAGTGGAGGTCTTTTAAAAACAGGTAGAAGCTGGTGATTGGTTGATTGTTAAAAGTGACGAAGTCTCCTAGTAGAACTTTTTTTTTTTTGAGCTTTTTCTTTTTCTGTTCTGTATTCTTAAACACATATACACATAAAACGTGAAGATCCACATATGAAGGCCGGCACATGAGTCTGAAGAAGAGCGCTCTTGAAATAATAACGATCATGCGTGTATCAACTGGTGGGCCCTAGCTGGGCTCCTGAAGTTAATTATGCAAATTGGAGCTCCACAAGTGGTTGGAGTGTCCCATCTCCGACTTCGGTTGCTCGGTGTCTCCTCTGTTTTAAATCTTAAAGCTACAGTGGTAGAGTAGAGTAGAGCGGCGGTACTCACGCCAGCACCCCGAGCCTTAGGAGAAGCATTATCTCATATTAGCGCATTATGCATTTTTTGGATCTCTCATAAATAATTGGTTCCAGCAGCTCTGCGAAACCCTCCTACCATGGCTCGTGTCTGTTTGAGTAACCTCGTCCGGGCGAGTCAATCAAGACGACGTTGATGACGGCGGCGGCGGCGCGGCGTGCTAATTCCGAGCAGATGCCTGCGCTGAGTGCTGAGCGGTTCTGTGCTCATGTGTGTGTGGTGCGATTAGTTTTCCGTGATGTTCAAGAGTGCTGCGGTAGACCGACACACATGTGTGTGCATGTGTGTGTGTGCACGTATGTGTGCGGGGGTGTGTGTGGGTGAAATATCGGCGAGGTCCAGCACAGGAGCAGAGAGGAGAGATGTACCTCATCTGTAATACACTGTGTAGACTAATATCTGCTCCTTTTTTCTTATATTGCAGCCTGATATTGATCTGCTAAAATTGTGCCATATTGGAGCTGTCTGTTGTGATATTCATCATTCTGTCATGTTACTCCCCCCCCCCCAACCACCCTCGCCCCCAACCACCACCACCACCACCACTGCTACTGCTGCTGCTGCTACCGCTGCTGCCCCCACCCTGCTCTCACCCCACCCTGTGCCGACGAGTTATTAGAGGCTGGGGTTTGAAGAGGTTGAAGGCTTTAGTCGCGGGGATGTTGCGAACAATTCATCACCAAGCTGAGAGAGAGAAGGGGGTTAGAAAAGAGAGGAAGAAAGAAAGGAAGAGAGAAAGAAAGAAGAGGAAAAAAAAAATCTCAGGTGATGTCTGGCTCAAGATTTATGTCTTCTCCAGGCGTACATTAAGAATTATATCATCAAGTGTGAGGACAGCGAGCGCTCCAGTCCCACTCGGATGTGCTGAGTCGGACTCTTCGCTCTCGTGCTGGGCTTAAATGGACTTTTTTCTCCCCTTCTTGTGAAGCGTTTTAATGGAATCTACAGCTTCCAGGAATAAAGCGAGTGATTTACTTAGTGTTGTGGAGGGGGCCGCGGCGCTCTGATAAAGCTTGTCTGAAGTAATTGTCGTTCTGCGGGTTTAAACGGCGCGGGCCCTGTCTCGCCGCCATTCCGCCACGTTTGGCAGTTGATGCCAATCAGTCAGCGGGGATGAAAGTAAACTTGTTCGTGCCACATTCAATTTGTCTTCGCCCTCCCTCCCTCCCTCCCTCCATCCCTCCACCCTCTACCCTCCAACCACCCCACCAAACACCCCTCCACCCCTCACTCACTCCCCTCCCTCTCTTCCCTCCCTCCTTTTTCCCCTGACTGGGTGGAGTGCATGTTCTTCCAAACTGCCTTTCCAGGCCTTTCCTCTTGTTTGCTCTGCACAGCGCAGTCAGAGATTCCTCCGTAAGGATCACAGGGACCCGCACAGACAGTCAAAGACGTAGATGCAGCCGCCACCGCGTTTCACAGTCAATCAAAACAGCTTTGATTCCTCTCTATGAGTGCAAAACGCAAAAAAAATAAAATAAATAAAAAATAAAAAAGACCCCAGAAAGGCCCAGGATGTGCTCTGTTAGAGCTCAGTGCTCTGTGTTTTGTGTTCTGTGTGTGTTTAGCAAGAAAGGGGAAAAAAAAACAAAAAAAAACAGAAGAGCAGGGCGAGGACAAGGGGGTGTTCGCCGGCTGTTGATGTTATTACAGTAAACAGCGTTTAAACTGCCGCCGACTGAATTGATCAGGGTCCGCGACTCGCAGCAGATGAGCGGAGCCGCATAAACAGTTTCCGTCCAAATATGCAAACACACTCCCGCGCAGCGGCGGCCCCACGGGACCAGGCACCGTTACTTCTGTCTTGGATCCGCCAAGAAACAGGGGCAGACTCGTAACCTCTTTGTGCACTGAGAAAGCTCTCGCTGCTCTTATGTAAACACGTCTCTTCCTCTCCCACCACGGACCACTTTTGGACTCCTTGGAATATTTACATTTCATTAATTATTAAAAAACTGGGGGGAAAAAAGAGAGAATAAACAGCGGCTAAATTTTTGTTTAATGTTTCACAGGATTCGGATTCGCAGTCCAATTAATGTTAATCATTACGGACTTCCTGTTTAGTTACAACATCAAGAGTGTTTGTCTCCAAAAAGGATGCAGGCCTCTCTGTTTCCCCCTCTCTCTCTCTCTCTTTTTTTCTCATGTTATCTCTGTATCTCTCTCTCTCTCTCTCTCTCTCTCTCTTTTTCTCATGTTATCTCTGCATCTTGCTCTCTCTCTCTCTCTCTTGTCCTCCTGTTATGATTACATCATTGCCTTTCATATGCAACCATTTAGACAGCAAATTAATCACGTCCAGCAAGCTCGCAAGATTGCAGGGCTTTGCTTTGTGTTTGTTAGGCAGAGGGTACACCAATCCAATATCCAATTCTGGGAACAAACAAAAATGTGCGTACAGTGTATTAATTAAACTACAGTAAAGTACAAAAGTCAGAGACCAACTTAAATTTAACTATAAAAAGTTTATAGTCAAAAACAGCCTTTTAGAATAACTTGAATAACTTTTTAATAAGCAGAAAATATACTGACATGTCAATACACTGATAATAAAAATAATAAAAGTGACACAGTTAAGTGAAGCACTACCTCACTGGTAGTTTGGAATGCCCTTCCCTGTATTGTAAGTTTTGAGGTGTTATAAAGTTGTAATAAAGAGTACGTAAGGTTAAAAAAAATGGGCCACTGTGCTCATGGCAAGACGAGGAGATCCACGTTCATTTGCGGTAGGCCCCACACACATGTCCCACAGGTCACTGCAGCTTTTTTAGAGTAGCTGTAGACATTTAAACATTTAAAACACAAACTTTAACACCTCAATGCATCTATTATATTAACCTGAATTTAAAAAAGCACTTATATTAAGATCGTATCTACTCTGTGCAGTTACACATTCTCACCAAAGAGGTCTCTAAATGCCCAAATCCCCAAATCTTACAGACTGTTGCTTTAACTGTTGCTTTTTTTTTTTTTTTTTGGTTAAATATTTTCTTTTAATTAGTCTTATATCTATAATACTGTGTATAATTTCAGATGTATCTTAAACTTAATCTGTAAATTGACAGTGACATATCTATGCTGTAAAAAGGACTGCATCTCCTTCTTATTGTGATTTCTGAGCTGCGTGTACTGTGCACGTTTTTATGTGTGTGTGTGTGTGTGTGTGTGTTTGTGATATAGCCGTTCCCGCGTGTGGCTCGCTCGTCCGCCACAGCGTGTTAATCGTATTGATTCTGAACTCATATTCGCCAAATTAATATGCATCACTCTCGAGTGCTATTGTTTGGCGGCCCCTTAATTGCGGCCCGCTGTTAATATTAAAAGCACATTAAAGTCTTAACTATTGGCTGTATCTGAAGTTACTTTCAACGACAGTTTCATGAAACAATG
Organism: Astyanax mexicanus; assembly: GCF_023375975.1. Lineage (NCBI taxonomy): Eukaryota > Metazoa > Chordata > Actinopteri > Characiformes > Acestrorhamphidae > Astyanax > Astyanax mexicanus. The sequence continues at coordinate 4,632,854 of NC_064418.1, read as the reverse complement.
GGAAGGATTAATAAACTCCTGCTTGATCTCTGTTATCCAGCGCTTTTACTATGGGGAACCAATTAAGTACCCTTCAGGATGACTTTCATTTACTGCACTCGGTCTGTTCTACTGCCAGAATTTGGGATTAATTGGGAATTAATCTTCCCACCAGAACAAGTTTGCCTTTGTCTGCTTTGTACAACACGAACATTCAGCAGTGAGGTTATGCCAACCTGTTTGTCGAACGTCCCTACTCTACACCCCACCTCACAACCCCCCTCCCCCCACCACCCACCCCATCCCTCCCTCCTTCCCTCCCCTTTTCAGAGATTGATACCTACGTGTCCCAGATCCTTCCATGCTGAAAATACGAGCCATTAAAAGAGAATAGTCCACAATGATTTTTTCTTCCCCTCCGCCTGATTTTTCGAGCTTTATTAGCCATGCATATTAATGACTCAATTAATTCTATTCATCCTTGCAAGTCGTTTGTTTGTTTTGCTTGACCTTTTATCTTAGAAGTATTCACGCCTGGCTTGGCTTAAGTACTTACTCCACACTGGCTTTCTCCCACAGTGGCTGCGCCGCTCCGAGGAGCCGGCCGCTTTATGTGCTCGGGAGCGGAGCCTCCCTCCATCAGAGAGCCCAGTGGATGTAAATGTGACAGGAAATATGCTATTATTACATGCCGAGCCTTTTGCCTGACAGCCCTCCAAATAAAATTGCGGCGTTTTTTCCTCCCCCCTCCCATCCCCCTCAGCTCGACCCCCCCCCCCACACACACACACACACACATACTCACATACTCACACACTCACGCACACACCCCTCCCCAGCAGCATTTCCATTTGCCTCTAAAACCCCTCTTTTTAATTTATGAAGATCGGAGTAAACAGGCGCGTGGTGTGGAGGAGATCGGGGTTGGATAGTTGCCCCGCGCTACATCTATCTCCCATTCAAAGTTAGCGGTGAGGACAGGAGATATAATTGAAAACTGCAGCTGGACTGTGTACAATCTTGTAAAGGGATGCCTTGGAAATTAGATTAATCAGGAGGCAGACATTGTGGGGAAAGTTTGTTTCGAATGCCTGACAGTCCTGCTCTTTCTCTCATTTCAAATGTTGGCAGGGCAGCAGGCAGCTCCAAGGGAAATGTGCTCCTTTCATACTTGAGTAATTGATGAATTGTATGCAATATGCAAATGAGAATCCATAAATCTTATGAATGACAGCTTAATTTATGTGAGCCTTAATGAATGCAGGATTAGATTTTAATTAAATATCCTCAAAGGCACCCTGACTAGTAAGTTTTTAAAGCCTTGTTTTGAAGACTTGTTTCATATGCGCTGCAGTTCATGCGAAAAAAAAAAAAAAAAAAAAAAAAAAACCCGATGGTGGGGGTGGGTGGGTGGGTTATGGGGGATCAGTCGAAGCACTTCAGATGAAATTTCCCTCACAGTTTTAAAGATAAGACCCCTGTTCTGTTTTGTTAACTAAAGTGACTGCGATTAATAAATATTGGGATGGAAATCATATCTGCTAATCTCTGACTTTCCTGGAACTGCTCATTTTCCTACATTTGATTAACTGCATTGGCTTTTTTCTTTTTTTTTTTTGCTGGCCCCCATATCTGATTTATAACATTTTCCACAGTATCTTTTTAATTAAGAGAATCGTCCATTAGGCACAGAAAAAGTCAACCAATTAGGCATTCTTCATCAATTCCCAGGATATGGAGAGTCTGCTGCCTCATTATTAGTGGTAATAGAAGTGATACAAAACAATTTTAAGCTTTACAATTATGGAACGCAATTACGAGAGCAGCGCTTGGGCCTTTCGACGCTGCATTAAAATCTGCAGCACTTTATCGTGTTCGGAGATCGCTGTTTTTTACTCTGCAATTTTTTAAGGTCTTTCTTCAGTAAAGATCTGTCTTAAGTGGTTTGATAAAGAGACTAATTTGCGATTGGGAGTTTATGTTACTCTCCTCAGGCCCTGGCCCTGTTCTGGCCCAGCTCGCCCAAGCAAGCTCACGGTTCAGAGTTCTGTAAGGATATATGTTGAACTAAATTAAAAAAATGTCTGAACTTAAAGCAGCAGTCCCTAAGATTTTTTTTTCTTTTAAAATGAAAGCAGTAGTACTACTGAGTAAGATGGGGACAGACCTTCCTTATCAATGTTATCAATGTCTTAAGATGACCATCCCTGTAATGTCTGATATAGTTATTCTAGAAGAAGGTGTGGTCTGGTAGGTTTGTTGGATGTATGTCATACATGAGTTAAATAATCAAAATAATAAATAATATATTAAAAACACAACATTTCACACAGCAAAGTATTTATATTTATTAGGGCTGCAATGATTAGTTGATATAATCGACAATGTTGATTATTTAAATTTGTCGACTACAAATATCACTGTCGACTAATCGTTAGTTTGTAACAGTACCACATTACACAAAGGTTTGGAGACAGAACCGCAAAGGAGATATAGGTAAATAGGTAAATGTCTCACTCACAAAGTTTATCCTCAACTTCATCCGTGTCTCCAAAAGTGCCCAAACTCAACAGATTGCATATTTTATCACTAAATATCAAACATCCAGACATTTAAATGCCTTTTAAATCTCATGTTCAGCTGTTTAAATTGTTTTTAGAGATGGAGGACATGGCAGAAATCATCGTTGACTAATCGACTAATCGAGAACATAATAATCAGTTTAGTCGACTACCAAAATAATCATTAGTTGCAGCCCTAATATTTATTACAATAATCTAAATTTAAAGTACTTTACCATGTCTACTCCACACATCTGCTTTTTTGAGGTCTTCCTTCAGTGAAGATCTGTCTTAATTGATTTGATAAAGAGACTAATTTGCGATTGTGAGTTTACGGTACTCTTCTCAGCCTTGGCCCAGCTCGCCCAAAGGTTCAGGGTTTGCGATATACTGTATATGGCCATGTAAATATAAAGGTGGAGGAAGGAAAAGGACTGGGCAGAGAGTTCCTTTGGAGCAGCAACAGCAGCGGCAATCTGATGGTCCTGCCCAATGGCTTTTTAATCAGAGCGTGCGATACACAAAGGGAGCAGGAAGGGCACTTTTATAACCATTCGCTCTGTCTATCTGTAAATGTTACACTCCGGTTCGGGGCTGTTGAAGGATGGTGAGGCGGGGCACGCTGAAGGTTTGGGTGTTTGGGTGACGGGTGGAGGGAGGGAAGGGGGCTGTTGTCAGTGTTACTGTTACTTTGATTGCCTGTATCTACATTGATCTGATACAGTATATTGTCCCTCGCAAAAGTTCACCTCAGCGTTTACCAGCGGATGCAGCTGTTCCTGCTTATATAAAAAAAAAAGGAAAAGAAAAAAGAAAAACAAGCAAAGAGGGCTTTATATGAAGTGCTCGCACATAATCCATCTATCTGGATCTGATAAGGCAGCTCCAGCTACCTGGCTAAGGGGGGCTGTGTGACAGGTGTGAGAGAGAGAGGACTGATGGAGATAAAGCAACAGCGGCTCAATGCAAATAAAGGCAGAGATAAAACACAGATCCGAGCTGGGATTGATGAATGCCGCGGTGGCAGAGGAGCGGGCCGGCACGTAGCACCGAGTGACCTCTTTTGTGAGCTTTTCATTTGCTTGCAGGTGCGAATGGAGCGCGATAGCTACAAAGTGTTTCCAAGTGTCAAGTAACATAGGAGAAGATTCCAGTCGCTTTGCCTCTCTGCAATTTACATTGAAAACATCCTGAGAGACGCACAGGTGCTGTCGTGAGTCTGTGGATGTGTAAGTGTGTGTGTGCAGGTAGTGTTAAATGGGTAGTGTTAAATAGGTATTGACAAAAAAGAGAGGCACATTGGGTCATGCAGTCATTACTGTTGCTAGAACATGCCCAAGGTGAGAAACCCTTTATTGTGTTTGAAACATGTAGTATTGCCTTCACATGTAATATTAATAATAATAATAATAATAATAATAATAATTAGTGTTCTTCTTAAGTTTTGTTCTTTTTCTTAACCCTTGTGTGGTGTTCGGGTCTGTGGGACCCGTTTTCATTTTTCATCAAATGATACTAAAAAAATATTTTTTCTAACTCAAACTCATTGGCATTGGCTCATTTTCTGTGAAAAACATATCAAAACACATTTTCGATAAACACACACTGTACACCCCCCCCCCCCCCTTCACATTTATATTACATACAGTATGTTTGGCCAAGGGCTAATAAACATTGCTTCATTTGTAAATTTGAAACTAAACAAATTTTCTACTCATATATTCAGTTTAATTCATTTTCTTTTACATTTTATTAAAAGACTAATAAAAAAAGAGTAGCACTTTTTGAAAGAAATGTAACATAAGAAAGGTAAAGGGCAAATATTAACCATGTAAGCTGTTTATATTGCTTGCAATTTAGGTGAAGCAAGCATGTGTAAAGCATTTTAATGTAAAATTGCTTGATTTTGCTGAATTAAATACAAGTAACAAAGTAAACGAGTAACAAAAATATGAACACCACACAAGGGTTAATTTTGATATTCCACCCATCCATATATATATATATTTTTTTTTTTAATGGGAAACATGAACATACAGCTTTTAGATAAGTGCAACAGCATTCGTACAGTAAATGTTCAATTTGTTTGGGGCATTTAGATGTCACTCCTACCTGGGGTGACTTAAATTTAGTTGTTTTTTATTACACAGGAAGAGTTAATGTAGTGTTAGGAGTCTTGCCCAAGGACTCTTAGGGTGTTCTTACACTAGGTAATCTGTGTACACTTGAAGAGGTTGGCCAAAGCACGGTTCACTTAGATTCGAGCACGGTGCGCATGCAGTGTTCGATTCTTGCCAAATCACGGAACAAGATGCACTTCTGAGAGAGGGTGCTTTTCACGGTGGGGGTATTGAATTCGGCACAACACCGGCAAGCCCACTGAGCAATGAGTAATAGCATCTTAATGGCATGCTTGGGCACGGATTGTTTAAACGCAGTGTGAGTGCAGGCCAGCCAAGGATTGTAAAGGGGGTGAAACTGACTCCTACATCATAGCAACACCTTAGCAGCCACCTTAGCACAACACAGGATCTGCACTCTCTAGTTATGAGAGGATGTACTAACTAAAGACATTACAGTCTCGGCTCCAACAGTCTCGGCTACCTCTAGGGTTGATAGCTGTGAGCTGTGCCCACCACTGTTCGCTGAACTCAACAACGTTCAGCCTACTTCAGTTTAATTTCAGCAACTACGGTACATTGCAAAGTTGGGAAAGGCTAATCTGAATACAGGTTGTTATTTTTATTATTATTATTATAGTGAAGGCCTTTCAGTGTTATCAATAAGACCTTGTTTTCTGTGCTGGTCACCACCTCAGCCAAGTAATCAATGAGGCATGCGCCGCTATCGCTGGGAAAGAAATGAAAAATAAACCAGTGATAATCCCTCAGTTAAAAGGTTATTTGGGGCGATAAAAGCTATTTTGTTAATTTATTTACTCTCTGCCGGGGCGAGATAAAGAAAAGGAACAATTAGGGAATTCTAGGTGAGAGATTTGAAAAGGGCAATGACATCGGGTTAATATTTTATAAGGGCTGATTGGCGGGATTCAGGGAGAGGCTGTATTTACAGAGGCTGGGACTCCATGATTCATCTGCTTGTTTTGGTAGGCTGCGAGTAAATGGAATAAATATCTTCATCTTTACCTTTTCCAAACGGCAAACAAAAGGCAGGCAGGAAAGGTTAATTGCTCCATTTGAGGCGAATCAAAGTGGGGTGTTCTTTTGGTAAACCCGAGCCGAACAAGCGCCGGCTGGAGGTTAACGTTTCACCCCGGGATGTCAAAATATGTCTCTATCAGACAAGTGAGCGCAAGACTGACTAGATACCAATCTTCATGCAGTGTTAAGAGGTTATTTGTTATTTGCTGCACAATTTTGCACTCCAGATTTTTTTAATAAACACTTCTTGCCTCGGCGCAGCATGTTAGCGTAAAGCTCCCGAGAGGTCTTCCTGTTCTTGACACGGATGCCGTGTGCGTATATGTCACGCAGACCCTAAAAAGCCAGAGAAACCTGTGTGTTTTGGTAAGTGCTAAACAGTTTTTCCGCTCGTATCGGCTTTCCTGTTTGAAAAAACGGAAGGGGAAAAACAGATGAGAGGGTGTATTAAATTATTGCTGCTTATTGCATTGAGGTATTGTGTGGTTCTAATCTGATTGCTTTTGCAGTGTGGTGGGGTTGGGAGGATCATGTTCCAGCTCCAACTCCTGGGTCAACATGGACCAAGGCCATTAAAGGAAGCGCGGTTCAGGGAAAGTTCAGCGCTATTTTCTTTTCACCATGGTTGCAAAACAAAAAAGAGAATTCCTACGTTTGTAACATATTTGGACACTTCGGGGGCCTGGGGCGAGCGCTGCTTTGGGTTTTCTGTTTTGGTTGCTAAATTGGAGCCAGGAATATAGGATAAGTGATTGGAGAATAAACAGAGACGGAGGGGTGGCGTTTGATTATTTGGTGTTATTACTTTTGTTACAAAGCAAGCAGAGCTTAAGATCGGCCCCACCGGGTTAAGTTCTCATACTTTTCTCTTGGGGTTTAAACACTTCCTTGATCCTTTCCTCAAGCCCGATCCGATTGGTCTGGTTCAAACCTGCTCTCTTTTAGGTAGCTGTGGCCGTTTTACAAGTGACTGCGAATGCGTTCAGTTTCCAAAATCTTTTAACAACTTGCACATTTGGATGGATGTTGGAGAAAGGTCACGATGCGGAGGACACAATAGGGAGGAGTTTTAATGCATAGTATAAATGCATGATAATTACCTGATCATAGCTGTTCAGATATGGGCATTAATATTTTAATACCAGCTCTGAATAAGCCTGGAATTTCGTGCTCTTTCAGGCTTTGTCTAAGGACTATGAATGTAAAATGTAAAATTTTGTTAGGGATAAGAGTACTGCATCTTTTCATGGTTAATGAATAATAGTGGCTTCCTCCCCAAATTAGCAGTTGTACGTAACTGGTGCAATGTCAAAAGTCATGGGACTGGAACTAGTGTCATGCTTCATGACTTTTCATTTTTACAATGTCCCATGGAAGCTACAAAGCACTGCACTGACCTTTGGGCCTTTTGCACTAAATAAGGATGTCATGATTTTTGCCAGATGCGCTTGTCTCGCTTCGCATGGACAATTCAAGCCAGATGCCACCAGTCACAATCATTACCACTCACTTTATTGTCTACTTTATTGTGTTTTATGACATATTTCCAGCACACACATGACTCATGACCTGTGGATCAAGGAACATCAACTATCACCTTGCCATGAGCATGCTGACCAACACACAAGATAACAACTCACAATGTACACAGTTGTTCAAAACTCCATCTTTTAATGATAAATGATACATGGTGGCTTCCTCTTTAGCAAAAATGTGGCTGATGAGAACTCAACATATTTACACAAGATATTTTCTTTTTACAGTTGGCCTATATAATAGGCTATATAAGGTTGATGAGGCACAGTGGATAACACCATCATGTGGGAGACTGGGGTTCAATTCCCACTCTAGGTGACTGGATGCTGTGCTACACCAAAAAAAGAGTCCTTTGGCAAGGCTCCTAACACTACATTAGCCCATTTTTTTCCCAAAAACAAGGGCATAAAAAGGATCCTGCTGTTGCTGTTGTTGGAGTTAAATATGTACTCTCCTTTTAAAGCTTTCCACTAGATTTTGGAGCATTGCTGTAAGCATTTGATTGCAGTCAGATTATAGGCATCATTCCAGAAAACATACTACACAGTTTAACTACTCACTAGGCATTAGGAATGGTGCCAATAGGTTCATGTATATTCTCTCCAGAGCGTTAGTTCTACTATATTCTATATTGTCGCTGTCCAATGAAACACACTTCACATCTCAAAAACAGCAACTTTACAGAAGAGAGAAAAACCTTGTAAACTTTCAATGGAAGTCAATCTAAAAATTGTTTATTTCAGGTCATTTTGAAGAGTTTCTATTGGTCCGTTCGTCAGGAAATTTTGGCACAGTGTGAGGGACAGTTTGTCTGTTCAAATTATATAGTAACTAAAAATCGACAAAAATGAAGATAAGTGTTTTTCATAGGACAGCGACGATATATTCTGGCAAGACTTGTCTGAAGGCCTATAGTCAGGTTGTGAGTATGTGTGCATTTGCACATCTTTGTCAGGAATTTGTACAATTTAAAATAGCTACAGTAAATGCTACATTTATTAGGAGGGATGTCCACAAATGTTTGGACATGTATTGTGATTTTCAGCTTGTCAACCATGATCATGTCTTGGTAGCCTGTTGTACTGGACTGTCTTGTAAACAGGTACAGTAACAGACGTGCAGTATATCTGTCTGTTATGACTGAGTGTGGATTATGATGCGGCGTGGGCTTACAGTAACGCAGCAGACAGGACGTACAGTACCTCAGTCACAGGAGGAGCTGATGAACCATCATTGTGCTATAATGGCCTACTTTTCAGGACTTTCTGTGCCAGGCTATTTAAGGATTCAGTACCAACAGCTTGACAAATTGTCTGCTTCATTTGTAATAGTCCAGCTCCTCTCTCCCCGTTGGCTGCGTACGTATACAGACTGTATTTGAGCAGAGACACAGCAGAGAACAGAGTACACTCACTGTATTATCAGCTTAAATATATGTGGACAATTTCTGATCTTATTTTTAAAGAGAGAGTGCATTCCATGCTGATAGATGATGGGTCTTACAGAGGCTGAAGTGCTTACCGTGAGGCAGTGCTGTTTTTTCAGTGTTCTTAAGTTCACATGTACTTTAGTTGAAGAAAGCACATCATGTGTGTGCTTGAGTAGCTCTGGGCAAGATAATATTATTTATGTATTTGTATAATTTGTATAATTCCTCTACCCTGAGTAAGATTGTATTAATTCTGTATTAATTGGCTCTAGATTAGTCTGATAAAGTGCACAGCATTGTAAATATAACTGTGACATGCAATGTACTTTATATGTAATAGGAATGTTTTAAATAATTGTCATACGGTTTAGCTATGAATGTATTCAATGATCCGTCTTAAGCGTTTGAGCTTGCTGTACCCAAAAGTACTAGGAATGCATTGGAATTATATTGCTATCAGCTGACATTAGCTTTTTTATGTGCAATAATTCAAACTGATTTTTTTTGCTGCCTTATTTATTGTACGTAATGGATTTTTTTTTTATATTTTAGCTTATTTTTATTTACTTTTATTAGTTTTAAAGTTAACCTCTTTATGTTATAATTTTTAAATATATATATTGGCATCAGCATACATTTGTAACATAAGATATCAGAATCAGCCCAAAATTCCCACATCGTTGCCGCCCTAAAAAGTACTCTCCATGTCTAGAGGATTCGGAATATGCAAAAATATACTGACCCTAATAAAGTACTAAATGCAAACAAACATAAAAAGAAAGAGACATTAACAATGTTTGTCTCACAGACATTTTTTTTATTAGCTTTTTATCAGGTTAGTTATCAATCTTCATTAAATCTAATCAGTATTGTTGATTTTTTTTTTTTTATCTTTTTTCTGGTATATAGATTAAAGAAAAGGTAACAGCATTAGTTTGACCAACAATAAGTTGTATTGAGAGATTACAGTTGCTAGATCACTTTTGAAGGCTGTATTTAACACTCACTGCACTTGTTTTATATGGTTTATAATGTGAACTTCTTAATTTAACCCTTGTGTGGTGTTTTCATTTTTCATCAAATGATACTAAAAAAATATTTTTTTTAACTCAAACTCATTGGCATTTTCTCATTTTTTGTGAAAAACATATATCAAAACACATTTTCGATAAACACACACTGTACACCCCCCCCCCCCCCCACACACACACACACACATTTATATTACATACAGTATGTTTGGCCAAGGGCTAATAAACATTGCTTCATTTGTAAATTTGAAACTAAACAAATTTTCTACTCATATCTTGAGTTGAATTCATTTTCTTTTACATTTTATTAAAAAAAACTAATAAAAAAAGAGTAGCACTTTTTAAAAGAAATGTAACATAAGAAAGGTAAAGGGCAAATATGAACCATGTAAGCTGTTTATATTGCTTGCAATTTAGGTGAAGCAAGCGTGTGTAAAACATTTTAATGTAAAATTGCTTAATTTTGCTGAATTAAATACAAATAACAAAGTAAACAAGTAACAAAAATATGAACACCACACAAGGGTTAAAATGGAAAAGATGTAAAATTATCAGACGCTGATATCAATATCAGCCACACAGTGTTAATTACTGTATCAGCTCGGAAATCCAATACGAGTGCAGTCTGTTTTTGGCAGCGTTGTACTCCCGCATTGTAAATCAGCAGTAAAGGATCCGGCGAGTGATATTCCGTAAACATGTCCTCCTGCTCTCAGGCTAAACGCCTCCTTTGTTCCCTGGTCCTGAGCTCTCGCTGGAGCTAAAGTTGATGTGACATTTTTGTCCATTTGAGGTTTTTTCCCGCTTTTTGTGTTGTTGGGAGAGAGAGGAGGGGAAAAAAGGCCTTTTACCATCACATGCCCTCTATTGAGGTCTTTCATAAATAATTCAGCCCTGTACGTTGAAAGTGATGACAGCAAAACTGTCTGCAGTCTCCGTCAGAAGATCAAAGAGGTGTTTCTGTGGGAGCAGGAATTACATTTCAGGACTTTTCTTCTGGGCTGAGGAGCTCCGCTTGTTGCCAGAGCCTCATCTGTGTGGAATGTCTTCTCACACCCGTGACCAAAATCTGATAAAGCGCTGCTTTAAGAGCACAATCCAGCTCTGAAAGGAGGAAAGTGCGAGCTCATCTCTGAGCTGACATTAACATTCTTACTTCAGGATATACGGAACTATTGGAGGCAGTTAAAACCTGCTAGTGACTGCTTGTGTAATGTTAGAGATACACACCAGAAACTGGCTGATTGGGAGATCACTGGTTCGAATCCCATTCGTGCAGCTTGCCATCAGCTGTCAGAGCCCTGAGAGAGCACATTTGGCCTTGCTCTCTCTGGGTGGGTACAGTAGATGGCGCTCTCTCTTTCCCCTCATCACTCTTTCTCTTAAGGTTGATGTCGATCAGCACAAGGCTGCATCTGTGAGCTGATGTATCGGAACCAAGTTACTGCGCTTTCCTCCGAGCATGCTGTAATGATGCTACTCGGCAGTTCTAAAAGAGGCGGAGTCAGACTTCACATGTATCAGAGGAGGCATGTGCTAGCCTTTACTCTCCTGGTGTTGGGGCATCACTATTGATAGGGGGTGCCTAATAAGTCCGTTGGGTAAATATCCTTCTAAATTGGGGAGTAAATGGGATAAAAATTGGAAAAATGTATAAAAAAAAATGATAAACTAAAGCCCAAAACAAAGTAGAGAAACTAGGGATGCGGTGAAACTTTTTTTTTGAAAATATGAAATATCAGTTGAATAATATGAATATGAATTGCTGCAATTGACTACTAAATATGAATATCAGATTAATCATTTATATTGCCGAATATTTGGTTCATTCTTATTAGAAACCAAACGATAACACCTCTAATAATATAAAGCCAAGTGGTTGTATTAAGTTACTGTAGCTTTTCTGTCAGCTCCAACAACCACTGAGATAATTCTTAGCTGACCTTATTCATCAGCAAGGTGTTTCTGTCTTCAGATCTGATGTTGGTGTGTTTTTATTGCGGAATCCTGAGAAAACTCTAGAGACAGTTGTGCTGAAAATCCCAGGAGATCAGCAATCCTAGAAATATTCCAGCTAGCCCATCTGCTGCAGACTGAAACATCACGTCACACTCTCACGCATGGTGTAATACTGTAGGCATGCTTCTAATAACAGAGTTTAGTTCAGATTTATAATTCACTCAAATGCAGCAGATAAATTGTGCAGATTATAAATTGCTGACCCAGTTTACACCTGATCACTTTATTCGTATTTGATATCAGAATTATATCTGGATAAGACCAAACCACATCAGAATAAGTAAAGTGTAAACACACTCAGATACAAATCCACAAATCCAATCACTCTGTTCTGGGTTCTGAGTTCTGGGACGTGTTTCAGCCACATATCTATATCTTTAAAACGCCTTGTGTAACCAAAACACATGTAATTATAGCCACACAAATGCTTATATTTATGTTTGTTCCATACAATAATAGAATTTTAATAAATTTAACAGAAGACACATTTGAAAAATCATGTTATTAAACTCACTTTATCATTAAAAAAAATAAATAAATAAAGTAATATAAGCATTGGTTAGATAAAGGTACTTTTTATTACTTTTTTTGTTGTTTTTACTTTACTACACTGGTCGTACAGTGATTTCACATAGCTACAGTTTTACAATATATACAAATATTTTGTGGATATTATATCATCCCAGAAATGATTGCAATAAACACTATTATGGTAAAATTTTTAGACCAATACATGCCACTGATCTGTTATACGCTTTTAAAGACAACACAACATAGGAAAATATATTGGTAAATATATACACCTGCCTAAAATATACACCTACTGCTGTGTTACACTTTTTATACCATATTTATTGTGCAAAAAAAAAAATATATATATATATAAAAAGAAAAAACTGTGGCCAGATTTGCATTTAGGCTTTTTATTTGTATTTATTTTTTTTTTTTTCTCTGCAGTCTTCAATAAATATCAGCAATTAAGCTTTGTTTAAAACTCTGTACTGTGTATTGAATCACAATTATTGAAGTACTGATTGGTCATTATTGTATGACTGGATAAAACATACAAATAATTACAATTACAAGACAATATCACGATGATCACGATGATGATTTTAACAGGATTATTAGCAAATGTGCTTTCTTCTTAACTACTTGCATTGATCCTTGAATTTCTTTCTCTCATTTTATTTACTAAAGATGTAAATAAAATGACGTATCGTTCAGGTACCCCTGCAGATAGTTGCATTGCATTAAAACTGGCCATTTAAATGGAATTAAATTTTACTATTTTCTCTAGTTTTCCCTCCAGTGTTTGCCTGTATGGAAGCCTACGCCCGTGACTGAGTTAAGCACTGCAGTTAGTCTGCTGCAGTCTGTATTTCTCTTGTCTTTTGTTTTGTGGGGAATGGTGATGTGTTATAAGGCTTTTAGTGTGCTGTGAATGGCCCCAGGCTAAGTGATATCATGAAGAGCTCACTCGCAGGGCTGCTGCCCTTGCTCCCGGTTTATGGCTCACCCTGTTTTAGTGAGCGAAGTGAAGAATTTCCGTTTCAATTTCATGCCTGTCAGGAATAAAACATGATAAAATGCAATGAAACACAGCTCATCTGCCCAGTCTTTAAATGGGCAAAACTGATGCGCATGATGGAGTACAATGGAATGTGAAGAAGTGAGCCTTCAGAAGGCCTTGTGTGTCTGCGGAAAAGTCCGCCTTCCACTAGACTGTGTTAATGAGAGTCTGTTTAGTCACTGGGAAAAGCAGCGCGAGTCAGACCTTGACTCCATGAAGGCCTCATTCAGTCACCCTCTGAATTGCTATTTAATGAATGTGATGCTGGAAAAGACATTCATATAATAGCATTCATCTCCAAACTGCAGTCCAGTTAACACACTTTTACATATTCCCTTTCCTTTTTTTGTATATACAGTATAGTACTTGTGGTTTTACATCTTTTATCAGAGAATTAAACTCTCTCTCTCTATGCTTTTACTTTTAATAAGCAAATAAATGAAAAAAAAAGAGAAAACCTGCTGGTGCATGAGCTTAAGTGATATTACTGAGTTTTATACACTCTTAGTGTATCAAATAAAGATGATTCTTTATTTAGTGGTTCTCTATGTATTTCCACTCTATAGGACCACATGTTTGCTTATTGAAGCCTTGGTTGCAAATGATATATTGATATTAATGTTGATGATTATGGCTTACAGCCAATGAAAACCCAAAAAATCAGTTTCTCGGTAAATTAAAATATTATACAAGACCAATTAGTACATTTTTGGCAGTGTGAGGAGTATGCACAGTGTACCAAGTCCTGCTGGAAAATGAAATCTGCATCTTCATAAAAGCTGTCAGCAGAGGAAAGCATGAAGTGCTGTAAGACTTTAGACTTGATAATAAAACACAGTGGATCAACACCAGCAGATGACAGACATGTCTCTCTAAACCATCACTGATCATCAGTGAATTTTACATTTCATTAGGAAATCAAGGGACCAGAGTCAGCATAATGCTCCTATAGAGTGGCATAATTCATAGTTTTGTGTAATGCAAATTATCAGTGCATCAGTACAGTAGTAAAATAAGCTTTTCTAACATGCTTTAAAAAAATTAAAAATAAAAAATATATATACAAAAGGCCAAGTCATTTAAAAAAATAATGTGCATTTTCAATCATTCCATCGAATACTGTCTGGGAGAGCCAATGGAGTCGCCACTGATCTACAGCTAAATTGTTCTATATTTATATATTTATACATTTATACATTTAGTGGGACACAGCAAAGCCTTAATGTTATACATAGTAGAATTATGGTATTTTTTAAATGATTTGTGCTCTTTAAAAAAAAAAGAAAACCCATAAAACTGCATTCAATTAATCACAATATTTGTTTGATGTTTATTTGACATATTAAAAATACAAGTATTCCTGTTACAGCTTCTTTGTTCTAAACGCATAAAAGCAGAATAAACCTTTAAATGCTTTGTTTCTAAGGAAAAAAGAAAGAAAGGTGTATGCGGTTGCATTCGCTCTCATAATGAGCGAGATTACGCTTAAAAATCAGCTTGGAGGGGCAAACCCCCCTCCCCCTTCCCCCCTCCACCCTCTACACCCATCCAGCCATCAGCTCCAGCGTGTTCTGTCATTAATCATCCGGTGATCTCGGTCACTCATTTGGAGTAATAAAAGTTTCCATCATGGACGTACAACAGGTCTGAATCATTCTGTCACACCACCTTCCAGCTAAGTCTTGTATTAAATCAAGCAAGCAGAACATTTCCTAAGGCAGCCATTGCCTTTTAATTTCCTGAAGAACCTTAAAATATCATTCATTACAAGAACTACACATATTTGGCTTTTAAAAGTCTCATAAATCAATAGTGGCCTGACTGCAATAATTAGAACAAGTTAACATGTAATTTCCAGGCCGAAAAAGCCACGCGCGCGCTCGGATTTTAGCATATGCAAACGAGGCAATTCAAATAGTGCGGGGATATTAATACCGAGGAGCAGGTAACGAGGTACGGGCTATGAATTATGCATCAAAAAGTGGTTGATCTTCAATAAAGGAAATGAATTCACCATGTAATCTAATTAGTTATGGAAGTCTATTATGTCGAGCTGCAGAAAGCAACTGTCCTTGAAAAGAAATTTATTTACAGTACATGTTAGCTCTTTGGAATGGAATTGCATTGTGGAGTGGTCTGAATGTTAACACTAACCTCGCCCCCCTCCCTCTCTCCCTCTGTTTTCTCTCTCTCTCTCCCTCTCTCCCTCTGTTTTCTCTCTCTTTCTCTCTCTCTCTCTTCATCTCTCTCTTCTCTTGCCTTGTCCCCATCCACCCACTTTATTTTTTTTATTTATTTTTTCATCCATCCGTCCATCTATTCCTCGCTCGCTTTTTCCACCTTTTCCTTTTCTCTCTCTCTGTTCATCCCCTCTGACCATAACTACCCCCACCCCCCTCCTTCTCAACTCCCTCCACCCCCTCCACCCGCCCCACTTCACTTTTGTTTTAGCTCAAGACCTGGGAGGCCTCCGAAGAGGACGCAGAGTGTTACATCGCCGGAGAACCCTCACATCATGCCGCACTCCGTGCCGGGTCTGATGTCGCCAGGAATGATTCCCCCTACAGGTAACATCCTCAGCTCAGCCCCCCCCCCACCCCTCCTCCTCCACGCCCACTCGTCCCCCAGCAGCCCCGCTGCCCGTCCGCTAAATGGCACACAGCTAAAGCTGACAGCAGCACCCAAACTACCAGTCACAGCAGTTGACCGTCCACACCACCACCCCACCCCCCCCCTCACCCACAGAATAAATCACACTGAAGAGTTCTCTTCCCCCAGGTTATTTCTCCGGATGCCGCATTCCGCCTTGAGTGGATTTTAATTAGCCCGATTAAATCCACTCGGCTGCTATATGTACATAGGCGGTTGTGATGTTAAAGTAAGCTTATCGCCACAAGAATCAACAACAACCGTTATTTTTTATGCCCTCAGTTCCCCTCCAGCAGGTCTTATTACAGCAAACGCTTTTGTTCTATTTGTGGCTGGTTTTCATTGTGGCAGCTTTGATGTTGTGCAAAAAAATAAAAAATAATAAAATAAATAAATAAAAAAAAATTAAAAAAATAAGTAAAAAATAATAGTGGCCCGATTTGCATATCGGCTTCTCGTTTTTATTTATTTTACTTATTTTAAGTCTTTTTATTTTCCCCCAGTCGTCTTCTCAATAAATCTCAGCCATTAAGCTTCATTACTTCATTAGACTCTTCCCTCATAAGCTAAATGCAACATTCCTGCGTTTGCGCCTCTTTGTGCAATTACTGAATTCTACTGAAATGTGTTGCCATGATTTTTTTCCTCAAAAAAAAAAAAGTACACACCTCAATTTTACACATTTACACATTGTGGATTCCTTCATTGCTTAAAAAATACATTAAAATGACTTACTATTTAAATCACATTTTTGGGGACATTTAATGCAAAATGTTTTACCAATTTTGGTCCCTCAACCTTAATTTTACACATCGTTGATTTCATCATAGCTTAGAAAAAACACACTGACCAACAGAAAGTCATAACACTATTTAAATTAGTGCTATAAAGATTAAAGCATTATCGCATGTGTTTAACCTGAAAACGTTAAAACATTTTTAGGTTTTATTTAATTTTAATTTTTTTCCAATTTTTTAATTTAATGCATTTTTTTAATATGGATTAAATCTCATAACATGCAGCTACTGTCTTACAGATCCCTTATCTTCTCTCTCTCTCTCTTTCTCTCACTCTCTCTTTCTCTTTGTCTTTCTCTCTTTCTCGCTCAAAATAAACAAGTAAATAAAAAATAGTGGCTCAATTTGTATATAAACTTCTCATTTTATTTTATTTTATTTTATTTTTATTAATCTCAGCCATTAGGGTTGATTTGATTTGACTCATCCCTCACACAAGCTAAATGCAGCATTTACACATTTGCACCCTTTTGTGCAATTACTGAATTTTACTGAAATGATTTGCCATGATTTTTATTTGTTTTTTGCTTTTTTGATTTTGTTTTCACTGCTGTTTCCATTGCAAAACAGAACCATCATCTTTTCACCTCCTCTTTCCAAAAACAAGGCCCCTTTTTTTGTAAAAAAAGATAAGAGCCCTTATTATTATGGGGTGGTAATTGTAATTCTGGAGCAGCATCATCACTATAGGCAATTTTAAACAATAGAAACTACACATTTTTAAATTCTTAAAGGTTTAATCTTGAGGCTATCTGTGCCCCTCCTTCATTCAAGCAGGCAAGCAGGGTCAGCCTATCAGTGTCTCATTTGAAAAAGGAAACTCGTAGGGCACGGCGCACAAGATGAGGGGCTGGCGGCCCACTCTTATTTAGCACAACACAACACAACCTGCAAACAGAGGCAAAAACACTCCTTTGATAGCCCTCCCCGCCACCTTTAAAGCGTGATAGAAGCTCTGATCTTGACATTTCGCTCCAAACTTTTGAAGAAAAGCGAATAAAACTGTGAAACTGAGATTCTGAAGTGTCTGGATGCTCATGCTCCTGGATGTCCTGTATGTTCTCTGGCTCTGGGACAGTACTGGGTAACGAGTAGTAGGTCCTAAATGTGGCTAATTTGCTTAGCTGGCTACGTCACAGTGCGCTACAGCATGTGTCATTACACAGTTAATTCATTTTTTTATGAACTGTCAGAAGCAGTTATAACATGTGTCGCATCATTGATTGGTCGCATTCAGTGAGTTCCTCCAGCGAGTGCCAAACGTTTGCTGTTTCAGCGAACTCCAAACCAAAAATGCGGCCCTGAGAAATCCTGTAACAGAGGATCTGCTCTGCTCTACTGAGGCTGAAGAGTAGAAAAGAGTAGAAAAGCAAGTCCTGCTGATCAGGAACTTAATAAAACCCACCCACATCCCACAAAAAAGAGTATACCCCAACCTTAATTAACATATTCACGCATTTACACATCAAACCTGCAGCTCTGAGATGCATCTCTGATTATATAGGTTTCATAATTTCGTTTATCACCATTGCTTTAAAAACACATTAACAAACCAATAGAAAGTCTTATAGTTTCATTTTACAGCGCATTTACAATTAAAATCACTCTCAATTATATTTGTGCTGAAAACACTAAAGGGTTTTCAAAACAAAATTATTTATTTTACCAATTTGGTTCCAAATTTCTGCTGTAATTAAATTTTTTTACAGAGCCTGGTAATGTATTATACTTTTTTATTTATTTATTTATTTATTTATTTTAAATATGGATTAAATCTCATAACTAACATCTTGTGTTACTGTCTTATGTACACCTCCCTCCTTCTCTCCTGTGGTTCAATTTCTCTATTAAAGTTTCTGCTAAGGCTTTATATATATTTTATTTTACATTTAAGAATCTATGATAAACAGCATTATGAAGTATTAAAAAAGTTAAAATGCAATTGATTACAGAAGAAAATTGTCTAATTAATTTGCATGTTTTTTTCTGTTGTGTACCTGTTTTCAATACTTTGCATGAAACGCATATAAATAAGGCATATGTAAGTGATTGACACTGCTAAAATAATTTAATTACATTTTGCCAATGTAGTGCTGATATATATATATTTAAATAACTCTTAAATTAAAACTAAAATGCATAAAACAATAAGCATAGGAACAAATATTTGTAGTTTGAGCATAAAGCAATGATTTTTGTTCTTAATAAAGCGCCATAATCATGCTCACTGTTTGTTCCAACCAGATCCAGAAAGATGGAATCTCTCATTATGACAGAAAGAGAATGAGATTACTCATGAAGGTTGTTAAATAAATCTGTTTTTTTTTTTCTTTTGTATTTTTTGTTTACAATTAAAAAAAAAAAGGAATAGGAAAAAGTATCGATTGGTTACCGGCATCAAATTCAAAGTATTGTATCGGTACAGATATCAAAATTTTAAAACGCTACCCAGCTAATCCTAGGCTTTCTTCTTTTTTCTCCTTTTATTCTCCTGATCTCTCTACTGACTCTCAGAGCAGCGAATGCCAAAGAACACGTCCCCTTAAAATGACAAATCACCTTCTTAGTGTGTAAGCGCATCGTACTGCACACCACTGTCTCTAAACATATGTATCTCCTGCTCGTAAAGCGGCGTGCGTCCCTTTGCTTTGGGAAAGGACATCTTAATTCGCTCCGCTTTGCTTTTATTATTAAAACAATGGCGAGGCTCTTGGCCTGTGGAGCAGCGGATGTGCTGCTCAGAGACTCCGTTCCCAGAGGCGCTTCACTGGCGGATGCATTACAGGCTCTTCCAAATCCTATTATTTGCTCAGGATGGACGCTCCGCACTCATGACATTTTCTGTTGCTGCAACTTAAGCTACCGACTCCAAATGTAATTCTCGGACGGGGGTGCCATAGACGCGGCTGTCAGACCTCTTAATGCAGGCGCGCCGCAGGAAATGAGCTCAGAACAAGCCCCCGTACAAAACAATTCCCCGAAACAGTCAACTTACACATACTGACTCGCAGAATCCCCTGATTTAAAAGAGGGGTTATCGATTTTACCTCGGCTAGATCTTTACGTAATAATACGTTTACCAAATTTTTACCAAAACCTTTTAAAAACAGCACCTTTTTCAAGTTTGTTTCCAGTGTCTGATGTTTGGAAACATAACAAACCTTACTGAGTTACCTGTAACAGACTGAGAATTCAGTGGTAAAAGCTAGGGCTGCACGATATTGGAAAAAATGCACATCGCAAATGTTCTTTTTTCGACGATATATATCGTGATATTAAACAATTCAGGGCCCATGACTTCACCAGCCCCGCCCCCACCCATGTCTCGCATCCGGACCAATCAAGAGCTGAGTCAGTGCCAAGCTCTCAAAACCCAAGGAAAACAACAAAACAACAGTAATCCGCCCTTTAATCAGGCATTTAAATGTATTTTTTTAAAAGGTATATCTGCGCAATATCTGCACGTGTCCAAACCTTCCCTAGTTTCCACAAAGATCCCGTACTTCACTGTTAAGGAATTCACAAAATCAATAGAGATCGCCATTTCAATTTAAGATGTATAATACTGTGCTAGCTAAAGCTAAGGCTAGCCAATTTAGCCAGATAACTGTTAGCAGAGACACAGCTAAAGCTAGCTATGACTTGATTTACCCTGAACTGGTTATTTTCTCAGTTTAACTTCAAAAAACGAGTGAAGAGTAATGTAAAAGTCAAGACATAGCTATTTAAACTAGCCTTCTTAGCTTAGCTAGCTAAAGCTCCCTACTGCAGGGAGCTTAGTCTTACAAAAGTGTGCACTTAAAAGAGCGTACAATTAACGGTTGTGTTAACATTCATTTTGTGTCTGATTTGATATTATAGATTAACTCTTGTGTGGTGTTCGTTTTCATTTTTCATCAAATGATACAAAAAAAATATTTTTTCTAACTCAAACTCATTGGCATCGGCTCATTTTTTGTGAAAAACATATATCAAAACACATTTTCGATAAACACACACTGTACACCCCATCCACACAACTCCCACCCCCCGCACACACACACATTTATATTACATACAGTATGTTTGGCCAAGGGCTAATAAACATTGCTTCATTTGTAAATTTGAAACTAAACAAATTTTCTACTCATATCTGGAGTTTAATTCATTTTCTTTTACATTTTATTAAAAAACTAATAAAAAAAAGAGTAGCACTTTTTAAAAGAAATGTAACATAAGAAAGGTAAAGGGCAAATATTAACCATGTAAGCTGTTTATATTGCTTGCAATTTAGGTGAAGTAAGCATGTGTAAAGCATTTTAATATAAAATTGCTTAATTTTGCTGAATTAAATACAAGTAACAAAGTAAACGAGTAACAAAAATATGAACACCACACAAGGGTTAACGTGGACACAAGAGAAAGTTCAGAACACTTTATATAACAGAATGTTTTTTTAAGACACTGGTTGGAATGTGAAATGTGAAGAAGGATGCTGTGCCCACATTATTTATCTGAACAAATAGTTCAGTGAAGCCTGTGAAGAGGACTGTAGTTAGACAAATTACAGGGTATTTTTCTATAGTCACTAAGTTAGCTAGTAGCTAACTAGCTAGCAAGCTAGCTAGCAAGC
Organism: Astyanax mexicanus; assembly: GCF_023375975.1. Lineage (NCBI taxonomy): Eukaryota > Metazoa > Chordata > Actinopteri > Characiformes > Acestrorhamphidae > Astyanax > Astyanax mexicanus. The sequence continues at coordinate 4,611,507 of NC_064418.1, read as the reverse complement.
GAGTTTTCAGTACAGCAAACAAAGGCGATTACCTAATTACCTTCCACGTCCTGCACAAAACCATCAATCCAGTTGCTGTAGCCTTTTAGTAAAACAGCCGGGAAATCTTGCACTTATTTCTTGCCTATTTTTCTACTGGTTTCACTGTTAATTCAGGGAGGTGTGTGAGGTTAGCTGTTCACACAGGCGCTGCGGTTTAAACTGTTGGGTATTTAAGGTGCATTGACATCTGCCACGATGTGAGGAGAACCTCACCAGCTGTTACCAAAAAAAGTGTTCAAAATGACTCCAAAACCAATGACCCCCTGAACCTTTCCTACCTGAAGCTTCACTGGATGATGAGAGCTGAAAGTGTATCACTGGTGCTGGTGTGTCAGCAGGCGCTCATGATGAACTGGACAGCAGCCCACAGTGTAAGAGTCCACACCAAATGGGGTTAATGAAATGTTGAGCCCTCTCAGACCTCTACATATCCCCTCTTTCCAGATCCGAGATTAGTCTGTCATAAACACATCAGTCAAATCCAACGGCGTTCTCTCGTTCGCTCTTGTTCTCTCTCTCTCTCTGTCCTCTGTCCCTCTGTGTCAGAAGCTTTACGCCACGTGTAATTGATGGTAAAATCGGTTTTGATGCAAATGGACTTGCTGAAGTGTGTTCAGTGCTTCACTTTACTTCGGTCCCTCTCCAGTCCAGAAAAGTGCTTAGTTGAGATTTTTTGAGCTACTTTTTTTTTTACTCTAAACCTTTAGATGTACAGCAGATAACTGATAAAGCATTAATTAATTAACCATGAAATAAAATATTTTTTACCAGCATAGTTCTGAGTAACAGATAGATATGATACATGTTATTTATATCAAAAGTAGAATTTACTTTGTCTTATCAACACAGTGACATTAATCTCTTATCGAAAATTAGCATCAGGGCTAACACGCTCCAATAGAGATACTTGTATTTTATTGGATAGTTGATGAAAATTATGTGTGGATTGATTTACGTATGAATACAATGAAAAAATGCTACTACTGAAAGACACGTTGAGATATATTTAATGGATATTTTAGCTTAACATACCTTTGCTTAATGCTGGATTAAGTTCTACACCTTCTTCAGTAAGATATAGGGCCCTATTTTAGCGTTCTTTAGCGCACCAGTCAATTGTGCATCGCTTACCTTGATTTAGGGAGTGTTGGTGTGTCTTTGGTATCGTGAGGGCACTACAAAAAAACATGCCTTGCATGTCTCGAAACATGGACAAGGCATGTACTAATTCTCTTGATCAATTATGTGTGTTTTTATTTTTGCTTTTAGAGCCATTCACTTTAAGAGCCAGGTGAGATCTGACTTTGGCACGTTCGTATCTTAACAGCGTGGAGCTTTTGTGCCTCTCAGCAGATACAGATACTGACCTATGAAGCAGCTCATTTAAGGGAACAGAAATGTTATTTTATTCTTTATTCTGTTTATTGTTGAGTTAAAAGTTGGGTTTGTGCTCTACAGCGCGTACATGTGTGGGTATACTCGCACTGGGAGCACCTATACTGTAGGAATGGACTCTGATGACTGACTGTTGTCAGGGTTTTAATCAGTCAGTGGAGCACCTGTGTTTTTCGGCCACTAAGATAGAAGCACAACAGAAATTTACCTGAACACACCTCACAGATGGAAATGTGCTCTACCAAACGGATGAACGAAATGTACTTTCACAAGCTTTACGAATGTTTAAAGCCCTTTTCTTTTTAAACTGTATACCATTAAACCTAACCTCCCCCCAGTTCCCTCTTCATCTGCCTTACAAACACGCACAGTAAAATAGTGTTTCACTCTTCCGCCTCAGCGTTTGATAAATACAGCGCGATTTGGTTTCAGCCCTTTTTTGAAGGCTAAAAAAAGGCAGGAGATAAGCTTATCGCCCCCGTGCCACTAAGGCACTCTTTGTGTACTGATGTGAAGTTAATCTGATCTTAATTTAATTACACTATTAGTGGAAGGGGGCACATACTTTCGGTATTTGTTAGGGGAATGTTCTGACATTGCACAGGTATGGGGCAGCTCGCATGTTAATTAATAATGAACATTCTGACAATATGCAGAGGCATGACAGCGTTAAGCCAGTCTGCTGCTGGTTCCTTTGCATATTAATAGATCCTTCATTATTATTTAATATGACAGCTGCTTCGAGGGCTACGCTCAGACCCCCGTCTCCATTATTTGCTGTTTTGGTGCATGGTGTGACAGTACCATGGAATTCTTTATTTGTGGAACGGAAAAATCAACCCCCTACCCCCCCCTTTACCAGCCCCTTCTCTGGCATGCCTGTCTGCAGCCTGCCCGACGTACAGCACACCTTGGCTGTTTGTTTATGGCCGAGGAGATCCCCCATCTGCAGGAAAACAGACGTGAGAGTCGCTATTTAAAGGTGACTTTCAAAAGTCTAAACACTGCGATCTCTGCCATTGTTGCTGTGCATGCTAATGAGCGCTAATGAGGAGGGAGTGGGATGCGCCCGTGCCACGTTCAGACGTGCCGGGGCGCCGAGAGTGGACTTAGCGCCGAAGAGAAAGCAAAAGAGTCTCATCTCAATGGCTGTTGTCTGAGCTCTGTTAGCTTTGTGTCATCAAATTCAAATTTAATGACCTTAATTTGGCAAAATTTGACCTTTCTTATACACATAATTATCGTAAATAAGTACATTTATCTTAAAGCATAATAAGGACTCTTATCAGATGATTTGAAGATTTGAAAATGTGGATCATGCTGCTTTGGCATCAGCAGCCGGAGTCAGAGAGAGAGCAAAATTGCTCTTGCCATTCTTTCTTTGGGTGAACAGATTTGGGCACTCTCTCTCCTTATCACTTATCACTAGTGTGGTGTTGATTAGCACAGGTGTCTGCTGGCTGATGAATCAGAGCTGGGTCGCTGTGCTGTGCTTTCCTCTAAGCATGCTGGCAACCCAGCGATGCTACATCAGCAGCAGAAGGTAGAGAAGGAGACATGGCAGACTTGTGTTGAGGCAGTCCTAGTAAGTGAATGAGTGAGTTAGGGGGGAATTGGACTTCTAAATTGAAGAGAAAATGGAATAAACTTTGAAATAATATTAGAAATAAAAACAAAATAAACCTGCTTTAGTTATTTGAACTAGGAAACGTCTTAAATTGAGCAAAAAAAAACAGTAGTTGTAATAATAGTCATTTATCTTTCAAAATGCTGCTAATGTTTCTAGGAACATCGTATGAAGAGATATACAGTAATGAAAGAATGATGATGATGATGAAGATGATGATGATGCTTGAGCTCTTTAAGAAAACAGTCAATGTTCTTCAAGATCTTGTGCAGTGTGGCATGGTCAAGTTTATGTAGCATTTGATCCAAAGTTTACAAAGTTTATCCTTCATTACTTAAATAATCATTCAATCCCAGGATATTTCCTTTTTAAGCATGTTAATAGGTTTCAACTACTTCTAGGTCTGCTTGTATTCTATAATTGCTCCTGTATTAGGGAGCGTCTAAAATTAACCTAAAAAACAAATTATAATGCTGTTTCTAAAGGAGTCGTAAAATAGTAATTTATTTTTCAGAATGCTGCTAATGCTTCTAGAAACTGTATACTCAGAGATATGTGGTAACAATCAAATGATAATATATATATATATATATATTTTTTTTTTTTCGTTCAATTTCTCTTTTTTTAGAGGGTCCCTAACTCCCTAAAACAGGAACATACACAATATACAGTGCTTTAGCATTTTTATATACAGTATAAAGCAAAAAAAAGAAGGATAAACGGGTCAAACTTTACTTTACTTTAACCCTTTATGTTTCCGCACATAGTTATTCAGATGCGATGATTCTTCATTGGTCTAAAGTAAATTAAAGGTGCAGGGCTTCCCAGGATAACACTAAACCTTTCTAAATTGAGAATTCCGATGTTTTAATGGATTAGACAACCATGCTGAGTGCATTTGACTCTTGGCTTTAACAACAGTACAGACTTGAGAATTCCTGCAACTGCCGTGCACGCTTGAAACCTATACTGTTAACTCTGGCTAATTAAGCAGAAAATTATGGTAATCTGTTTATCGATATGATTTCGTACCTGGAGGAGATTTCATCTTAGCGTGTTTTAGCGAGGTGATAAATGAGGTGAGGAAGGGGGAACACACTCAGGAAGTGTGTTGTCGAAGAAGGGAAAATGTTAAAATAAAATTTTAATAATAAAAAATGTATACAATTTATTTATATAGCATTGTTTAATATTCTCAAAGAGATAAGGCACAAAATAAAAAGGCAAAATTACAACAATAAAAAGGGACACTGTCATCAAATTGAACACAAAAATAATATAGGCAGTTTTACGAATGACAATATATATATATATATACAGTACAGGTCAAAAGTTTGGACACACCTTCTCTTTTTCAATGCGTTTTCTTTATTTTCATGACTTTTTACATTGTAGATTCTCACTGAAGGCATCAAAACTATGAATGAACACATGTGGAGTTTTATACTTAACAAAAAAAAATGAGCTGTCCTCTACAGTCACCGGACCTGAACCCAATCCAGATTTGAGGTTTGGGGTGAGCTGGAGCACAGAGTGAAGAAGGCAAAGAGCCAACAAGTGCTAATAAACACCTCTGGGAACCCCTTCCTTCAAGACTGTTGGAAAACTTTTCATTTCAGGTGGCCACCTCTTGAAGAAGCTCATTGAGAGAATGATGCCAAGAGTGTGCAAAGCAGTAATCAGAGCAAAGGGTGGATAATTTGAAGAAACTAGAATATAATTATTATTATTTTTTTAGTTATTTCACCTTTTTTTTGTTGAGTACAAACAGTAAAACTCCACATGTGTTCATTCATAGTTTTGATGCCTTCAGTGAGAATCTACAATGTAAATAGTCATGAAAATAAAGAAAACGCATTGAAAAAGAGAAGGTGTGTCCAAATTTTTGTCTTGTACTGTATATATAAAAATAAAATAAAAAAAACATAAAATTAAATTAAATTAAATTAAATCAGTTTAAACTCCAGATAAAAAAAAAAAATGAAAAATGAAAAACACCCCAAAGCTGATTTTTTTTTTTCAGGTTAACACCATTCCTCCCCACCAATCTGTTTTTTTTTTTTTTTTTTTTTTTTCACGGTGCATATCATTTAGAAAACAGTTGACTCCGACCGATTATACGTAAATGAAAGCTGACCTTCAGTTGGACTGGAGGCCACATTCATTATGTGCAGAGCTACCAGATCTCTCTCTCTCTCTCCATCCCTCCTGTTCTGTTCATGCTGCAGAACTCGAGGGCATGCATATGCAACAGCGGCAGGCGCTAGCAAACGAGAGCGGCTACTACGACACGGTGTATACTGTACGTCAATATGGTCTTGATGTATTCTAAAAGGCAAACAAGGCCGGGAAATGAGATGCACCTTCGGCCCGCGCCGCACGCACTGTCCGCCACCATCTGCCTATCAGCTGCTGGGATGCAGGGTGGCGTACTAATGCCACATGTTTGATTTCTCCTAACACCACCAGCGCCGCCGCCACCAACCCCCAAAACACCCATCCCTCCTCCTTCTCCTCCTCCCTCCATTCAGTAGCCTCAGATGCTCAGCCTGCAGACGAAAGAGCACTAATGGCTCCACTCAAGTCTTGTCAGTGAGACGTGACAGCTAAGTGATGATGGATTTACCAATTGGCCACATCCGCGTGGAGGCGAGCAGTGTCCAAAAGCACCAGCAACGCGTGGCTGATAAACGCAGGCACAGTGCACTTGTTTTAGGCTAAACTACCGTTTGAAGAGGTTAAATGGTAGATTAATTGGTAAGCGAGTATTGCTGGGCGATATCTCCTCAAATCAGTATCAATATCAGTATCATTTAAGATTTTATCTCGATTATGATTAATGAAGTATTAATTTTAGTAAATTAAGAACAAGCTGCTCATGTTGCTCAATTGACTTGTCCATGTCACGTGACTACACAGTCTACTGTGGCATAATTGCGATAAGCTTCTGCAACATCACAAAATTTATTTCAATCCAGTGTTGCATTAATTCATTTTTCACCAAGATCTTGCAGCAGCATTGATGATGGTAGAGTCTGACCACTGCACAAAGCAGCTCTTCTCCATCCAGCACTCTATCCCAAAGATTCTCAATGAGGTTAAGATCTGGACTCTGTGGTGAACTCTCTCTCAATCCATGTGTGAAAATGATTAATGATGATCTCGCTCTCCCTGAACCCTGAACTCTTTCACAATTTCAGCCCCATGAATCCTGACATTCTGGTCATCTTGGAATATGGCTGTATCATCAGGGAAGACAAAATAAAACCATTGATGGAATAACCTGGCCTATAATATTCAGTATATTCAGGTAGTCAGCTGACCTCATTCTTTCAGCACATACTGTTGCTGAACCTAAACCTGCAGACCAACTACAGCATCAACCAACCCCACATCATTTACTTACAGTAAATCCAGGTGGAGACTTTTTTTTTTGGCCAGGTAATGTATTTGTTTGCAATGTAATACTCAAATGTGTAGGAACCCTGTTCCATTGGGACAACTGTTGAGGTTTTCACTCATGGGTTTCCAAGATCATGGGTTTGAATCCCATTGATGATGTGACCAATAAAACCCTTTATTCTTGGCGTGAAATTGTTGCTAATGCCAAGATAATGACACATCATCTACAGTCATCCTACAGTCATTTTTAGTCTGTAAAGCCATTGATATTTTCACTCTTTCATTAAAAGGACATAGGTTTGAATCCCATAGATGCTGTGACAAAATGCATTAAATGTTTCCTGATACCAGTACAGTCACGGATTTTCTATCATCAGGAGATCATGGGTTCAAATCTCAAAGATGCAGCGACTAAAAAATGCAGCAATTTCTGCTGATTCTGATGTCAGAAAGATACCATATCAGAATTACTGATAAAATCTGGTGTAATCAAACATATAGGACAGATATACCCACTGTATTTGAGGGTTATCAATGCAGGTGAAAAAGTATTAAAGTATTAATTTAACTGTTTTTGGGTGGGGTAAATATTTTAGTGTGGGGTCCCTCCAGCATCCCTGACAGGCGCTGCTTAATTTATTTTATTATTTTATTTTTTTCGGTCCATTGTGGTAAAAGCACATTCAGTACTTTATGTATGAAAGGAGACAGATCACAGCATTCACTGAGCACAGCGAGGAGAAGCTCAGCTTTGATTCTTCCATTCATATCATTTCATTAATCTCAATTTATGAATTCAAGGCTTCTTTCAAGGCTCTCTCTTTCAGACTCCGCTGTTCGTTCAGGTGTATCGAAAATGACAAAATGACGACGAGTCAGTCCGTTCTTCTTCTTCTTCTTCTTCCCCCCCCCCCTTGCTCTTCTTCCTCTGAGCCACAGCGCTAGCTCCTTTTAACTACATTAAACACAATGGAGCCAACTTATTACTGCAACTGCAGGCAGATGAATTAAAATCACAATGCTTCCAATCTCTCTCCTTTAGTCACTGTGACAATGGCTGTGAATCGGATCAGAACGTTTGATGGCTATATCACAAAACATCTTCAGGATGCATGTGATTAATAGAGCGGTGTATTGGCTAGATCTTGGCGATACGATACTTATCACAATACTGGGCTTACAATATATTCAGTATATGGTTTGCAATACTGTAAGCAACATAATATATTGTGATTGTTTAAATACAATTGTAGGAAAATTGTTATAGTATATGATTTTACCATATTTATAAAATATCTCACGATACAACACAATATGTTGCCCATGATAACTATGATATCTTAATACTGCAATTCGTGATTCTTATTATATCGCATATATATAACAGGAATTATGGATTAGTTATTTATGGGTGTCAGTTTCACACTTGGTCTGGTTCCAATCGAACCCCAGAGCAGTTAGTTTGTGGTAAAAGAGAATATGATCCAAACTTGATCCGACCCAACTATTAAATGTACTCCTCTCCTCACATTTGAGTTAAGCTGCTGTTCAGGTGCAGTTAAACCTGATTAATTACACAGATAATTACATAGCTATGAACAAACGTTTCCTCTGATGCTGCTCTATGCTAAGCTGTTTTAACACTAAGCAGCGCAAACTACAGGTGTGAAAATGCCCTTATTCGTTTGATTAGCACCACCACATGGAGTAAGGAAGCAGTAACTTAACAGTAGTATGTCAAATTGAGGAACAAGTCTTAGAATATGAGGTTAGAATAACTGGGTTTTAATAAAAGTATCAATATTTGGCGCCATTTATTGATAATGCATCGCAAAAGAAAATGTGAAGTGATATATTGTGAATAGAATCCCCTACTCTAATACCCTAGTAAATAACTAGTAGGAGAAAAACATATTTTTATGCAGTTTTAACAGTGAAATTTAATGGATAGTGTTTAAGCACAGCACAAACTGAACCACTGTCTGAAACCAATTTTTACATACATTGTAAAGTAGTCATTCATTTTAATAACATTTAGCAAAAGCTTTTTTTAATACAACACAATATTGAAATTTTCTTACACCCCTAATGTTAAGTGTGTGTAAATCTGTGTGTGTGTATATGTGTGTGTGTGCGCGTGAGAGAGTCACGAGCGTTTGTTTAGCGTCGGAAGGCGTCCCACTGATGCTGCTTGTTTGTTTTCACTTTGTCATACATCCCCAACCCGTTTATTTACAAACAGAAACCATGGCAACATGTCAGTTCTGATATGTTTTCCCGGCTCCATCTGTCAGCATCAAAGCGGCGTGGCGTCAGCACAGTATTTGGGGAGACAGACGAGAGAGCGAGCGCGAGAGCGAGAGAGAGAAATAAGAGAAGACGTGGGTGACAGTCAGACTTCCAGCTGAAGAACGCGGTGCCGTCAGAGTGACGGGCCAGCTGTGTGATCCAAAACAGCAGAGCTACCGTTCATCGTTTACGGGGACGCTAATGTTCCGCTCCGGTTACGCCGCGGTCAGGACTGCTCCGCTGACTTCCTGCCAGTACTTCCTACTCCAGATCAGCTCTTCTGTTTCTCCTGATGATCGTTGATCGTCTGTCTTTGTTATCGTGACGGTTAAACGCTGCTGTTTAGCTGTGACTGAAAGCTGCTGTTGCTATGCTTTGTCAAACCAGCCTCCAGCCTAAAAGTGTAGAACAGTAATGAGCACGCAGTCGGATTTCCTCCGCACAGGAATAACTGGAGAAATCAGTCAGCTCCAGAGTGTCACTGACTATATATATATTCTTAACTCATCAGCTATTCACAAGCCTGTGATGACAAGCATCATTTTCCATCATATTCCATCAGCCGCCGCAAATTCACACTGACCAGCATTGTTTACTCATTCAGAGATACTTAACTCAAGTTCTGTAAAAAAAAAAGTTAGGCTCTAAAGTTTAAATATTTATATTTAAGGCCTTACACAGAATGACTGGCTTTACTTAGGCCCCACTCAGCATTTTCAAGGATATCTTTGTCCACACAGAAATGCCATACAACTCAAAAACCCTGAAATGAACATCCACAGGTGATTTTATAACAGTTGTTTCCTCTTCAATGCCAGATCGAAGCATTTCACTCAAAGACACAAGGGATTCTCTAGACATTCTGATGTTTTTTTTTACCACACTTGGCCCAAAATTTCAGTTTGCAATCTTTTTGAAATCTTCGTTTTCCCCATCCACATGGCTCTGCTGGTAGCAAAGTTTTCAAACTGGGAACTGCACTTTTCTGACTGACTGAATGTGTATTGAACGAGGGGGGTGAAAGATGAGTTCAAAGTGAGGAGAATCAGCTCTCCCTCCTGCCCCGCCTCTAAACCCATACATCACCCAGTGCAGCTTTCCAAACTACATCTGCCATTTTTTTTGTATTTTTCAAATTTGAGCTGAGAGTGGAGTCAGCTTAATGTTGAGCATTTCCAAAAAAGCTGCCCCGCCTCTAAACCCATACATCACCCGGTGCCTCTTGCCTTTTTTTAGAATTTTTCAAATTTGAGCTGAGGGTGGAGTCAGCTTAAATCAGGATGTTTAGTGTCCTTTTAAGGTGTTGAGTGTTTCCTAAAATGTTTGTAGCACTAAGTATCTTATAATAAACTTTTTTTTTTTTAATCAAGCATTCTTGAAAATATTGAGCATTTCCAAAAAAAAAAAAAAATGTAATGTACAAATATGTAACTTTATAGATTAAGGAGGCATTATAGATTTTGGGAGACACACGCAAAATTTGTGTACAGTTGTTTGTAAATGATTAAATGGCTTCGTTTTCAATAAAAGCACCCTTAGTTAGCAAGAACTGTTATTAAAACTTTACAGGACAGTTTTGACACAATGGAGAGAACAACTGTGAGCCTTATGTTATGTCAAAATAAACAAAACAAAAAACCCACACAAAATTGATCTGCATTTTGCAATAAAAACGACTCATATTCTAGTTTTGTAGCACAGAATTTGCATTAATTTGTTTGTAAATTATTAAATTGCTTAATTTTTCCAAAGAACTGTGAGGTTCACAACTAAAAGAATTATGAGAAAATCAACAGAAATGGATGGAAACATGTCTAATTAATACTATTTAATCACTTTAATCACATTTTCTGCTGTTCCTCTACATGCATTTATACGTGCATCTCTCCCTCAGTCGTTTTTTTTTTTTTTTTTAGTGCACCTGTTGTCAGCATCACACCACTTGCACCCACATCCTCCCACATCTCACTGCTCTGTCCCTCCCTCTGCTCCTCTGCTCCCGCAGGCCTCACAGCTGCAGCCGCCGCCGCAGCAGCCGCCACCAACGCAGCCATCGCCGAGGCCATGAAGGTGAAGAAGATCAAGCTGGAGGTGATGAGCAGCTACCACGGTAACAGCGCTCAGCACGGCGTCGACTCGGAGAACGGAGACCTGAGCTCCAGCGTGGGTGAGTCACGCTCCGTCACACACACATCGACCCACCGACCGGCCACAAAACACACTATACACCACACACACACCACACACCGCACCTCAGAGCCTGCTTTATCCAGTCCTGCTCCAGATTACTGATAATCCTTATTGTGATTTTAGTCTGGGACTAAGCTAAACCAGTATCTGGGAAACGGCTCCTCATTGGCCTTGATGAGCTACAAGAAATCCACTCTGGAATGTTCTGAGATCTTTGCTACATCCCTGCAGTGCCACCAGATTTATGTACTGGGTTTGATGGCATTTGCAAACTGGGAGCCTGTTTATTACTGTTTATTACTGTTACATAACTATTTCTATATACACAGTAAATATCATTTTTAGGGCTTTTGTGAATAATTAAATTTTCCCTTCTTAACACTGGAACTTTTGATGATGTATTTTTAAATGTAAAATGTGTGTTTATGTGTGGAAGACACAGTGCCACCAGATTTATGTACTGGTTTTGATGGCATTTGCACACTAGGAGCCTGTTTATTGTTACTGTTACATAACTATTTTTATATACAATAAATAAACTTTCTCTTTTTTAATACTGAGAGTTTAATAATAGATTTTTAAATTTGAAATGTGTGTGTGAGTAAAAGACCCAGGAAAAGAGAGGAAGGTCCAGATGATGAAGGTGAAAGACGGTAAGAGTTAGTTATGAGATTGAATCCTTATTTCAGCGTAACTTTTGTACTATTTTTGATGGCATTTGCACACTAGGAGCCTGTTTATTGTTACTGTTAATATTTCTATATACAGTAAATACAATTTTTAGGGCTATTGCGAAGAATATTTTTTAACACTGAAACTTTTAATGATAGATTTTTACATTTTAAATGTGGGTGTGTGAGAAAGACACAGGTGATGGAGGTGTAAGATGGTGAGAGTTATGAATTTATGAAATTTAATCCTTAGTGCAGCATACATTTCAGCGTAATTTGAGTTATTTGTTGTTTATTTCCTTTTGTTTTAGGGCTTTTTATGAATAGTAAAATTTTCCCTTTTTAACACTGGAACTTTTAATAATAGATTTTCAGATGTAAAATGTGTGCATTTGTGTGTGTGCATGAGAGAAAAAAAACAGAGAAAGAGAGAAAGGTACAGGTGATGGAGGTGTAAGACTGTGAGATTTAGTTATGAGATTTAATCCTTATATAAATCCTTATGGTTTTGATGGCATTTGCACACTACACACTAAAAAAAGAAAGTACAGATTTGTACTAAAAAGGGTACAAAGCTTGTCGCTGGGGCTGTACCTTATATTGAGGTACAAAAAAGTACCTTTCAGTGAAAGTCCTTTTTTGTACCCATGGTTTTTATGCCAGTAAAAATTATAAAAATGTTTGAATTATCATCAAGTAAATATGGCTCAAAAACTTGATGATCGAAAATTGTCTGGCTTTCAAATAAAAAATGTGCAATTAAAATATATATTGTTTATTAGTACAGTGATACAGAATACTGAATGTACCCTTTGGCTGGTTAAATGGTACAAATTTGTACTTATTGCTGTTAGAAATTACTTTGTACTTCAGAGGGAACAAATCTGACCCTGTAAAGACCAATATTGTACCTTTGAGGGTACAATTATAAAGAGTGTACCTTTGAGTACAAAAAAGTACTTGTATTGTACCCCTGTTTTTTAGAGTGTAGGAGCCTGTTTATTGTTAATGTTACCTAACTATTTGTATATGCAGCAAAAATATTATTTTTAGGGCTTTTCCCTTCTCTTTCCCTTTCCCTTCTTAACACTGAAACTTTTAATGATGGATTTTTAAATGTAAAATGTGTGTGTTTATGTGTATGAAAGAGAAAGAGAAAGAGAGAAAGACACTAATGATGGCATTGTAAGACATTGAGAGTTAGTAAAAAACGTTATGACCTTCTAATTTTTGTCCGGTATTCATATATTTGAAACAACAATCAGAAATGGACAAAACAGAAAAAAAGCTGGACAGTAAACAGAAAATATTAATATATTCAAAACCTTTTTACAAAACATTAAAAACGACCACATTTGTGATATCACACCATCGACACAGGTTTCTGTCTGTATGCAAATGTTGTGCACAAGTCGTTTGTGGGGAAATATTTTGGTTTCAGGAGGAATAACACTCAACATGGTTTCAACAGTGTGATGCAAATTAGGTTGTAGAAATATTGCAGCATAATCCAGAGCAGCACAAAGAGTACAGTTGTCTTTTAGAGATATCTGTATATTAGGTTACATATATACAGAGATGTTTGCTATTGTGCACTATCTAGCATGCTTTGATGTTGCAAATAAATACTGATGTGTTTATTATTATTATAAAGTTATTATTTTAAGGTTTTCGTAATTCCGCATTGTACATCACCATTTCTTTAAAGAGTTTTATTTTATTTTTTTATTTAACTAGAGTTTAAAGTAGTTAAACCTTTCATTATCACCTTTTTTGAGTCAAAAAAATATATATTTATTTTTTATTTATTTGTATGAAAACAGTAGCTTCCCATTAACTGCAAAAGTAACCATTATCTGAGTAAGAAATAATTAATACAGAATCACAGTAAAGCACACTTTTCTTATGGTCAGTGATAACAATGCTCCACCTAAGGGTTAATGGTGTGTTCTGTGTTTATGCTGGATAAACGAATCCCAGTTTTCCCCCTTTAAACATAAAACCAGTAATGTCTCTGTGAGCAGTGGGTTTATTTAGTTGTTTTCAGATCCATAATTACCAGGTAGAGCTCCTTTAAAATAGCAACACATTAAATGCATCCATGAGCACTCAGCTAATAGCTATTAAGCGAGCCGCTAATTCAATTTGGTGAGGAAAATTGGTTTTGAATGTCCCTCGCTTCAATTAATAGTTTTTGAGAGATGTTCAGATCTCTCCTTTTCTTTTTCATTTTTTTTTCTTTTTTCTCCGCTGCACTCGTCCCAACGTTACTTAAAGCTGTTTCTTTGTGGAAAACCACAAATACATTACAAATGATAGCCTTAATCCCTGAGCTGAATTACGCTCCAATACAGTCCTGCGCGTGTTTAGGATTTCCCAGCTGCGTTCGGCGCTGCGTGTTTGGTCTAAACAGGATGCGTCCTGAGCAGATTTTAACAAAAGAGAATGCACGGGCGCTGAGGTCATCAGTCGCCAGCCAACAGCGCAGGCAGGGGCTCCGAGGTCACCGAAATAGAGATAAATGCGAATCGGAATAGGCAAGGCTGTTGCAATGAAGCTAATAAGAAACTGTTTTTATCTTTTTACAATTTAAATTGTAACCTTGAGCACGCCTGCTCCCAGAAGAATAATAATTCGGGCCCCGGCAATGGAAGTGAGTGGTGGTGGGTGTGAGGGGGGGTGTGGGGATGTGTGTGTGTGCGGGGGGGGGGGGGGGGGGGGGGGTTCGAGCAAGGAGGAGAAGAAGAAGAAGAGAGATAGGCATTAGCGGCTGTGAGTAAAATATATGGCAGCGTCGCCTCTCCGGCCCATCCACAATCAATTGGATTCTTTTACTTTAATATTTACTCGCAGCGATGAGATGCTCGTCTGCATGGTGATGAACAGTCTGCCTCCGGTGTTTGAAGGTGACCTGTCACCGCGTATGGACAAATCTCTCGCTCGCAGAAATGTAGAAAATAAATCATTAAAGGCAGGCAGGCCTCTCATTCCCGGATTTAAATCACCCCCAGATTTATGATTTGAATTAATGCTTCGTTTGGTCAAAGGAACGGAGGCCGAGACAAATGATGTTTGGTACTGAAGCCATCCTAATATTGATTACTGGATGTCTGCGCAATCTCTTGTTTATATCAAGCACTCTCCTGTGACAGGGTGGCCAATAGGAGTCACCCGGATGATAAGAGCAGAAAATATAGCCGGCTTTATTTGGCCGGCCAGGGGGAGCAGCAGCTTCTTTCAGCCTTTAATTGCAACATAAATTAGGTTTTTAAGTGAAATAGACAGTGTTTTCCATTCTTGTCGCACGGCGCGTTTCTTTTTTTTTTTTTTTTTTTTTCTTTTTCTCACCACACAAGATCATTACGCCATTAAAACAGAAAGGTCATTCCGCTGGAGATGGGAGACATTGTGCACTGCAATGCATTTTATTTTAAAAGCGCTTTTATACTGTATGTAGTTTATTCGTTTTATATATATATATATTTTTTTTTTCTTAGCTGTTTATATATATATATATATATATATTAAATTCAGTTCAATTCAATTTTACTTATATAGCGCTTTTTACAACAAAAGTTGTCACAAAGCAGCTTTACAGAAAAAAAAAAAAAAACAGGTCCACGCCTCTTATGAACATTACCACAGAGATGCTATTTTTTCATGGTGACACAGTGACAAGGAAAAACTCCCTTTAAGAGAAAGAGAAACCTTGGAAGGAACCAAGACTCAGTCAGAGGAACCCATCCCACTCGGGTTGACCCGCTCAGTACAATTGTATATATAAACATATATACAGTATATACACTGTTATTTAACCCAGAACTGTAAAAATACACTCCATACACTCTAGGCACTATCGAGCCCTGGCAGGCCATTGATTTACTTTTGTGGGTTTTTGGCCTCGAATACCTAATATGTCCTGCTTTCAAGTGCATTATGCAGCTGGAATCCGTGGCCCTAAATCATTTGACAGATATAGCAATGACTCCAGTCGTGGGGAACTTCGCTATGCCGGACAGCGAGGAGCGGGACGTGACTTCATTCTGCAGGAGAGCAGCTGTTTCCATAACCTTTTCAGCAGTGGAGGCTTGCTTTATTTATTTATTCATTTATTTATTACTGCTTTATATATTAATTTATTTATTTCAGCTGTATCTACTTATACATTTTACCCCATACTGCTAACTAACGACAGCTTTAATATACAGTAGTAAATCCTTCAGAACAGTCCTGGTGCAACAACAATAGTTTAATAATACATATAGCTATACCTATTTTTCTTTTTTTTTTTTTTTCTTTTTTACTGCCAAGTCTGTGCTGGAAGTACGTATATCCCTCTTTCCCTCCCTCCTCCCTCCTTCCTCCCCTCTGTACGCCATATATGCACTCCATTTAGAAAGGTTCCTTTTTGATGTAGATCCCCTGCATTGTCTGCATCTTGTCTGAGACACAGACAGGCTGAGGCAGAGTGTGAAGGACATTCTGTTCTCCTCTGGACTTGGATTGCTTGTGTTGTCTTTGTTTTGATGTAAATTGAACAGGCTAATGTTCCCCCTCCCTGCATTAAATATTCAGCTCAATCTCTCTCTTTCTCTCTCTCTCTCTCTCTCTCTCTCTCTCCTTTGCATTTGGTATTATTAATTGTAACAAAAAGAAAAAGGGAAAAAGAGAAACAGATAGAGAGAGAGAGAGACAGAGAGAACGACACCAAGCCAGTCAGGAGCCAAACAGCCAAACATCCTGAGCGATTAAACCCAGTGCTTTGATTTCTCCCCGGTTCTTTATATGCAGCTGATTGTGAGAGAGGGTGGGGGGGTTGTTGAGGGGGGGGGGCTTCACTGTACAATGTGAATTGTTCCATGGACTCGCAGGAAATGCCACAATTACAGATCACAAACCAAGCAAAACATGTGCGACATGCTGCCCGGGAGACAAATAAACAGTGATCCATTCCTGCCCGTTGAGTTTGACCTGAACCAGAACCTCCATCATCCACTGGAGAAGTCCTGTCAGCCGCCGCCTAACTAACACCTGCCCGTTCCCCAGCCCAGGAATTGCCTTCCTTTTTTCTTTTCTTTTCTTTTCTTGATTCTTTCTTTCATTTCTCTAAGTTTAAGGTAGAAATAAAAAAGGTACCACTTTAAAATAAGACTACCTTTATAAAGGGTTTACAATTAGTTTTTTAATGGTTAATAATTAGGTTGTAAATGCCTTAAAAAACATTAATAATCAGTTATTATAACACATACGTAGAAAGGGCAACACTATAGATGGCTGTGGGTTTACTATTTGGCAAACAACAGGTCATTGTTGTCCTCTCTACATATGTGTGTTATAACTGATTATTAATGATTTTTAAGGCATTTACAACCTAATTAGTAACCATTAATAAACTAATTGTAAACCATGTATGAACGCTTTATAAAGGTAGTCTTATTTTAAAGTGGTACCATAAAAAAACAAAGTACAAAGTAAAATAAAAAGACTAAGTATCAAAGCTAAGTATTTGTGAATGCTCCAGGCTGAGAGAAGGAAGAAGGAAAGACGTGAAAGAGGTGAAAGAGAAAGCCCGTGGCTCCCCGTGGCCATTGGGTGCCATTTTGCATCTGATTCCTCGCCACAGCAACGTTAATGGACCTTAAATCCTCCCCATAATTAGATGGGGGAATTGTGCGTATCACCAACCAGATGATGCTGCCATAATGAAATAAGCGACGCAAACTTAAAGCCCTGCCTGCTTTGTGTGTATTTGTGTATTTGCATTTGCGTGTGTTTATACGTGTGTGTGTTTTTCTCCAGTTTAGCAGGTTAGCGTGTTCAGACGTTGGCCCAGCCCAGCCCTGGCACTGCGCTGTCAGGAGGTGGTGGTTGTGGGGGTGAGGGGGGTTTGGGAGCGAGGGGAGAGCCGGGCGCGATGGGGCCGGTGACAGGTGTCTGTGGCAGAGACAGAATTAAAAGCGAAGTGAAGGGGGGAGATGATGGGTGGCCCTCCCACCACCGACGGGGTCAGGCTCGCTAATTCCGCCAGGCTCCTTCTGGCAGAGGAGGCCAGGGCTCCAGAGATGGATCTGTAGTGAGACCGCAGCTGTAAGCGTGGAGGAGCTAATTGGTCCTTATCTTGCTGTCCCATTCATCTTCATTTTTTACCAATTACCCAGCATTATCTGTGTTCTCGGTTGGATATGGGAGTTAATCCTTTTTGGTTAAGCCGTTGGTGCGGCTTGCAAATTTCCACCGGCGGAGCGGGTGGGGGTGAAGAAGTCATGAAGGGAGAGAAAAGATATGAGGAAAAAAAAAAACAAGGCAAAACAAACTTGGGGAAACTTCCTGTCGTTGCACACAGAGTGAGATCGATTGGAAACAATGTCTCTGAAGGAGCCAGGAATAGAGAGAGAAAGAGGAAGAGAAAGAGAAAGAGAGAGAGAGAGAGAGAGATTGTGAAAAGAGAAAGAAGGAAACAAGAATCAATTATCGGTGTTATAATTCAACTTCTTGTTTGCAAACATAGCAGCGCCATTGATTACGCTGTTCCCATCGCTCTCGCTATTATCGACTTCTTAAAACCATATTTTCTACTCATCAATGGTTTCAGATTTGCAGCCTCGCCACTAGTAGTAGTACTTAAAAGCTCGCATTAATTATTCAGCTCCCTGCCAAAATGGGGTATTAATCCTTAGAGCCAATTTTTTATTTATTTATTTTTTTTTTTTTTACCATTGTTTGCACGCTTGTGTTTACACAAGAGGAAACGAAAGGCACAGTTAAGAGTTCAAATGCTCTAGCATGCTAACGTGCTAGCGCGCTAACGTGCTAACGTTCTGGGATGGGTGCCCAAGCTGTTGCTTTTGCTTTAGCTCTCCTTTTTTTTTCTTTATCCGTTTGTTTGTTTTCCACACAGCCCCCGAAACACTTGCTAGAAAATTGCGAAACTGTAAGGCAAGCGTTTGTTTGTGTGTGTTTGTGCGTATTTGTGTGTGTTTGAGTGCGTGTTTGTCTCTTATTGTACTCTTATTGTGTTGTCGTATATAATCTCGTCAAGGCATCACCACGTCAAGCTCTTGACAGCTTCCTTTACCAGCGGTGATGACAGACAGAGGAAGTGAATGGCAGCCAGGCATCTGTGGCTTACGAGAGAGCTGTCACATCTCTTTCAGCTCAGATATATGTAAAAAGAAAAAAATATATATATATAATACTAATTTATACATACAAGGAAACTCTACAAACCTTCTGTATGTAGTTAACAGCACTGCGGTAACGCTACATCAGTACCGTCGTTCACTTCGCCACGGAGCTTCGCGATCAGCCGGTGTGTGTACATAGCAGTATAGTGCGTGGAGCCCTTGTTTAGCGTAAAGCGTAAAAATACTCTTAAAATAGCTCCCCATAGAGGGTGGATTGAGCGAGCCATGCCTACTGCTCTTTGATAGGGATCTGTTTGGTCACACGCAGCACCAGCTGTCATCTCAGCCTCCACTGCTGTGATTTAATTAGTCTGTTTATGTCCTTTCTAATAATAAATCCCGCTCTGTGGAAGGACAAATCCAACAAGGATTGCTGTTTTTTTTGTTGTCTGGGTTTTTTTTTTTTTTTTGGTTTCAGCTGGTGGCCTTGCTCGGCTAAATATGGCCCTTCACACTGCAGACACTCTCTTTTCTCAGTCTCTCTCTTTCTCTTTCTCTCTCTCTCTCTCTTTCTCTTTATCTCTCTATCCCTCTCTCTCTCTTTCTCTCTTTCTTGACAAGAGCTGTTGAGAATGAAATGACCCCCCCTTAACACAACCCAAAGGGTGCGAACATGTCTGCTACCCCTCAGCCCCCTCTCAGCGACACCGGCAGGAAAGAGAGGAAGTGATTCATTCCTCTCCTTTACGAGTCACTCGTCCATGTTTTACCAGCGATCATTAGAGCTTTTAGAGAAGCACAACGCCGCCTCACCTGGCTTAGTTTACATTCCTGTGTGCTGTTTTGTCTGGGCGGAAAAATCAGCAGGGCTTTACTGTAAAAAAAAAACGATAGAAATTTGGGAAGAAGCCAGATGAGTGTACATCTCTTCCTTTTTCTACCACCTTTCAATAGAATTCTAAAGTTTTTATCAAAATCCTTTAAGTCTCCCAAAAGTCAACATTGCATCCTATGTATTAATTTTACCAGTCAGGTTATAAGGAGCAGTAAAGCCACTCCACTGAAGTACTATGTAGTGTTATAGTTTAGTTGGTCCCACTTTATAAACCATTCCGTTCCACCTCATGTACCACATATGGTGTGAAATGACAAAAATGTTTTTGAATCCTAGAATTTGCCTACAGAACAGAGTGGTGATTTAAACCTTAAGAAAAGTAAAAACATGTTTCCTCAAACGGCGAAAGAGCTAACTAGCACTTAGTGTGGCAAGCAGGTAATGCTAATGGTGCTCCAGCATTGCTTGCCGGGGTTAGGACAACAGGAGCTGGCTAC
Organism: Astyanax mexicanus; assembly: GCF_023375975.1. Classification (NCBI taxonomy): domain Eukaryota; kingdom Metazoa; phylum Chordata; class Actinopteri; order Characiformes; family Acestrorhamphidae; genus Astyanax; species Astyanax mexicanus. The sequence goes on along the minus strand of NC_064418.1, from coordinate 4,591,435 downwards.
ACTCAAATAATTAAGAACTAAACTATATAAACGGTCCCACTTTATACTAAGTGTCCCTAAGTACTATGTAGTTACACAGTAACAATCCATGCAACTACAGTGTAACTACTGATGAAGTACACATTGTTACAGATTAACTACAGAGGAACAGGCTATGTAATTACACATGTGTATTAAGGTTAATTTTGACTTGTGTAGGTACACGTGTGTACTAGAGGGAGTGTACTTACACATGTAATAGAGTAAGTGTACTTACACATGTGTAACAACGTGTGTGTACTCAATCATCCCTAATTACATAGGGATGCATTACCATAGCTGTTGGAAAAGTTTATACTCAACTTATCACACACACACACACTATTACATACATGTAAGTACACAAACATTGTTACACATGAGTAAGTACACTTACTCTATCACTTGTGTAAGCACACTCACCCTAACAATGTGTACTTCATCAGTAGTTACACTGTAGTTACATGGATTGTTACCATGTAACTACATAGTACTTAGGGACACTTATTATAAAGTGGGACCGTTTATATAGTTTAGTTCTTAATTATTTGAGTGTAGCCAGCTCCTGTTGTCCTAACCCCGGCAAGCAATGCTGGAGCACCATTAGCATTACCTGCTTGCCACACTAAGTGCTAGTTAGCTCTTTCGCCGTCTGAGGAAACATGTTTTTACTTTTCTTAAGGTTTAAATCACCACTCTGTTCTGTAGGCAAATTCTAGGATTCAAAAACATTTTTGTCATTTCACACCATATGTGGTACATGAGGTGGAACGGAATGGTTTTCCTACAGTCCGGTTACACCCAAAAGTACACAATAATATTGCCAACGTTTTTGAATTTCTTGTGAACGACATTATATCCTGAAATATGGTGCCATATCACCCACCCCTAATTATCACATCAGGGTTCTAATTTTTTTGCTTTTTTTTCTACTGTGCAAAAATAAAATTCTAATTCTAAATCCAAATTTTCACACTGCATGATATGAAATGTCACATCATGCATCGTGACAAAAAATATATATATATATATATATTTTTTTTTGCTGTTTAAAGCAAACAGACAATTAAAAGAATTCCCATTTTCCATGACAGATCTATTAAAGGTATTGTGATCAATATAATTTATTTCACTCCAGTCTTTCATACGTTGCTTGTAGAGCATTATTGTTAATATCTCAACATGATGGACCATTAACTTCTAGTTAATCACACTTTCACAATATAAAGAGTCTTTTTTTTTATTCTAGTGTTATAAAGCCCTAGTTATAACTGTTAATAACACTCCAAACATTCCAAAACCTGTGCCGTTGTATCATCACTGTGAGAATAGCGTATTGTTCCTCCCCTGAAGGAGAAGGGGAGCGTTAGTGTTGAGCTGCAGCCCGGGCTCAGAGACAGCGCTGCTGTACTGCGCTTGGCGAGAGACGGGTCCTCTCCTGGGTATTCGTCTTCCAAGTGCCTCTATTAGTGTGTTGTGCTCTTGGGAGGCAGGTGACAGATAAGTGGAGAGTGCCACACATTTTAATAGAATTTCAAAAGATAACTTGATAATCACTAATTTATTTATATATATACATATTTTTTCTATATTTATATATTTATTTATATATTTATTTTTGTTTAATGAAGTCGTTGCTTGTTCTAATTCCGGTCGCATCAACAGTTAAGCATCAGCATAAAATTGAATATGCATGATTTTTTTTTTTTTTTTGACGGGGGGTGAGGGGTGTGTGTGGGGGGGGGTGTTTTGGTGGTTGGGGAGGTTGGTGGTGTGCAGAAGCACTGATTTACACAGATGCCTACAAGTGCAGAAATAGATTACAAAATAGGAATTGATTAAACATTATTTTCTGTAATGATCCATATCAAGCTCTCTATCATATTTGTGGGAAAGCAGCACAGCTCTAGCATCGCTAATAGAGCGGTAGCTTGCTAAGGACAGCATGCTAACGTAAAGCAGTGCAATGCAAATATTTGTATCGCTGTCTCATCCGCTTACTTCACAGCGGCGGAGGCGAGGCTTTATAAAAAAAAATAATAATAAAAAAAAGCAAGTGACCAGTTTACTTGTCAGCCCTCATCAGCATTAGAGCTTGTTCTTCATTAATTGGATGAATTAATTTGGAGCTGTTTGATTCAGTGGTGAGGCATGCGTTTGCCTGTCCCTCTTTACTAATCTCTGTCAGGTTGCATTTATAAGTGGAATTGAGTGACCTTTGGAGGCAAAGATAGGAGTGAAGAGATCAGCGCAATTTGAAAAGACAATGTCACTTGGTGTAAATGTGATACATGTAATAAATGACATTCAACCTTTCACAGACGATAAGCTTTCGCGGGCCGTAACGCGGACGGTGCGTGCGCTTCGTCTGCTCCGAATATCCCTCCGATAGGTCATCTCACAACACTTAATTACGGAGAAAGAAGCCCAAAAAACCAGCGCGCGCAGCATTAGCATTACCCCGACGCTGCGTTCATGATGACAGGGAGGATGCAGTATGACAAAGTGCACTTTTAATATCAAAGTGATTATAGCAATGATAACATTAGTGCAATTACAGAGTGAGAGATGAAGATACAGTTATTATTATCAGTCAGACATCTGTCAAGCATGGAGTAGCATTAACCCTACACTAACAACACTGATCCTGCACTGGCCTGTTCGCTCTGCCCTTCTGCACAGCCAACATCAACGTGAGATTCATGTGATTGATGCTGGAACAACTGTGCAGAACTATAACCTCCTAGTAGTGCTGGGCGATAATGGCCTAAAAAAAAAATATATATATATTTTTTTGATTTTCCATTATAATGGATTTTTTCCCCCTACTAAAAAACTAAAACTACAGATGACAAAGAAATGGTTCAAAACTAGGTTTACTTGTAATTTATATATATATATATATATACGTATATATATATATATATATATATATATATATATATATATATATATATATATATATATATATATATATATATATATATACGTATATATATATATATATATATATATATATATATATATATATATATACGTATATATATATATATATATATATATATATATATATATATATACGTATATATATATATATATATATATTCTGTTTGGTGTTCAGACACATTGGGTTCAGTCGACTCACTGAGTGAATCAATGATTCAAAACAAGCCCATGCCGGACAAACACTTCAGAAATGAGTAGCGTTTTGGATATGTTGAGATTAAAAAGATAAAAAAATGTCTGTATGTAAAATAGCATTAAAACTGTAATTTAAATTAACCAAATTAATTGTGAAAATCGCCCACTATCTCCTAGACTACTTTTTAGACACTATGATAATTCTATAACTCTATTTAACACTGTAATGTAGTGCTGGGCAATTATGGCCTAAAGAAATCTTTTTTTTTTTTTTCACAAAAAAATAGATTTTGATTTAATTTTGATTTAAATCAATTTTTTCCCTCCTACTAAAAATCAAACTACAGATGACAAAGAAATGGTTTAAAACAAGGTTTACCTGTAAAAAAAACAAACAAACAAAAAAAATGATATTTTGTGAAAAGATCATGTGATCTGTTTGGTGTTCAGACGCTTTGTGTTGAGTCGGATCAAAATCACTTTTTGAAGGTTTACATCACAAATACAGTTAGAACAAACATAAATCAACATGAAAGTACAAAACAGACAGAGAATACATTTAAGAGTAGCAATTGCATGTTTCCATCACTGAACTCTTCACCAAGGTTTTAAACTCATTAAGGAAACCAACATATGGGAAGCTGCATAACCGGGATTCAGCCAATTCCTTTATTCCTTAGTTTGACCATTTAATTACAATAATTGATCATAATTTAAGTGAAGCACTGAATTTTTATGATGTTTTGTATTATACAATACTTATATGAGATTTCTTCCTGTCATAAACTTCTCAGTTTTTATTAATGATCAAAAATTACATTTTGCTCAGGCAATTGAGTGCAATATATATATTGAGTCCTATATATATATATATATTAATTTCTATTCTTATTCTTATTTTATTTTTTTTTACTTACCATCAAATATTAAAACAAGCAAATAAATAAAAGTATATTTTGACCATTTAGGTGTGACATATATCAAACTCCCTCGTGAGGAATCTCACCCTGACCCACAGGCGATGCTAATTTCGTAATTAGAACAGATGATGCAATGGTCAACCTCAACCTCAGCCGCGCGGCGTATCTCAGAGCTGCGTGATTGATAACACCGCTCAATATATCTCATCTCAGAGTCCGAGTCAAATGACAACTGCCTGCCATTGACTGAAAGCAATCTGTTTAAAAGGGACCCTTTGCTAAGTATCAGATGGAGATGATTCTCCGCGCTGCTTGGGTGTCACAGTCTCTGGTGAGGGGGGATATTGATTGTTCTTGAATATATTGTGCTTTCAGTGGAAACAGCTGCTGGTAATGCCGCCCCTCCTCCTGCTCTACAGCCTGCGGTTTATTGAGAATGATATGGGACAAATTTAAACTGAAGCCAATTCAAGGCCAAATTGGGTGTGTTTGCAGTGATGTGTCCTGAAGGCCCTGAAGTCCTGTGTCTGAGTATCTTTGACAATGTGTATAATTATGCTGACCAGATCACGCTGCAGCACTGTAGCCCTGCAGTCTGTAGCAGGGAGACAGATTTGACTTTTTTATATATTCATCTAATTTATTCTTAATTTTTTCAGAGCATACAAATCTGTGTGGTTTTGTTGTTGAGCTTATAGATTAATTGTGATTAATCAAATCTGTGCAAAGAAATCAATTTAATTTGCATAGATTTAAGTGTGCAGTTGCTTCCTTTACATATGCTGTAGTTCAGCTCGGCCTGTTCTTAAAGGGAATGACAACTGGCACACTGATTGGTTTATTTTAACGTTTATTTATGAAAATTAACGTAAAACACACCCATTATTAATTAAGAGAATTAGTACATGCCCTGTGAACGTTTCGAACCAAAGACACACAGACACGCCCTAAATCCAGCTCCATGATCCACAGTTGACCTGTCCTTTATGTCAGGCTGAATTAAAAAAAATATCAAAAACTTGATGATGAAATTATAATGAAAACTTTTGAATAGACTGAGTTTTGCACTGAACCCTATTTTTTTTTACAGAGGAAACAGTTTTGAAATATTAGTCATAAAATGCAGGAGTCAAATTTAATTTCCCCCTTTACCTGCAGAACCTGACAAGCTGTGAGAGAAAAGCTGTAAAAATATAGTTACTTTTTTTTTCACAGTGAATATATAGTTAATAAATGAATAATGACAAGGTTAATACATAAATAGCTATTGTCAGTATAATACAAATATTTTTAATTTATATTTTTAAAATACATTACGGTAATTACCGTAGGCACAGTTCCTTTACTGCTGTTTATTAAAAGATTTTTGTAGAGTTAAAAAGGACGAGAAAATACAATCTGTTTGGTTATAAACACTCCGCGAGTTAAAATAGTTCCATTGCTGCTCTGTTTGTAGCTGCACTGTTTGGCTTGTAAGCGCTGCAGTGCGTTGCTAGGTTACCTGGTAGCCTGTACATATGCGGTGGAGTAATACATGGAGAGCTTCGGTTACAGTGCATTACCGGCTGATAATGGCACTCACAGAACACCTCTCAGCCATTTATATTGCAGGGTCGGGACTAACTGTGGTATGATGTCTTAATATAAAATGTGTGTAGAAATAATAATAATGAATATTAAACTACAGAGCTTTATAAAGTAACAAATCTTTATTGAAGATTATTTATAAAGTAACAAATCTTTATTGTTATATATTTTTTCAGCCTTGTTTCACAGCATATATCCACTAAATGCTGAGCGCAGTGAGGAGAGTGTTTTTTATTAATGGCCAGGCTGTGTAACAGGTAGTGTTATTGGAGTAAACCCACTCCACCATATGCCAAGGACTGCTGCTGGGCCTTTATCCTACTAGAGGAAAAAAATAATAATAAAACAATGCTGTCTGTCTCCTCCGTAATCCCTACCACATGTTTGCTTTGATGGTTCTGGGGGTGGCGGTGTAATTATGCTACCTCATCAAGCTGGAGATGTTTTGTTGCCATTATTTTTTACACTCTCTATCCTCACAAGAGTGTAATAGACGTGTTTTTCTCCTTTACCTTCTATTTCTTATTAAAGCCGAGCCTCTTGCTTCGGATCAACAGCAGTTAATTCCACACGGCAAAGTTGTTTCTCTGCTGTCGTCTGGAGTGTCATGTGGGTTTAGAAAGTATGGTAATTATATGGCATTTGCTGGCGTCCCTGGTAAAAAAGATAAGTGCATTAATATATATTACTTATACTTAACATGGAAAAGTACATACAAACTTTTAACATTAAAATTAATCCGTACTAAAATACATACTAAATGTACTATTTTGGAACAACTTATGGCAACTCAAGTATATTTAAATTGTAATAAAGCTATATTTAAATACAGCATGAAAGCATTAGATGTAAGTAAGTAAGATCTAAATATGTGTTTGTTTTTTAAACATCATTTTCAATACACTTGACGTACAGTATGTTTTAAATGTACTACTTTGCATATTGATGCAAATATTGACATATATTTTACAGCTCTGGGGGGGGGGAATGAAACCACTTAAAATTATGATTTTTCTGATTTTACCAAATTGAAAACCTCTGGAATATAATCAAAATGAAAGATGGATGATCACAAGCCGTCAAACCAAGCTGAACTGCTTGAATTTTTGCACCAGGAGTAAAGGCATAAAGTTATCCAAAAGCAGTGTGTAAGACTGGTGGAGGAGAACATGATGCCAAGATGCATAAAAAAAATATGTGATTGAAGCTGATAAGGGTTAAAAGTACATTTTATTGAAATATAGAGAAAATGTATTTAATGTGTATTTTCATTAAGTTTATTAAAATATATGAAAAAATTACTTTTACTACTTTGTACCTAATTTGACAGATTTTAATGCTCTTAAGTAAACTTCCTTCCTACAAGGTGTGTATAAATAGGTGTGCAACCAATTTTTTTTTTTTTTTTTTTTTTTGGAAATACAGAAGAAAGTGTTTCAGTCTGTGACACCAGGAGACTACATGTGGGTGGCTACATCAAAGTGAAGCATGGTCTACTCCACAGCCCCTAATGAGTTACAGGGTTTAGCAGCCTTGACTGGCTGTGCCATCTGTGAATAAGAAAACAATCTATTGCCCTGCCAGCGTGCCAGACTCCTCTGGGTCTGCGGAGGGCCCTTTGCTTTTATTTCCAATAGCACCTCTTGTACATGTTTGCTCTGTTCGTTTAATAGCAGCGAGTCCTTTGTAGTATCACGGTCAGAATTTATTTACATTGGAAATATACTTTTGATTACCACGCCTGTTTTTTTTTTTTTTCTATAAAACAACCACTTCATTTTTGCAGCACCCAAATCCCTAAATTAGCCACAACAAAGTGTACAAAGTGTGCTTCCTAAGCCACGTACGGACTCACCTTTTGAGCACGAGGCCTAATCAAGATTGCGCATTGTTTTATAGAGGCTATTAATGCAGATCGCTGTAACGGAGGGTCATGCTCAAATACTGCAGGGCACATTAGAACAAAGAAAATAATAAAAAAACGAGACTAGTTTAGAACGAGGACAAAAAATAACAAACGCAATTCTTGCATCTTTTTTTTTTTGTCTTTCACGCTCTCACTTCAAACGACAACCGAAGGTTTTGTTCATTCAAATCCAGGGACTGACCGTAAGCGTGTTTGTTTAGACACAGGCATTTACGACGTATCGTTCCGTCGCAGTGCACTCGCAAACAAAGACAGATAGGCTGGAAACAAGTCATTTAATTAGTGCTGCAAGCCCCATCCCTGACTGCAGCAACCAATTATACATTCCACAGGCATCCACAGGTCCTATTTCACGGGAGGAAAGCAAATCTTTTCTGGCCCAGGCTCATACAGTACATCTTTCCCCTTCCATTTAAGCGAAGGTAAATAGCAGAGACAGACAGCTTCATTAGACGGCTTCTGAGGAGCAGGCAGGGGCGGATTGTCGCTTAAATAGTGGGCTTTTACTGGAGGGCTAACTGGCGACCTCAGATCAATTACAGCTGACATTATTGTTTGTCGTGAGCTCTTACAGGACAGAGCAGGAGAGGCAGGAAGGGCCCGAGCGCCGCCGAAAATGTAATTTTCCCCCTCTTTTGCCTTCGTTCCACAAACAATAAATCACTCAGTTGAAGAGATAATAAAGTGCCAAGTAGGAACTGGTTTAATTTTTGTCAAGGGAAATCTCCCATCCTCACCAGGATAATGCAGCGGGAGAAGATGGCTACAGGCTAGCTGTTAACGTTGTAAGGACTGGATTTTCCCTCGTACTCCCGACGCTTTATTGTGCTGTTAGTCATCATGTTACCTATCATTGACTGTCGTGTTATCTATCACTGGGATGAGTGTCAGGGTGATAGAGTGATTCAGATAAATGCGTAGAAGCTTCATATTGTATAAGGATGTGATGTAAAATGTGAAAGTGGTGAACTCTTTCACAACAGCTTTCACAAACATACTGTATCCAGAATTAACAAGACGTTTGTGGAGAAATGAGGCCGGTCAATACAACCAATTGTTTCAAACGTGTTTGATGTGCATGCCATGCACTGATTTACTTACCTGTATCTTAATACCATGGATTTTTTTTTTTTTTTTTTGCTAATTGTATCAGACAGGATTTTCAAAAGAACTTTCAATAGCACTTTATGGCACTTTTTTGCAGCAAACTTAACAATTAACATGAAATTTAGCAATTTATCTATAGTGCACCAGTCAATTGCGGATTGCACAGATGGATTTAGGGTGTGTCGGTGTGTTATTTGTATCATTAGGGCACAAAAAATACACCTTGCATGGCTCGAAACGCACAAAAGGCTTGTAATAATTCTATTTATCAATGTGTGTGTTTAATTTTGGGCGTAGGGTGAAATAAACCAATCAGTGTGGCACTTCTCATTCCCTTTAAGAGTCGGGTGAGCTCTGACTTTGGCGCATTCGTTCGTATCTTAACAGCGCGGCGCTTTTGTGCGTCTCAGCAGAGACAGATACTGACCTGCACGCTCACGCTGTGAAGATACACCAGCAGCTCATTTAAGGGAACAGTAATGTTATTTTATTCTTTTTTCTGTTTATTGTTGAGGTAAAAGTTTAAAAGGGTTTGTGCTCTGCAGAGCATCCGTGTGTGTGTGTGTGTGTATAGGAATGGACTCTGATGATTAACTGTTGTCAGGGTTTTAATCAGTCAGTGGAGCACCTGTGTTTTCCACCGTCAAAATAGGTTATAATACAGTTTATCATGTCCCTGTAGAGAAAAATAAGTAAAATAAGAGTTTTCCAGATAAATGTATATGAACCAATTCAAACAGTGTCTAATGCCAGGCATGAGCTAGAGGAGTGTAATCCAGTACTTTTGAGTATTTTTATGTGTTTAGAAGATCAGACCTTCCCTGTACATTACAGACAGTTACTCCAAAAAAAAAAAATCAAGATAATCTCTTTTTCTTTTTTCACTGTGCTTAATTCCAAAAGAAACAATAAATGAGAAGGTGTCCCAATACTTTTGCACAAAAAGTCCACATCTAAACATCTAAACTTCTAAACGCCCTTTGTCCACTTCTCAGGGAAAAAACAGAATACCAGACTGACAGTATTGCAGCTCTCTACTGTACTCTTCAATGTGAATTTGCCATTTAATGCTTCATGCTTGATTTAACTGAGATATATTGATTTCTGTGGCCTGCCACGAATACAGAAGAAATGATGATTAAGTTTGAGTGCCATAGCCACTTCATACGGCGTGGAAATTACGCAGGGGTTTCTGCGTTTTGAGTTCTGCTGGAAGTCCTTGGTGAAAGCCCTTTTTTTTTGCTTGTCAGGTTTTTTTTTTTTTTTTTCGTGCTGTGCTTTGAATAGGCCATTATGGCTGGAACATCACTTAAGGATGGCAAAACATGAAAGGAGGTAGAAGAGGCAGAAAAGAGAGAGAGAGAAAGCGCGCGAGAGAGAGAGACACAGAGAGAGAGAGAGAGAGATTAGGCCCTGGAGAACAGGCTTCTACTGTATGCCCATGGTGCAGCACCAGTAGCAGCAGCAGCAGCTTCTCAGATGCTACACACACACACACACATACACACAGACACACACATAAACACACACACACACTCTGAGAGTGGAAGTCGACGAGCTCAACAGTCTTCATCATTCATTGCGGGGGGAAATGATAAAGAAGAGGCATTTAAATGACAAAAGCAAAGTCATATCATCCTTTAATACACTCCTCCCCTCCCTCTCGGCTTCTGTGTGTGTGTGTGTGTGTGTGTGTGTGTTGATTTGCTGAAATCCAGTCAGATCTTGTGCTGGGAATCACAAAAGGCATGGCACCACTCAATCGGGCTCTCGAGGAGCTCTGAAAGGTGGATGTGTGCATGAATGCCTCACTCAATTTGTTTGGATGTAGCGCCGTAAGTATCCCGCAATCACGCTGCACTGCTTTGGTGCGTTTTAATTGAGTCCGGTCCTGGGAGCCGTAATTGATTCAGACTCTCGAGGAGAGGCGCCTTTACAAGGTGCTGCTTGGCTTCTCCCTCTTTAATCCCCTCTGTCTTTCCAATGTTTGGGAATGTGTTTTCCCAGTGAATCCGCTGGCCATCTTTCTTATGGAAATCAACTGTGCTTTCCAAGGAAAGCAATGACACAGAAGGGGAGGGTTGTGTTTCTTTCTTTCTTTTCTTTTCTTTCTTTTCCTTTCTTTTCTTTTTTTTTTCGTCCCTCAGTCGTCGTGTCTGAAGCCTTCCTGATGTTGATCCGCGCTCTCACCCCATAGCCACTGATATTTGGTACAAAAGCAAAGCGGACTTGTTTGGTGTATTATCCCTCTGTGTTTCTGTCCCCTTTACCTTGAGAGCCAAATGATATAGTGTGTATGTGTGTGTGTATATGTGTGTGTGTGTGTATGTGTGTTAGGGAGTACAGAAAGAAAGGCAGGGTGCACCAGCTCAATCAATTCCACAGGAGACGCTGAAGTTTTCTTTCAAGCACTTGAGTGGAAGCCTTTGAATGCCGGAGACCAAAAAATTTCCCCGTTACTTTTGATCCCCCAGTTCAAAGTGAGGAGAGGCAGCGAGTGGGTCCGCGGTTCAGGGACACACACCAGGCTGTGACCTTATTTGTGTGCACATGTCCTTTGAAAAAGGGGGACAGTTTTCGCTTCCACCTATTTAATCACTGTCTCAGGATGTGGAGCACAGTGGCTCCCAGTTATATTGTTTATGAACTGAACTTTTGAAGATCTAGAAATGTCGCGAAGACGCAAGTTAGCATCCCCTACAGAGTGTCTAATTAAACGCCATGGGCCGAAAACAATAGAACCCAAATTATTTATGTTTTATTTCTCTCTAAAAACAAACATTTTACAAAAGACTGTATATTAGGACCTTATGATATTGACGAAAAATAACTGTAATATACATCTTAGGAAAAAAAAAATAGAGCACTTAAAAATGATGAGTGTCTTGGATTTTACCAAATTGAAAATGATCAAACCAAGCCATCAAACCAAGCTGAACTGCTTGAATTTCTGCACCAGGAGTAAAGCAGCATAAAGTTATCCAAAAGCAGTGTGTAAGACTTGTGGAGGAGAACATGATGCCAAGATGCACTGTGAAAACTGAAAACTGTGATGAAAAACCAGGGTTATTCCACCAAATATTGATTTCTGATCTTTTAAATCTTTAGATGCACGCTGTGTCGACGTTCCCATTCATTCAATGAAAATGAAGCCAAAATCGTCCGCCATGTTGGCGATCCTGAAACCCTGTAGAGAGTCTGTAGAGCGCAGTAGAGACCAGAGGAGGGAGAAAGACTGTGGAGAGACAGCCTACACATTTAAATAACCCCGCCCCTGAGGGCTGCCTCCACAGAGCTTATATACACCTGTGATCATGGATCTGATTGGCTCAAATTGGTTCAAACTTCAATGATTTGGATGGGCGAGCGAATACTTTTGAGTAATATATCATCATATAATCTGATATATCGTGACAGGTCTACTTCTGTTTAACGTTGATACATTTTCATTTTCAAAACCTTCATGTAGAAAACTTTTTAAAAATATAACTTTATCAATGCCTGCTACATCCCCTATAAAAAATAATCCCTAAACTTATCTCAACTGGAATTTATAATCAATTAAAAATCCCAGACACTCAAGCATTGGGTGTGTGCATATAACATTAGCTCCTCCCACTTTCTGCCTTCTATTTTATCATGGACAATAATTCTTTAAAGATGATAAAGTCGAAGGGACGTATAGATAACACGATATGCTTTGGAATCGCTACAATAGGAATCACGGAATCACTATACACGCAACAGTCTCAGTCTCTGGCCCAAATACCCAAATACTGCTAATTAGCTTGTAGCCATCTCTGGATGCATACTTATTTTTAATTAGCACTGTTTTTAGGTAGTTATCTCAGTAATGGCTTTCATGTCTCATGCCTCGTTTTTTTTTTTTTTTTTTTTTTTCTTTGCGGAGATGCAGCACTCTGAATGCATTTACTATTAATAGTGAAGCATTTCCATAATTCCACATATTTTTTTTTTGTGTTCGGCGAGTTTTAATGGAGATCTATTTAAGATCTCTGTTATCGTGATCATGACTATAATTATAGTCTAATCGATGCAAGCGTATGTATTATTAACATGAACCGTAAAATATTTATGCTCGCTGCTAATGAAGATAATGGTTTGAAAACACACTACGGGGAAAAAATTACAGTATTGAATTTTGCAAATTGCTTATTTTTTCCGCGCACCACATTTGTTAGGCTGTGTCAGCAGCGTCACATGATCGATGAGAGCGGAGAATTGCGCGCGGGCGTTCGGCGTACTCTCGCTGTTTAACTCTCTCCCATGCTGAGCGCTCTCGTTCCGTCTTCATTTAGCCGCAGTTAACGCTTTGGTTTCTCGACCAAAATCAACCACTTTTTGAATTCTAAATTTGTCTCTCGTCTCTGCTCCCGTTTCAGGTCTGGAACTGCCATTCATGATGATGCCCCACCCCCTGATCCCTGTCAGCCTGCCTCCTGCATCAGTCACCATGGCAATGAGTCAGATGAACCACCTCAGCACCATCGCCAATATGGCCGCCGCAGCACAGGGACAGAGTGCCCCATGCAGAATGGTGACATCAGTGATTAAGGTAACCCACGGTGCCGCTCGCTCATTGTGTTGTGCACATTCTCTCTTTCTCTTACTCTCTCTCTCTCTCGCGCTCGTCGGCCGTGGAGGGGGGGAGGGGGCTCGGCTGCATGATCGGTGCTTTCGCGCGCCGTCGCCGGGGCACGGCGTCCCACAATAGCCTCGGCCAGAGGAGAAAAGGAGGGGAGCGGCTGAGGGAAGGGAGGGGAGAAGGAGGGGAAAAATGGAGGGATGCAGCGTTTAAAAGGCTGAAAGGCAGAAATGCTGAAGGAAGAGTGCTGTGAGGAAAGAGCTAGCCGTGCTGTAGGAGGGATTGCGCTGCTCTGACGTTCACCAGTGTGAACAGACTGGTGTGTCGTGTAATGTCTGTGAATGTGTGTGTACGTGTGTACGTGTATATATGTGTATATGTTTATGTGGTTATGCACACATGCTACATGATTATTTAATTATTTTTCTATTTTTTAAGGGTTATGATTTGGCTTAGATATATATTTAGGTGTTATTGCATGTAGTTAGATGCATATAATACACATTATTGAAGATTTTAGCTATTTTTTATATTATATGCAGTATAATCAATATATGTGTGTTTGTGTTTCTGTATGTATGGCAGGAACGGGTGCCCGACAGTCCGTCTCCCGTCCCCTCTCTGGAGGACGGCAGGAGGCCGGGGAGCCGTCCCTCGTCTCAGCGCAGCAGCAGCGTCTCCAGCTCCCCAGCACATACCGAAAGCTCCTCGGACAGAATCCGTACGTCTCTCTCCACCTCCCTCCCTCTCTTTCTCTGTTCCTCTCCTTCTGGAACTCTCTTCACCTCTTTTCTCCTGTCCTCTCTCTCTCTCTCTCTCTCTCTCTAAGCACACAAGCACAAAAGAGCCCTGGCATCCACTTGTGCTAAAAATGCCCACTACCATGAGAGAATGCGTGTCCCTCTTCTCATTCCATTGTTTTTCATCAACTGAGAGAGACCTATATATTCCACCCATCGTTTTTTTGTTTTTTTTTAGTACACTTCAAGTGAATTATTACAGTATCTATCCGCTCCTGAGCATTGTATATATAAATATCTATACAAACAGATTCTTTGTTCTTTGTTCCAGTTAGCCCCACAGTCTTGTGTACAGAACCATTGCACACTGCAGTGAATGTGCATCAATCATATTATATATATATATATATATATATATATATATATATATATATATATATATATATATGCTTAAGAACATAAGTGCAAGCATTTTCCATATTAAAATATCTTGTTGTAGTTTCAGTCCGATGGCACTCATCTCTCACCTATTAGGGATTTTAGAAATAATGAAACTAAAAATTAGTACTACTAGAATTGTGTCCCATGACTTTTGTCATCGCATATGGAAGCCTCCTGCACTAAATGTGGATCTTATCTCTAAGTTCAGAGCTGCGGACAGTTCTAACCAGATCTAGTTCTAACTCCTTAATAAGTCGTGACCACAACTTTATTATCTCATTCACACGTCTTAATAATCTCCTTTCCACACATAAAGATCTCGTTCCCCCACCTTAATAAGTCGTGGCCACGTATAAGGATCTTGTTCCCATGCCATAATAAGTCTTGGCCACGCATTAAGATCTTGTTTCCACGCCTTAATAAGTCATGGCCACATATTAGGATTACTTTCCCATGCAATAATACATTGTGTCCATGCATTAGAATCTCGTTCACATGCCTAAATAAGTCATGGCCACAACTTTATTATCTCATTCACACACCCTAATAATCTCCGTCCACGCATTAAGATCTCATTTTCATTACGTTTAATAAGTCGTGGCTACGTATTAGGATCTTGTTCCCATGCCATAATAAGCCATGGCCACAACTTAATGATTTTATTATTACACGTCTTAATAATCTCCTTCCACACTTAAGTGTCTCGTTCCAACACCTTAATAAGTCATGGCCACATATTAGGATTACTTTCCCATGCAATAATACATTGTGGCCATGCATTAGAATCTTGTTACCATGCATTAATAAGTCGTGGCCACACTTTATTTATTTATATTTTCTTTTCTTACATGATGTAACCTTAGGGGTTCTGTAGCATCTGAATAAATTTGATTGATACAGCATTATTAGGTCTGGATATTAAATTAAAGAGGATTTATGTGGACGTTGTTTCCATTGCATTGGAATAAATGCTGAACTCGACTGCATTCGACCACAGGAGCGTCAGTAAGGTCAGGTACTGATGCTGGATGATTAGTTTTGAATCACAAGCACCACTCCAGCACATCCCTGAGGTACTCAGTAGTTCTGTAGCACTACAGAGAACACAGTTCCACTGCTCACCAGCCCAGTGCTGAGGACTTCATTCCCCTCCAGCTGACACTCACCACTGAGCAAAGTGACCTTAGACTTATACACACTTATACACGGTCACTACAGAGCACCTCATATCACTGTCAGAGCTTTTACAAATACATTATATAAACTGTGTGAAACATTAGATATAATAGAACATCCAATAGAGTTATTTTTGGGCCTGTATCCAGGGTTGTTACAATTTTAGCAGACGATTAATTGGCATACAATAAAGTTAACAAACTTCACACATCAAATGTATATTACGTTAATTAGATTAAATACATTTAGATTAGGGCAGTTTCTACCTAGTATTGGCTCATCTTCTTTGTTGCAATGAAATGCATTTAAATGTGTTTTACATTTGTAATAATAATAAATGGGTCTATCTATCTATCTATCTTTTGGAGTGGGACAATATATCAATATAGCAATATATCGATTCACTTGTCAAATATCTATATCTTTATTTTATTGAAACAAAAGCCCTCTAAACTTCCTAAAACTGGCCCCAAATTTGACTTAAAGTTAATAAAAAGGTTCCTGCTTTATTTCTTCAGATGGTGGCGCTAATAAAAAATGAATAGGGTAAACCTGTGGTGAAGAATAATGGTTGTGAAATTCTGTGAAACTGACACCAATAAATCCATAATTCTTGGTATTTGATTATTTAGGAGTATTTTTTCCTCTTCAGTAACGCAAAGCTGCGAAGTATCGTAGAGAATTTTCTTATAATATATTATTATTAGTATCACAGAATCCCAGAATTGTGGTATCATTTTTATATTATATTATATTATATTATTGTGACTTCCACCCCTGCTATCTATCTAATGATCTGTCTCCTATCCTATCTGTTTACCTGTCTATCTATCTTACTATATGGCCAGCTTACTATATTGTAAATAATTGTGATCAGGTGATAATGTAATAATAGTTTTAGACCTATCACTATTTTCCATTCCATCCAAAGCAAAATAGGAGCTTATTGTTCATTCCACCTTTTTCCATTCAAGAAGATCTTGAGTATGAAAAGTGGCTCACGGTCATGCTTTCTCCTCTCTGAATTCAGAACCCCTATCACATCCACACTCGAAAATTGTACTGATGGTGCTACGTGCAAGACAGGGCATTGGCAAATAGGATTTTGATTGACTGGCCCATTGATTTGGAGATGAGGTTTACCACAAATCACAAACAGATGAAAGCCAAGGACATATTCACCTCCTCCAGCATCAGGCGTTTTCACAGGCGCAAATCATTATTCATCACTAGATGTGCCTTTTTATTGCACTTACCATTGATTGAGAAGATGTGACTGTAAGCAGACTTTATCTGTTCTTTTAAAGCTATTCACCAGAATGGGCTCTCCATGAACCATGCTCTGTTGGGCCTCTCGCCCAGCATCCTGCCCGGACCCAAGGAGGGGGACTTGGCCACTCACGACATCGGCCACGAGGCCAAGAGAATGCACTCAGAGAAAGGTCAGCGGTCTTTCCTAACAGTTCCCTATACGCATCAGTTCACTGGGAAGATCTTCAGCTTAAAAAAATATATATATATCAATACTCAGCAAATTAACACTGCAGGTGTTAAAATATATCACTCGTGTTAACCTAGCACTGGCAAAGTGAGACAAAAATGCTGTGTACCCATATACATCTCTGGAAAACAATAAGAGACCAAAAAATCTGAGTTTCTTGCACCAGAAGCAAAGACTTAAAGTTATCCAAAAGCAGTGTGTAAGACTGGTGGAGGAGAACAGAATGCCAAGATGCATGAAAACTGTGATTAAAAAACAGGGTTATTCCACCAAATAATGATTTCTGAACTCTTAAAACTTTATGAACTTATTTCCATTGCATTATTTGAGATCTGAAAGCTCTGCATGTTTTTTTAGCCATTTCAAATAATATTTTTCAAAGATGTTTAAAGAATAAAACAACAATGTTCATTTTATGTAAACATATACCTATAAATAGCAAAATCAGAGAAACTGATTCAGAAACTTTTCAGAGCTGTATAGATTAAGCAAAGTGCTTGTATTAGATTAATGTTACACATCTACACTCTTCTCTCTATCTAGAGAATCAAAGCTAAATTATGTGTATTTTACTAAATAAAGTTGGCACCAAACACAAAACAACAGTTTTTTTTTCTTTAGATTAAAAAGGGCATCAACAGTCACATCATTTTTTTTTTGCTGTTTGCTAGCATACCATATGTAGATGCATATATAAAAAATAATTGTTCACCTCTAGAAATGTAGCACAAATTCATTTTTCCAAATTAAATAAAAATTAGAATAGATGGATGGTCAACTCTGGTTAACTTTTGTAGGTAGTTTTCCTTTTCACACATGTTCACATTCAGAAAAAAAATTACCTGAAGAAAACTGTTTTCATACAGGTAAGTTTTGTCTCTCAGTGTAAATATTTAAGGAACCATTAAAATAATGTATGTGCACATAAAATAACTACATTTCTGCGACAGAATATGGTAAAAACAGTAAAAAAGATTTTATTTTAACTACATAAAAAAGTGAGCCAGCTTGAGAAAAGATGGTCTTCCTTCGATGTGGAGATGTGTGCAAGTGCTGCAGAAAGTACAAGACAAAAAAATCATGTTATTTGTTGATTTTTGACCCAAATGCTATGTAAATTTTCATTTTGTTTTCATCAGATTTGATCAGTTTATTAAAACAGAAATGTGACTTTCAGTTTTTAGTATTTCGGTCTCTTTCCGTACACAGACACATACATAGGGTAGATAGGGTGCCTGGTCTGTAACTGAAAGTATAAATATGACATGAACAGCTGTCAAATGAACAGATTTTTCTACTCGGATGTACCCTAGAAATACCAATGCTACTAATCTCATTTTATACTCCACAAGACATAGTTTAACATGTTTCTGAGAGACCGCTTTATTTACTGTAGTTGGGTATTGGGCTACTACATAGTGTTTGACAGTAGCAGTAGAATTATGGTTGTAAGCACGGCCTATAGTGGCTTAATTTCTCAAAGTCAGAATTGTAAGTGCATTATTCATAAGGCTTATCAGTATTACACTTATCAGTGTTAGTGTAGCACACGGGCTTCAGTCAAGCTTTAGTCAGGATGAAAAATCACTGAGAGCTGTCTCTCCTATAAATCCTACATGTTGACATATCAGCACAGCAACAAGCAGCGAGCGTTTATGTAGAAAAAAAAAACACATCCCTTCACAAGATGAGCTAAGTTCTCTGCAGTAGAAAACAACAGTAGATATGTGGGGTAATAGCATTTTTGATTTTGTCGTGTTTAGTTTGGATCCTTGACCTCTATAAAGGAACAGCAATATATATATATATATATATATATATATATATATATATATATATATATATATATATATATATATATATATATACATCAGCTTTGCATCAGCATACAGGTGCATCTCAAAAAATGTAAGAATATCATCGGAAAGTTACTTTATTTCAGTAATTCAGTTAAAAATGTGAAACTCATATATTATATAGAGGTATTAAACACACAGAGTGGTCTATTTAAAAAAGGGTTCATTTATTTTATTTTTTTTAAGATTATGGCTTACAGCCAATAAAAAACCCAAGAATTAGTGTCTTCAAAAAATTTGAATATTATATAATAAGACCAATTGGTACTTTTAGCAGTGTGGGCAGTGTGCCAAGTCCTGCAGGAAAATGAAATCCGCATCTACTTAAAAGTTGTCAGCAGAGGGAAGAAGCATGAAGTGCTATAAGATTTGCCGGAAAAACAAAACTGCACTGACTTTAGACTTGATAATAAAACACAGTGGATCAACACCAGCAGATGACATGGCTCTCTAAACCATCACTGATTGGTGGAAACTTCACACTAGACCTCGAGCAGTTTGGACTGTGTGTCTCTCCACTCTTCCTCCAGACTCTGCTCCCTTGATTTACAAATGAAATGTAAAATTTACTGATGATCAGTGATGGTTTGGAGAGTCTGTCATCTGCTGGTGTTGATCCACTGTGTTTTATTATCAAGTCTAAAGTCAGTGCAGTTTTGGTTTTCCCACAAAATCTTACAGCACTTCATATCTTACAGCTTCCCTCTGCTACTGACAACTTTTATGGAGATGCAGATTTCATTTTCCAGCAGGACTTGGCACACTGCCCACACTGCTAAAAGTATAAATTGGTCTTATATGAAATTCGTTTTTTTTTACATGCTTCCCTATGATTTTTGAGATGCACCTGTACATAACAGTATGTACAGTATCTCATATCTCTGGTTTAGCAGCATTTCCCAAGGTTTGAGATAGAAAGGAAAGTAATCCACACACGTTTGGATTAAATATTAAATACAAAATGAAGCAAATAATAGATTTGCGTATTCTCGGTTGGCCGGGGGTCCGGGGTGGGGAATTGTTGGCTGGGGTGATAATGATATTAAAGCCACTGTGGAAATCACTGGGCTGTGGGTTCCCTGCTGGATTGGCCCAGAGAGAAGAGCCTGGGCTGGACCTTCCCATAGATAGTGCAAGCTTGTGAAGCAGAGTAATTAGCATGATTACATGAATTTACAGGTCAGGACTTGGGTGTGATGGGTGGGGAAATGGAAGAGATGTTAATGTGTGTGTGTGTCGGTGTGTATGTATGTGTGTGTGTGTTTAGGGGGGGGTGATTGGTGGTTGTAGATGTGCTTTGTTTGGTCTTGATTTCCATTTTCCGATCTCTCGCACTGCTCTCACTGTAAGCCCGCGTACTCTGCGGATGTTCCCGCTTGTTTATGATAATATTATCATGATACCTGTCATTCCTCGGAATGTATCGCTTGTATTATTCCCCAATAGAGACATATCAGCGTGGCGCAAAGCTTCGCAGCCCCCCTCCGCAGAGCCATTCGCTCAGCCTCTTTAGATAGCAATTGAGCTAGATTGGTCTTGATTCTCTCTGACTGGGGAAAAATCCACATTGTCTATTTGTGTTACCATTGCATTACCATTTAGATGCCCACCGTTCCTAATATGTCACACGGCTTGATTAGAATTCAGAGCTCTCTAACGCGCGCGGCAAAGGTCTCAGGCTGTGGAAAACATTTTTATAAAATAATCCATTAATGCAGAGGAGTGCAACTAAATTAGTTACCAATTTGCTGAGCATGAATTAATGAACAGAGCTTCTCCCGGCTCCCAGAGTTGTAATTTTCATAATAACCTCAGACCTTTATTTGGCAGGTTGTTTAGTTTTTTCGTTTGAAGGTTTTCATTAGTCTAATGAGGACTGTGCAAGGGCGAGCAGTCAGCACAATTTACATGAGGAAGCTATCATAATAAATGAGGCAATTTGAATAACACGCGCAGGTTTATGCCGCGAGATAAGAGAGATTGTGCAGCCAGATCTGGAGGTAACCAATACATTAGACCAACTAATAACCAAAGTAATCCCAATAAAAGCCTTAAGTGAAGGGAATAAAATTAATGATAGATATATTGAACTGTAATGATATGATACATGATGCATTAGATTAATAAAATAAATGCGTCCCGTTGTTAAAGACGGGGGCCTCGGTCCGGCCTGCCTATGTTTATGGCGGGAGCCCCTTTTTTAATTAGAGTTGTTCATCGGATCAGTTTGTTTAGACAAATGAGATTACATTCCAATGGTTTAATGGTATTTCTCCACTTGTTTGATCTTTATGGTCTTGGCAGGGCATTAAATTAATTTCATGCGCCGTACTTCCAGCGCCGGCCCCTCGCCTCGTCATCTGTATCCATGCAAAAGGAAATCTGGACAGATGACACAGAAGCGGCGTATCGCTGGTGTTTAGTGTTTAGAGGCTGTCTGATCTCTCTTTATCTCTCTCTTATGTCTCTTTGTTGATGAAGGGCTAGACGAAACGCTGTCTCTCTAAGTTTAAAAGCTGATTAAGAGCAAAAAATAATAAAAAGAAAGAGAGAGAGAAAGTATAATACAATACAGCGTCACCATATGGCCGCGGCTGCGTCTGTATTTTGCCAGGTTATCTCTGCCAGCAGAAGTATAAACACGTCCGTCGGTGCCGAACACCAAAGTAAAGTAAAAAGCAGACGTCTGCCATTAGAAAGTTGGGCCTAATTGAATTGCTGCACAAAGAGAATCTGTCAGGATTGCTTTTGACAAGCCTCTGTCTCATGAAACTGCAGGTAGTTGACAAACAAGGAAATTTGAAAGGCGCTAAAGCCTTTGGCAGTAAAACTCATTTTGGACATCAAAGATTTAACATGGTTCCACTCCTTGGGGGGAACGCTAGTGAATGCATGCACATATGGGTTTGTGAGGAGGGGGGTGGGGGGTTTGTTGTGGGCTGTACAGTAAGAAAAAAAAAAGAGTATTTTTAATCATAATATCTTAAAATAATGGTATCACGTTAAAATAAGACTACCTTTATAAAGGGGTTATTAATGGCTATTAATTATGTTGCAAATACTTTAAAAACCCATTAATAAGCAGTTTATAAACATTTATAACAACACATCAAAAGCAATGGCAACAGTGAACTGAAAATTGGCTAAACATTGACATTGATTCCACACTCATTTATTCTACTGAACCTCAGATCTTTTTAGATACCGATCTTACTTTGTGTCAGCATTTAACCTGTCATATGAATTTACTATAAATTAAATGACTATGTTGAAATAAATGACTAAGCAAACAACAGATTACTGTTGTCTTTTCAACTGATATGTTGTAACTTCTAATCAATGATTTTTAAAGCATTTACAATCTGATTAATAATAATTAATAATAATCTTTTTTATAAAACATTTATAAAGCCTTTATAAAGGTAGTCTTATTTTATGTAGTTTTTGTAGTTTTTGTGGTTATAACCGACTGATTTCCATTATTTTTCCAATATTGAGAGAATTGAAAAAGAAAGAAAGAAAGAAAGAAAGAAAGAAAGTAGGAAAGAAAGAAAGAAAAAGTAATAATATGTTCAGCAAACCCCCACAGCACAACCCCAGTCCAACTCCCGGCTTTAAAGAGATACAGGTGGGTGTATGTGATTACACTCTACATCACAATCATTGACAATTACATTGTGTGAGCCATGGGAGCCTGACAACGTAATGCAATGAAACCAGCCATTAAGATAATAGACACATCTTGCTGCAGCTTACTTTTGTTTCTCCAGCATGTGCTGCCTATATCTGGTGTGGCTGTGAAAAATATATGGCAACCTGCAGCTTAGGAAAGCCTGTGGGTGTTGATCCCGTGTTTGTGATGATTATCTGTATTTTGATCATTAAATTAACTTTTACTCAGGTACCGGTAATCTGCCAGTTGGTAATGCTGATTTTGGGCCACCAGAAAAAAAGCTGATATGAGGATAGTAGACAGTAGTGTTTAGAAGTTTCTTGTATGCATGGAATCAATTTATAATTATTTATCAAGCCTCAAAGATTATTATTTACATTAATGTGTAAAAAAAGGCAGAGGCCACAATTCATTTGTTTCATTTTTTTTTTAAGTTAAGCATTAAATAAGCTTTAAATAAGCACTAAATAAATCAATGGAATGCTGAAATGTTAGAATATTAGGACTGCAATAATACTGTAATAACATAATAATGTTTTTTATTATTATTTAAAATTATATTAAATCAAACACACCATACATATAAGTACTGACGTTTATTTATGCAAGCAATCAATTTCCGATTATTTATCAAACCTCAAAGTTCATTATTTACATTACTGTGTAAAAAAGAGGCCACAGTTCTTTTTTTTTTTTTGTCAAACTGAGAATCAAATGAGCATTAAATGATTAAATCCAAATTGTGGGTAATTCACCCTAGTAGAACTTTGTCAGATCATATATTTTTAATAAAACACACACACACAAAAAGAAAAAATGCTTCACCTTTGAGAATAAATGCAAAATTAGTTGATAGATTAATCAAAACGAATCGACTGATAAAAAAAATAATAATTGTTGAGTAAGAGTTGAGTTATCTTCACATGGTGAAATGATATAAGGATCTAAAGTGTATTTGGAGGGTAAATGGAGCCTTTTTTTCTGTCTCAAAGATTAAAACTTAAAGAAAGATGTTTAAATGGTCCTTTTGTTGCTGTTAGGCTATCATTTTCTAAACTGATTTGAAAAATCATTGCTCATAATTTCTGAGCTGGTTTGACTGGAAATGAATATATATCTTTCAGCGTTTTCATGCTGCTATATTAAGCTGTAAAGCTGCTCTGCCTGTACCAAAATATTGTTAGTAACAGAGATAAGGCAGTAGGTCACTGACATTAATGGGGCATATTAACAGTGTTGCTGCTGGATCAGTCTCAACAGTTGCAGCATGAAAGAAGGCCCTGTAGCGCCGCCCAACTGTCCGACTGTCCTCCGGGACCTCCGGTGGCTGTGTCAGCACGCAGCAGTGTGGAGGATAAAAGCGCTAACCCGTATTTACTGCCCAATGCGGTGGTGTTTTTCCACCAACTGACAGCCATTATATTGTCAATTATTGACCATTACAGCCTTCAAGTTTATAAGTAAGGTTTAGATGGCATTGATTAGTGGCGAGGAGCGGCAGTGTGAGCTTTTATTTGGTTAAATAAAAAGTTTATATGTTAAAAAATTGCACATTGCTGCAGAACCAGTTTGAACTGCACTATCAGAAGGGAATAAGAACAGCAGTCATTCTGTCCTGTGAAGAGAAATCACATGGTAGTGCTTTATTGATTAATCAGTACATTTTTAGTTGAAGATGAGTGTGATGATTTTGTAATAATAATGATCTCAGTGTGTAGTCTTGCAGTCAAGATCACTAGAGCCGAGTCCAAATCAAGATCAAGACTATACGTTTTTTTAGTTAAAACCAAGAGTTTTTATTAGTCGAGTCCAAGATGAGACTGACACCAGATTGAGACAAGACTGAATATGCTCATTTATTGTCTTAAGATCATAAATGTTACTTCAGACAAAAGTTTGGACTTACTAATCCAACTCATCCCAAAATTCAGACGAGTTTGAGACCAAGATGCTCATTTGTGGTCTTGAGAACACCAACGTTTCCTCAGACAAAAGCACTAGACATGGCTGACTTCTACAACATCTGTTCAATTATTCACCTCAAAACCAACCCAAGATTTAGTCCAAATCAGGTTGGGACCAAGACAAGATTGAGATCATTTATTAATGGTCCTGAGACTGTAAATCTTACTTCATGCAACAATTTACAACAAAGTCAGAAAAGTCCCCAAAAACCAAGACAAGGTAGAGTCAAAAATGTTGAGATCAAGACACACAAAGACAAGGCTAAATGTTACTTCAGGCAATAATGTATAAGTCCCAAAAATCCCCAAATCCCCCAAAACCAAGACAAGGTAGAGTCCAAATAACGTTGAGATTGAGACAAGACCAAGATCGCTTGTTTGTGGCTTGAGGCCATAAACATTACTTCAGACAAAAGCACTGGACTTGTCTATCCTCACCACCAATTTAGGAGTCAACTTGACCCTAAAAAAGAGACAAGATTGAGTCCAAATTATGTTTAGAACGAAGGTTTAGAATGAATTGTTACTTCAGGCAACAATGTACAAGTCCCCAACAACAGAGACAAGATAGAGTCCAAATAATGTTGAGATCAAGGCAAGACCAAGATCGCTTGCTTGTGCGCTTGAGGCCATAAATATTACTTCAGAAGAAAGCACTGGATTCAGCTGTCCTCAACACAAGTTTAGGAGTCTAGTTCACCCTGAAAAGGAGACAAGATTGAGTCCAAATTAGGTTAAGAATGAAACAAGCTCTTCTTTTTTTGGTTTTGACACCATAAATAGTAATTTAAACAAAAGCATTGGACTCAACAACAATTTACACCTTAGTCTTAGTCTTAAGAATCAATTTACAAATCTGCCTTGGTTACAAAACCAATTTTGAGAAAAGATCAAGTCCAATTGAGGTTGAGATATGGAGATTGGAGACAAGACAAGACCAATATTTCTTGTTCATGGTCTTGAGATTGAGACCAGGACTAAACTCTACTGGTACTCTACAGTACTACCGTTACTGTATTGTATTACTGGTCCATGTCTTCCGATCTGAGAGGATGAGGATTTCTCAGAACCGTTGCACAGTCCTGTTATTCAGCTGTCTGAACAAGTCCTCCATGCTCATCACCGGCTCATTGTGGTGAAGTAAAGAACCGCCGTTCTGTAACCCAACCCCTGTATTGACAGCTCATTGTGCCTGTGCTACTGCAGGTACTGAAGCATACATTCACCCTCGGCATTCAGCTTTAAATGTGCAGTGAATAATCGCCTTTGATTTGATTGGTCCGAGCTGACAAGCGCTGGGATGCGGTCATATGAATGATGGAGCGTGGCAGGAGCAGTATCACTTAGATAATTTGCCAGCTGGTCAGTGAATGGCAAAGCATGTGTTAGCCATTAAATGATTTCATCAAAAAAAAAAAAAGAGGGAAAAAAGAAAGACCTCTTCTTCAAGATCATCAAAAGACATGGAAGTTTTTTTCTTTTTCTTTTTTTTTTTACTTGACCTGTCTTTAAAAAAAAAAAGCTGAAATCAAAGTGGAGATGGCAAAGCGTGATAAAATGATGAAGTACGCAATTAAAAGCGTCTGCGTTCGTGTTTTTTGGGATTATTCCAGGTTGCCTGTTCAGCATGTGGACAATTATTTCAGGTTTCACTTGAATGCTGTCAGGCCTTGAATTCATTTCCTGTTATTTGTAACATATTGAATTAGACTCACACAACAAAATCTACTTACTCCAATCTCATTTTGAGCTGTGTGACTTTCTGATGTGCACTAATGATCTTCTGTGAATCACGTCTTATTTAGTCTCATTTATGAAGCACTGATTGATTTTTTTTAAATTAGTGAACTGGTTCCATATTCGTAAAGCATAATGCCTGTATTTCCATGCGTTCTTTTCAGGAATGCGTTGTTGCATTTTAGCAAATACAGTAGTAGCGCAGTGTATAAAGCAAGGTCGCATGTGTGGAATGTAACTAATTCAAGCATTAAATGACCTTGATCAAGACTAGATTATAAAGTTGGAAGTATCAGTATCAGTGCATGAGGAATGTGGGTGCATGCATAGATGTTGTGATTAATTGGAAAAGTTGTGATATATTAATTGCAAAAATGGGAAAAATCAACGATGTCTTACAACAAACAAACTCAATAAAAAAACTCAAATTTTTCACATCTTGACAAAATGTGGCAACTTAAATTTGCAATAAATAAAATCGAATAAACCAAGTATTAAAGTTATTAGTATTAAATATTAAGAAAACTCCAGAACACAACAACTAAACTAGTTTGATCTAAAGGGGAAAAAAGTACTCTTGTTTATTTAAAGCAAAATAAAGTGTTTTATACTTTCCAGCATTTAAACTGAATGAAGACAATCAGTTTTCTTGTTACATCTTGAAGTAATTGCCAGTTAAATAGGTTTATCTGGCCAGTGTATTTTGGTATATTCCACCTGTGCATGTAGTTCTTTATTACCCCACAGTTTGAGTGCCTATGATTTAGAATAACCTTTTTAATTCACAAAAAAACACCTTCCATTTGAATTGGTTTTGGTTTTGGTAGAATCTTTGGATTTGTCTTTTTCAGGCATACAAGTGGATAACATTAGTTTTTTTTCCATTAATAATATGATTCTAAATTAAGCTGCTTCATTTACTCTGTAGATTTCCAATTTGCTGGCAGAATGACCACTAGGGGACCTGCAGAACAATTAGGTTAAAAAAAAACACAGAGCCCAGTTTCCCAAAAGCATCTTAGCATTAGGAGCATCTTAACATGGAGAGAGAGAAAGAGAGAGAGAGAGAGAGAGAGAGAGAGAGAGAGAGAGAGAGAGAGAGTGCTCAGGGTGAATCTCACTCGACCATCTAAGAATCTTAGTGCTGAAAACCTTTTGGGAAACCATAAGACAGTATAGTCTTAGTCTTCTAACTTAGCTATATAGTACATTCAAGCTAAGAACCTATAGAAGGAACCTATAGTACAGTATAGTATAATGTAATATAGTATAATATAATACAACGTAGTGTAGTATATTATAGCACAGTATAGCATAGTAACGTATAGCATAGTATCATATAGTATAGTATCGTATGGTATAAAATTATATAGTGTCGTATAGTATCATATAGCATAGCATCATATAGTATATAATAGTGTAGTACAGTATATAGTATAGAATAATATAGTATCGTATAGTATAGTATTGTATTGTATAGCATAGTATTGCATAGTATAGTATATAATATAGTATAGTATTGTATCATAAAGTATAGTATAGTGCCGTATGGTATAGCATAGTATCATATGGTATGTAATAGTATAGCATAGTATCATATAGTATAGTGTTGTATAGTGTTGTATCGTATTGTATAGTATTGTATAGTATTTTAATGGATAGTGTATAATAGTATAGTATAGTAGCATATATAGTACCGTATTGTATAGCATAGTATCGTATGGTATAAAATAGTATAGCATAGTATCATATAGTATAGTGTTGTATAGTGTTGTATCGTATTGTATAGTATTGTATAGTATTTTAAAGGATAGTGTATAATAGTATAGTATAGTAGCATATAGTATAGTATAGTTCCGCATCGTATTGTATAGCATAGTATCGTATGGTATATAATAGTATAGCATAGTATCATATAGTATAGGATAGCATATACTAGTACAGTATATTATCATATAGTATAGTATAATATAGTATAAAATAGAAGAGTATAGTATCATATAGTATATTATAGTATAGTATAATATAGTATAGTGTAGTATTGTATTGTATTGTTTTGTATTGTACATTTGTGCCTAAATGTGAGTTACAGTTACTTACTGTTAGTAAAGTAGGACGTAAAGCAGGGTTTGATTGATACAGGCTTCAATAGAATTATAAAGTGTTTTGTTTTGTAGTTCATATGAAATATTTCTGATTTTGTATAAAAAGTCTGATCTTTTTCTCATTGGTCAGGTTCAGCTAAACTGGTTTGTGGTTTCAGGGGTGAGTGTGTATCAGTCAATCACCGTTCACTCGTCTCTATCTCTCTCTCTCTCTCTCCTCATCAGACGAAGCTGCATTCAAAGCATGTTTTCTCTTTTGCCTTTTTAGTGTCCTTGCCATTCTGGCTTCAAAAAAAAAAAAAAAAAAAAGGCGTAGCGGACGGAGGCTTGTGCTGACTCCGCTGACTTCTTCTAAGACAAAAGGCTGGATCATTAGCCATAAGGAGGCGAAATGTGACTTGGCAGACAGTGGAGGTTTATGATCAAACAACTTGTCAGTGTGTCCTGTCCAGAATGAAAGGGTGCAAAAAAATAATTCAATAGAGCATCAATCAAATTTGCGAGCGGTGTAACAAATAGTGCTGATGATGCAGGCTGAGAAATCCCCCCCAGGACCCTGCAGTTCATTTGGATATTTGTTCTCCTTCTGGAATGTTCCACTGCATGACACCACTGACTGCTAATCACATTTCACCTTAGAAAAAAAAAAAAGAAGAAGAAGAAGAAGGAGGGAGAGACGGAGAGGAAAAAAGACAGCGCTTTTAGGAATGTTGAAAAGAGAGGGGTTCTTTTTAATCTTTGAAATGCCTCAAAAGTGACAGAATGCTTTCTCCTGCCAAGATGTAAGGCTTAGATAGGGAGATAAATATGCTGTGGTCAGCTAAGTGTATCTAGTGAGCGGAGAGGCAAATTTAATAATGTATTATCATTCACTGGCGAAGGTGAAATCTCCTTGTCCATCACAATGCGCCGGGCTGCTTCATGTTACCCTTCGTTCCCGGAGAACAAATGTGTTGCCGAGACACCGGCGCCGCCATCATGCTCGCCCTTTCCCGCGTGAAGGTTTTTGCACTTTTGCAGCATTCGTGAGATGCTTCTTTACCCTTAGATGTCAGGTGTTAATGCTACATTTTTATGCCTTTTAATAGGAAATTAGTCACTAGAATAAAAAAAATAAAAAAAACGAAAATAACATTTGCTGTCATTGAAAGGTTAAAAACAAGATCCATGAAAGAAGCAGCCTGAGCAACTTAAATTACAGGTTTTGGGTAATTTATTGGTCGCTAGCACACCACGACTACAGCTTTGCTAAATGTTGCAAAATATGTACATTTTAAAAGCATATTATAAAGTATTACAACATTTTAATTCAAGATTAAGGTGTGATGGTGTGAAGAGAAGCTGTTGGCTGGAGTTAAACCAACGGCAGGTAGCAATGAAGCTGTAGCAGGTAGAACTGGCAATAGATGCGTTAGTTAATTCATATAGATGAATATATACAGCTCTGGAAAAAAAATAAGAGATTGAAAACCTCTGAAATATAAAGAGGAAGATGGATGATCACAAGCCATCAAACCAAACTGAACTGCTTGAATTTTTGCACCAGAAGTAAAGGCATAAAGTTATCCAAAAGCAATATGTAAGACTGGTGGAGGAGAACATGCCAAAATGCTTAATAAAACTGTGATTAAAACAACAGGATTATTCCACCAAATATTGATTCCTGAACTCTTAAAACTTCTTTGCTTTATTTGAGGTCTGAAAGTGAAAGTTTTTGTTATTTCAGCCATTTCTCATTTTCTGCAAATAAATGCTGTAAATAGCAATATTTTTATTTGGAATTTGGGAGAAATGTTGTCCGTAGTTTATAGAATAAAACAACAATGTTCATTTTACTCAAACATAAACCTATAAATAGCAAAATCAGAGAAACTGAAAGAAACTGACAGTGAGCTAGTAGATTGATACTAAGAATGATAAGTAGTAGTCAGGCATGTAAAAATGAACTTAAACCTGCCGTTTCTCTCTCTCTCTCTCTCATTCCCTCTTTCTATCTCTCTATCAATCATTAAAAAACTATTATTCCAGAAGGCTATGAACCTTGTTTTCTTAACCCATACAACACAGTAGATACATTAACTGTGTGCTGCTTCTCTAGCCTTTTTAGCCATACATGCCTCTCTCTCTCTCTCTCTCTCCCTCTGATTAGCCTCTTATTTTAAAGCAGAAGGTTGAATAACAATGCGTTTTCTTCTTTTGTTCTGTATGGAGCACGGATATGTACGTCCTCTTTGTGAATTCTTAAGACGCTGCTACGCCTCTGCCCGTAAGCATATGCGCACTGCTGTGAACAAATTTACCTGCTTGCCCTTGGACAGATGAAATGTAAAAATTAGCAAGCCCCCTTTCCGTTGTTGCTAATTTGCGATTGTAAATAACACACACACACAAACACACACACACACACACACACACAAACACACACACACACACACACACACAAATACACATGCGGCGAAGCAAGTGTCACAGGATGGCGAGGTTGACCCTGACTTTGTATCTCCTTCTCTTTTTCTCTTTTTCTCTTTTTTTTCTCCATATACTTTCCTTCGGGGAGGCCTGCTTAGCTGCTGCGCTCCAACTCCTCCCGTCTTTCTTTTCTCTCTCGTCTTTCTTTTATGTAAACAGCTGTTACAAGCCGTCGCACGCCAACGTGCCAAGATAGCATTTCATCCAGATAAACAATTGTAAATATCCACAACAGGAAGTCTTGTTTACAGACTCTGTGAACACGGCCGGCTCTTTGTACCGCCGTCTGAAGCCCCATTAAAGCGCAGCACTGCCGGGCACTCACACTAATAGAGCTTTCTTATCATGCCGCTGAGTTGTAGCTGACTTGCAGACACGGCGAGTCAAACCTTTAAATTTTCACTCTACTGTAATTATACTCGGATACTTAAGGCTTTTATATCCTTTCGCCGTGAAGTAAATCAGTCCTAATAAAAGAGAATAGGGGGTGGAGGAAAACTGCTGGAAGACTAATTCTCCGCTCTCTCTCTCTCTCTTTCTTCGCTCGTCGCGTGTTTGAAAGCCTGCCTAAGTATTCCAGTCACCTTGACTTTGCAGCAGCAGAAGCCCCGGAGAAGCTGTTGCTTATCCCGCCCAACCCCGGCCTGTCAATTAGGTGTTTAAAAATTAATCTCTTTAACTGGAAATACCATGCCAGCTTTCTTCCATCTGTAAATGGAGTGTTATTAATTCAAGCAGCGCAAAGCCAGTGTTATGAATAATGTTATCAAACCAGATTTCCACACGTTTAACACATCAGCCGCTTAAAAAAAGAAAAGAAGTATTTTTATAACTATGAACCAGGCACAAATGGATTTGCATCCATTTGCGCGCTCTCTCTCACCCGAGAGAGAGGAAGGAAGCGAGAGGGAGTCGGACTCAGGCCTGTTAAGCCCGCCTTTTAAAAAGTTTACATTTCCATTTCTTTTTTGTCTTTCATCTTCCCTTTCACACGCCGCTCAGTACATCCAGCCTGGATTAGCGCCAGACTCGACTGTCGCCCCAAAACAACAGCGTCCTCGCTCCCGGTAGGATTGCAGCGCAGCGTCGCGACATTAATATGTCCGCTCGTCTTCAGCCTCCTCGTCTTCGCGCTCCTCTGTGATCCGGCTGCTTCCTCGCCGCCATTGTTCAACGTGTGAATACTCGTTCTATCAAAGTGTCCTGATTGGGCTGGACATAAAACATAAAACCATAACTTTAACTTTAACTTGAACAGAGATCCTAAAATAATGTTAAATATGTACATTTAAAAAGCATATTATAATTTTTTTTGCAGTGTTACATTTCAAGCTGTGAAGGTGTGACAGTGTTAAGAGAAGCTGTTGGATGGAATTAAAACCAACAGCAGGTAAAGAAAGGTGAAAAAAAAAAAAAAAAAGCCACGGCACGTAGTGTAGAGCGACCGTAAGATATCTACTGTACTGATCCTGTTATACAGTAGATGTTTAATTTCCCTTTTAAAAGTAAGTTTAAAACTTTTGCAATTTTCTTTTGGACAGATTTTCACACATTTAAACATTTGAAAGTGTGTTAAGCCACTTCATTATCATTATCAGTATCACATTTCATCACAAAGTTGCAGTTGTTACAAGTTACAGGCTTGAGTTTAGGAAAGTTAGGAAATTCACAATTCACAATGTGGTTAACAAACTTCATTGCAATTTGACTGAAGGTTTTAAAAGTAAAGTAAAGTTTTTGGTGAGAATGTGTAATTGCGCCAAGCACGATAAAAAGTTCTTGTAAAACATAAAACATTCACTGTTTCAGACAGTGAGCAAGTAGATTGATGCTGAATGATTTATTTCAGTGAAGTCATGCACATAAAAATGAACTTAAACCTGCCGTTTCTCGGATTTCTTTGCGGTTTCTCTCTCTCTTTATCTCTCTCTCTTTCTCTTACTCTCTCTCTTTATCTCTCTTTATCTTTATCTCCCTCTTTCTCTCTCTTTGTCTCTGTCTCTCTGAAAACTCCTAACTTTACAGGTAATTCTGCTATATGACTTAACAATAAATGAGTCATTGCTATTATTCAGTCTTTTCACTTATTTGACCAAACACAAGCGTTTCTTTTTTTGTTTTGTTTTTCTTTTTGTTTTTCTTTTTTTCTATAATTTGTCTCCTACATCAGTTTTATCATATTTTCATATTATATTTTTCAGTATCAGTGGTAGATAGGTTCAAAAACTGACCCACACTCCTACTATCATTACTGACCAGTGCTATCATGTTAATCTCTCTCTCTCTATCTCTCTCTCTCTCTCACATCTTTCTCTTGAACTTAAACCTGAACTTTTCCCTGTGTCACAGACTGACCTCAGTGTCTACCTTTCACAGCTTTAATCTCTGCACTTTTTTTTTTATTTCCTTTAAAATCAAGAAGAACCACCCTCGCCATTATCGACAAAATTAAGCACATTTACTTTTCAAACAATTCGGGGTCCAATTAATTCGCAGGCTTTTGAGGGCGCTGGTTACCCAACCTCCTTTACCTTTTTAATCAGGTTACGCAACCCTCTCTCCCGGGCCCTCTAGCTGGCATGGATGGGGTATCTGTTTACAGGATGACGGCTGCGATTGTTCGGCGAGTGGGCCTTTCATGGAGGACTTTGTTTCAAGGTGTGCGCTCTCATAGAAACAAAAGTAGAGGATGGGGAGGGTTTTTTTTTTTATGCAGTCATCACAGGCAGTCAAGCCTTTAATCCTCAGCGGTCTGGTAATGACATCCCCTCTGCATTTATTACATGGAGGAGCGCGGAGGAGAAAAAAAGAAAAGAAAGAAAAAAACGCTGACTTTGAACAAATGAACACTCTGACCTTTATGCAATAAATATGACATGGGCCGTATAAAAAGAGGATATATCTTCATCGGCTCGGATGTGCGTCACACACCGTCCCCGTCTCCGTCGGCAGGAGCGTGAGGTGGCAGATGTATTTGGTAGATAGCTGGTATGTGGCTGGTATGAACGTGATGTGATCGCTGTGATCGATATGCACAGAATGTTGTGTTTAGTTGTCTGTTTTGTCGTCCTAAGCTACGCCCTTCCTTTATACTTTTTTTTTATTTTTTTTCCCATTTTCTCCCCAATTTACACGGCCAATTACCCAACCCACTCATTAGGAGGGTGAAGACTAACACATGCCTCCTCCGATACATGTAAAACCAGCCACCACTTCTTTTCGAGCTGCTGCTGAAGCTGTAGCATTGCTGAGTAGCATCACGGCGCTAACGCTCAGAGGAAAGCGCACCGACTCGGTTCTGATACATCAGCTCACAGATGCCCTGTGCTGATCGACATCACCCTAGGAGTGGTGTGAGGAGAGAGTGCCATCTACCCACTCGGAGGAAGCAGGGTGCAGCTTGATGGCAAATCTGCATGAGCGGGTGTTCGAACCTGTGACCTCCCGCTCATAGTGCCTTTAAACGTGTAATTTTTTTTTTTTTTTTTTATCAAGGCAGTAGGCCTGTCACAATCACTATATTATGGACTTATCGTACAATAAATAGACATGATCTCAATAATACTTGATAATCAAGATACATATATCATATATTGTGTTTATTCGTATGTTCGTTCACATTTACTATAACTGTGAACATTATTATATCTGTGAACATTTTATTTTATGCACACAGTGTGGATAAACTGCAGTAGGATAAAGAAGAATAGCTATATTTTCTCCAAACTATGATTCATTAAAATGTATTGTCTTTAAAAGGATATCATTGCTTTGTAATGCTATTCTATTACGGATATTATTCTTTTAGGTCAGTGGCATTTAAATTGCCTTTAAATGGCAATAATATTGTTTATCGCAATAATTTTTGCAATGATATATCGTCACTGGAATATAATTATCGTGACAAGCCTACAAGGCAGTAAATGTTAGCTTTTTTTTTTTTGTTAACGTTTTTTTTTTTCTTATCGTGAGCACTCAGGCCACGTGGCTGCTTTAGAGAGCCTGGCCAGAGAGCGTTCACCCCTTCAGATGTTCCTTCAGATTACACGTGAAAATGCACGCCCTAATGACAGCCTCTCTTTTTTTCCGTTGTTTTTTTTTCTTATTTTTGTCCCTGACCGTGCGTGACAGTTAAGGATTTATGAATATTTCCTCCTCCTCCTCCTTCTCTTCCTCCTCTTTCTCCTCCTCCTTTTTTCTGCCCACCTGTGTCGCTACCTTCCACGTGGCCTTGAGAATACGTTTCAGTTTATTAAGGCCCAGAAAAGGACTCATTATTCCCGAAAAGAGGGGAGCAGAGTGACACACGGAATTGGTTATTAATGGCACGGCCCGGCCACGGGGCAGCTGAAATTTAATGATATCCTACATGAAAATATGAGGGTGTCACTTTCCAAAAAGTCATGCGAAATGTCAGCGTTTTAAGGTCTCGCCGCTAATTTTATGCCCGTGCACAGTAATGTTTGGGAGCGCATTTAGGGAAACACGGCCCAGTGGCCGTGCTGATTATCGCCCTCACCTTCCCTCCGCTCTCAAATGGGTTTGTGCAGCAAGCGATTTAATCTGTAAGTGTAGAGAACATTAGGGGAGTCAGAGAGGGAGAGAGAGAAAAAAAGAAGGGGGGGTGAGAGCGCAGGAGAAAGAGAGAATCACAGGCTTGCGCGTTTCTCTGAGATAAAGCTCTTCAAGCCAAATGGTACCTGTTAATCCAGGCCCGACTGACTCCAGCACTTGACTTTGACTCTCAGCAGGAATAATGTAATGGCTAATTTTCATCTCGGAATTAAAGAGTGGAAAGGAGCGAAGCTGAGGCTGAGGCACAGCGGGTTGGGAGGGGCTGTACCTGAGCAAGTTCAGTGCAGCTACGTACTCTTAGGAGGGTCTGGTGAATCACTACAAGCTTCTCCATACATTTTTGCTACAGTATTATATAGCAGGATAAAGAGTACTTTTAAAACATTCACTTTTTTCTTACTGGAAAACTGAAAGTAAGTTAGTAGACTGATACAAAGCATGATAAGTGATGCTAAATGATTTATTTCAATGAATTCATGCACGTATAATGAACTTAAACCTTTTTTGTTGTTCTTTTTGGATTTATGTGCTCTCACATGTGAGATCAGCCACCGCATCTCTTCTAATTGCTACTGATGCTCTGAGGAAAGTGCAGCGACTTGGTTCTGATACATCAGCTCACAGACGCCTTGTGCTGATCAACATCACCCTAGGACTGATGAGGGGAGAGAGTGCCATCTATAAAGTTTTGTAGATAAAAGAAATGCGCAGGTCAAATAAAAGTTTCTTTTTGAGAAACTATTTAAAAACTTAGATCGTAACACTTAAACCATTAAACCCTTTTCCTGTTTTTTTTTTTGTTTGTTTGTTTTTTTAGAGTAACCCTACCTCACTGTCTGCTCATCTCAGCCATATGCACAGCACATGCCCCCTGAAGTCATTCTGAAGGAATTTGCCCAATATGCATCGTCCTCACATTCTCACATTCTCACTGGTCTACATTGTGTAGACATGTACAAATATAAGCCTATAAAATCTGACTTATGCACTATTTAAACACAGGTTAGACAAGAGACGCCTCTGAGGAACAATGATGATCATGAAACACGGGAGATTTAAAGTCCTAAAAAAGTACTAACTTACAGTAAACTCTGCTACATGATCTAAAATACAAGTTTAAAAAACAAAAGCTTCACGCTCCATTTTTACTACAGTATTGTATAGCATGATCAAAAGTACTTTTAAAAGATTCACTGTTTCCTTCTGGAAAACAGACAGTGACCTAATAAACTGATACTAAGCATGATAAGTGATGCTGGATGATTTATTTTAATCAATTCATGCATTTTAAAATGAAATTACACTACACTGTAGTGCACATGTAGACATAAGCCTCTTCAGAGAAAGGAAATTGATCTTTTTTTCTTTTAAACACAGGTTAGAATAGACATATTTCTGAGGAACAGTGATGATAATGAAACATTGGAGCTTTAACTCCACTTTAACTCGGGTGAATAAAGAAACAGGCTGCAGTAAAAGCGGTGAAGAAGGCGGCGCAGGAGCGAGGGCTGAGACAGTTCTGGAGATTAGTTCCTGTGTAGCGTGGGGTTGTCTCCATTTATGAGACTGAAAGGTCATAACCACTCCCCTGGAAGGAGGCAACTTCTTCAGCCCCATTGGCAGGTCAAATAAAATGTAATTGTCTGCTGAAAGCGGCGGCCGCCTTCGCCGAGAGGGAACTGACATGCTCCAGGTTTTAGCATTCCGTTCTCCTGCTGAGAGGAACGCAGGTTTGCAAGGACACAGACTTCACCTGTCAATATATCACAGTGACTGGGCCGAGCCAGCCAAATGCTGCTGCTTCTCTTTCTCTCTCTCTCTCTCTCTCTCTCTCTCTCTCCTTCCAGTCCTCTATCGTTCTCTCTTCCAGCTCACTTACTTTTCTCTCTCTCTCTCTCTCTCTTTTTCTCTCTCCTCCGGTTCAGTGCATTCATAGGAGAAATCAGCTGAAAGGTCTGCTGGGACCTCAATTCAAACAGCGCAACTCCAAACATATGGCAGATTTTCAGCTCCCAAGGTCAATTAAAGCTATTTATTGAGAGAGTGTTGCTAAATTTCCCAAGGTTTTCCTCGCGATTCATCGCACAGCGCCTTGTCTATCATATTCGGGAAATTAGCGCCGCCGCTTCTGCTCTCCTTCTCGTGACTTTTCATCAAAAATATCAAAGGGTGTCAAGTGGGGTTTGAGATGTATTCTATCTTCTGTTATCGTATGCATCTCTCTTACTCCCGCTCTCTCTCTCTCTCTCTTCTCCGTTTCCTTGCCACGACTGAGGAGTCCAAGTGCTCCTCACAATACAAATCTAATAACATGTAAATTGGAGATAAGCCTAGATCCCTCCAAGTGATTCTTTTTTTTTTTTTTTTTTTTTTTTTTTTTGCATTCATAGTTTGTCAAGTCAATTCCTAAGCCCCTGTTTTAGCAGCACAACACATAAGGACTGAGAAAATTAACTGGAAAGGTGATTTATCACTGCAAGCATACTGTCAAGGACTCCTACTGCTGCCACGGGAGGGAGGGAGGGAGGGAGGGAGGGAGGGAGTGTGTACGTGTATGCGTGTGTGTGCATATGTGTGTGTGTGTGTCTGCGTGTGTGCGTATCGTTTTAAATTATGGCATTTCATTCAGAATGCATTGTATTTACAGCGTCCCGTTTTTTTTTTTTTTTTTTTTTTTTGTGGCTCCTATTATCCTGCGAAACAGTTGTGCATGAAATGTTATTTGTGACACGGCTGACCCAAAAGGATTTCATAAGGGCCTTTATTTTTTTTCTCCCCCCCACCTCCTTTCCTCGCCGGGTAGAGCCACACTCGGACCTGTCACAGCTGCCGCTGGCAGCCCCGGCGGAGAAATATCACCTGGAAAATGCGGCGCTCTCCTCCAGTCTCTCCATCACGCTGGCGTCTGCCACTGTAATTAAGTCCAAGTCAATGATTCTGGACCAACGGTGGGAAATAAACAGCCGAACGCCGGCCAAAAGTGGAGTGCACAAAAAAACAAGGAGCGAATTAAGAGAATTGTCCAAAAACAAAACCTCGAAAAAACAAAACAAGCTCGCCACCACTCAAGAGTGGCTAATGTGAGTGGCGTATTCACATCGGTATTGCGGAAGAGGAACGCGCTCGCTTTAGCATATTAGTGGTAATTTGCAGCCCCAGTTGTTTGCTCGCGTCCAGGATTTTAAGACGTTGTTCCGAGAGCCGAATTGGTAATTTGAGTGAAAATGTGGCGGCGTTCGCCTTTGAAATGCGCGACAGATTGTTTCCCAGTAACAAAGCTCTGTGAGTCGCCCTGTGATCCAGCATTGTGTGCGCGGCGAGCCCCTCGCTGCGCCCCTCGCAGAAGTTGGTTAAAGCAATGATGTATGATTAATGCCAACGTGAAATATGGGACAACAGTGGCTGCAAACCAACTGCAGAGCCTTCCGACGTCCAAATCTCCCCCCATTGTTTCTCCTCGGCAGAACTCTGGCGGTTTGACTTTGGCAGCCGCGGAGCGAACCGAGCGAACCGCGGCTGCGAGTGTCCTCTCGAACTATTTTACCATCTAATAATCATGTCATATTTATTTCCTTCCCGCCCGCTAATAAGCTCAGTCCGTTCAGTCCACACACAGAACCCGAGCTGTCGGACGGCAGTAATAACCTCTGGAAAAATGAACTTTTGATTTTTTATTCATGAAATTAGATTAGCAGCAAATGTTTATCCATTAGGCAGCCGTCCATTGTCGGTAATGAACTGGAGGGGAAGTGCTGCTGAAATTTGGGGAGAGGCTGCTGGAGCTCCTCTGTGGACCCACAGCGCTCCTCTTAGCCCACCACCCACCCTCCCCTCTACCCTCTTCTCCAGGAATTCTAAATTACGGAGCTCCGATACTGGCGTCTGAGCTTCAACTGTTGGTTCGCTTGATGTTTCCAGGGCATTTGCAGATGCTTGAAATAATCTCTAATGTTTTTCCTCAATCTGCTCTGGAGATGGATGAAATAAATACTTTAAACTAATTAATGTAAGACCAGCTGTTACCAAGCCTTGGCTGGCATTAGTGAATATTGATGGGAGTAGTGGGGCTCCTCCAGTCTTGCCGTGTTTGCGCATGATTTAGAGGGCCACGCAAACACGTATTAATTCTGTATGAGAGGCCGGCTGCAGATTTGAGTGACAGAGTGGATAACTTCAAACTGGGCTCTTATTTTATGTTTTTTTATTTGTTTTATTTTATTTTTTTGTCTGGAATTAATAAATAAATTCAATAAACAAAATAGGATCGAGTGCCAATTGGACAATTGGAAGCAGCTTCAGCTGTTCATGTGTTGGGAGAGTCTGGAGAAGCCCATAGCTCTGGCAGAGTGGCAGCAATGCATATGTGTGTGTGTGTGTGTGTGTGTGTGTGTGTGTATTAGTGTGTAGATGGAAATGGCAGTGTGGTTATTGTGGTAATGGTGGTAAGCGCATAAAAAAAGGACGTTGAGTTATGATAGCCGTCATGTACTGTATGTGTACGTTTGTGTGGAAAATATGTGTCTGAGAGAGAGATAAAAAGAAAGAGAGATAAAGAAAAAGAGAGAGAGAGTGAGAGAGAGAGAGATGTAGAGTTATGATGGGATGTGCAGC
This sequence comes from Astyanax mexicanus, assembly GCF_023375975.1. Classification (NCBI taxonomy): domain Eukaryota; kingdom Metazoa; phylum Chordata; class Actinopteri; order Characiformes; family Acestrorhamphidae; genus Astyanax; species Astyanax mexicanus. Next base: position 4,551,281 of record NC_064418.1, on the reverse strand, counting down.
AGATGGCAGAGGTTTGCCCTCGTGGACGTGATGAATGGAGGATGATGTCATCAGGACCTGACAGTCCGCAGCGGCTCCTCGGAGGAAGCGCTGCCTCACTTCCATCTCTGCTTTACATTTCACACACTCGGGACATCTGCTCAGTGTCCACGCTCAGATTTATGCCCTTTCAGACGCTGCCCTCCACCCGCACCGGTGCTTAAAGAGGCCTGATGGATCTTTGCTGTGGTTCTACCACAAGAGATCTGCGCTGGATTAGGATTAGTGTTTTTTGTTTGTTTGTAAAATGTTTGATATGCAGTTTTTGATAAATTTAGTCTAATGAATCTAGTTAAGTGCCTGAGGTACATATTATATTATTTCCAGTATATAATCTGGTATATCATTGCAGTACAATGAAAAACAAGTATCTCCATTTTTGTCAATTTTAAGTTTATTACATAATTAGAACACAAAAAAACTGCCCTTCACACTGTGTCAAAATTTGTTGATGAATATAATCATAGAAATTCTGCAAAATGCCCTGAAATTCTTAGAATAACTCTTTTTACATAAACTTCCGTTAAAAGTAAAGAGAGTTTTATCTCTCCCTCTCTCTCTCTTTCTCTCTCTCTCTCTCTCTCTCTCTCTCTCTGTTTTTGATTGGAAAGCAACAAAATGCACAAAAATATGTTCATTTGAAAAGAACTTTTTCCTGTTTAGTTTTTTTTTTTTTAACTTTTTTTTCCACTTTAAAGTGAATGGACAGACTAAACTTTTTATAGGCTTAAATAATGACACAGCAAATTCTGACATGCCAAAAGTCATAGGCCAGGGACTAGTTTTGAAAGCTAAGGAGCTAAAGAACTAAGCAATGGTGCACTGACCTGCAGGATATGGATTTAGGGCATCCTGCGTTAAAATGTGGATGTACTCCTATTTCTGCCAGTCATTCTAGCCAGAACTTGCTGGTCATGATCATCACAACCCACTGCACTGTCCACCAGGGGTGGTATTCAATGCTTTCTCTGACTTCTCTGTGGATTAATTCACTGCTCCTCACCAACCACTGATGGATTATGTCCAGCTTGATCTCTTTCATTCAGTCCATTACATTAGCTTGGACTAGCTTGGACTTTAACTTTTCGCATTTAGTGAAAGATAAACGTCGTTTTTTTTTTTTTTTTGTGATTCCATAACAGTTAATTAGATTAGATCATTGCAATTCGTTTTTTTTTTTGTTTTTTTTTATCATTGCAAGTGAAAGTCATTTCTGTTTTTGCTATGTTTTAGCTTGGTCTAACCCAAAACCAGCCCCAACAGATTGTACTGCTGCTGCTTTTCTAAGTGCTAATCCATGTTGGTGTTCGTCTGTCAGGGAGTTTTCCGACGGGCATTAGCGGCCACATTTTTATTGGGCACTTTGCGAGCCACCAGTGTTCGTTCCACCCGCTGGGATACCTAGAAAAGGACTTTTGCAAATGTTTATCTCCTCTGTTCAAGTCTATTTTTAAGTTGCCCTCGATTCCAGTCTGATAACTTCTGCCTCTCTAGTATTGATTTTTATCTGCAGCCTCTTTCAAGGGATTGAATCCATTTGTCGGGACTGGCAGTGCCCACGGTGCCAGAGGACATGCACGGGTGTTGAAAGGCAGTAAATGAAAGTTCACCACCTTGTGCCATATGGTCTTTGTTGAGGATCCATGGCCCTTGGTAATCAAAGGCTGCCATATGCATCTGATTGAGTGTGGCCTCTTCGTATCAGAGAGTCAGAGGGCCATATGGACTGGGCAGAGAGCTCCTAGCACGTCTATGCCCTCGACAATGCGGCAAACAAATGACCACAGCCTCCATAACGGGCACACTGTAAAAGAACCGCTCGCAGAGCACTGCTCGGGAATTTCATTCTGCTGCGTGTGATTAGAAGCCGTGGAGCATTGCGAACAGCCACGCGATACAGTAGCATCAATAATAGGGTTTATTCACATGACAGTGACAGAATGGGCTATCAATCATTTCCAGCTGATTGGGCATGCTTGTATAGATGTTAATGTGATTTTCGCGCAAACAAAATCTGTGTATAAACACCAATCCTGTGGAAAAATAATGATTTATTCCATGCTACCGTGTTTCAATTGATGTGTAATCTGTTTGTTGGACGCAGTTGTGCTGAGTGCGTACGTCTCTGTGCTTTGCCACCAGAAGAAGCTCCCATGTGCACTCCTACAGCGAGAGACAGCTACGAGAGGTTGTCGCTGGCCGGCCAGGCTTTACCGCCAGGATTCCCGTCGCCCTTCCTGTTTCCTGATGGACTGTCATCGATAGAGACCCTCCTCACCAACATTCAGGTGAGAATCAGCAGCAGATCAATCTAAAACATACTGAATTAAAGCAGTAACAACAAACATGTTTAAAAAACAGTTATATAGGCATATAAGTCCTCCAGAGATTTGGGAGTTATTTGAGGGGATCGATCTACAAAAAATATATATATATAATTCCTGTTGTTAAAACCATGAGCTAGCCTGCTCTGAGCTTTATTTATTCCTCATAAATATATATATATATATATATATATATATATATATATATATAAATGCTGTCCAAAACAGTAAAATAATCGCTAAGACACACGGATGGCGCATGGTTTTAGAGTTTTATATCATATTTCGTTTTTTTATGTAGTGGCCCAAAACGGTTTAAGAATGTTAAACCTAGATCTTAGACCCAGTATTAAGTCCAATATTAGTATCAATATTAGTCAAGATCTTATATGCGTCTGGGAAAATGTCCTATAGAATCTGACTGTAAAATTGTCCCTTAAACAGTAAAATGAAGTGTAGCGGGATGGAGTGCTGCTACAGACTAGTAGCTCTCCAGCCCAGAGGGTTGTTGAACCCAGTGGCAGAACAGGTCATCTCAAAGCAGGTAAACCCAAAAAGAAAGTAAAAAAATAAATTAATAAATAAACCCACCGCTCCTCACACGGGATTAAACCCATGTCTTCAGGGTCACGCTCCAATACTCTATTGCGGCCCCGGCTAGTGAATTGGGACGCGGCCAGGGAACACCGCTCATATGAATAGATAGGGAGCCCAAGAACGAGCGGAAAAACGAGAACGTGTGGAAACTAAAGTCAGGCCGAGCGTGACAGAGAGAAAGGGGAGGAATGTAAACAAAAGCTCACCAGAGAAGCATTTTATTTATTTATTTATGTTTTCTTTATCGTTCATTATAGTTCAAACAATCTTATGGACCAGATGTTTTATGCTTATTAATGGCACCCTGGTAAACCCCTGGTAAACAGTATGTGTGTTTATATAGACACTGAACTGACAAAATGACCTATATTACCTCAATATTAACTAAAGGTTCTGTTGAACTGATCAGGTGTTTGATTACAGAGCACTGCTCCTCAGGTTACACCATTATAACAGTGCTGGACCTCACATACAGCATCGCTAACTGACACTATCGTTCCACAGATGGGCTGATTCCCTCCATGCCCTCTCCTCAGACAGCTGTGCTCCTTTGCGATGCGCGAGGCTCCGGACTTTTGATCACCATTGTTGTTGCCGTGCAAACAAAAGCGAGTCAGAAAGATGAATGTAGTTGATTAGCATGGCCTGTGCGACTAATGATGTGAGTACAGTATAGGGAGCGGGGACGGCCTGCTCATTGCTCTTGTGATAGGGACATCAGAGCCACGCCGCTCCTGCTGGCCTCAGTGATAATTAGCCCGAGCGCACGGACTCCTCAGAGCCACACAAGTTTAGTTAGTCATCTTTAATCATGATTCCAGGGTAACGTTTTGATTGAGCACTCGTATACAAATCAACAAAAGCAATCCAAGCAGAAAATTGAGATAAAGCAACTTAGCCTAAATTGGGGTCATAAGAAGGAACAATTAGTATGATATAGCCCATTGCATCTGCCTTAATTGCGTGTGTGTGAGGAATAATTGTTTTGCAAACATTGCTGGTGGTGGAAGAAGAAGAACATCTTGAATTTCTTGGATTTTTCGATTTTATTATTGTATTAATATCATGTTATTACGTGCATAACGCATTCAAATGTTTCAAACCAATTGGGATTGTGGATGTTTCCAGCTTTGTGTTAAAAAAACTCATATTTCTCTCAAATAAATCTCACATTTTATTGAAATATTGAAATTTTAAAATCCTTTCTATTATGGCTGCACCAAAATTAAATATTTGATTAAAGAAACTAAACAGGTTTTAGCAGATTTTTATCAAATATCCTAAATAATTCAAATTTAAAAATGTAAAAAAAAAATCAAATACTTCACCTTCAACTTAAATATCCTAGCAGACAAAACATCAAAGCACAACATATACATATATACCTCAGTAATGCTATTATGATGTAATAATGAAATTTACCTCAGAACATCAGTTCTATTCTAATCAATAATTTACTTCAGCAGTGCTACTCTGGTCATAAATAAACTAGCTTGCGATTTTAGTCATAAATGTACCTCATCAGAGCTTCTCAAATCACATCACAAGTTAAAATTTACACATAATAAGCTAAAAATTTAACATATATTACTGTTCTAGCTCTGTACAGCTTATATTTTTCAGCTGAAAAATAGCCAGTTTGTGACGAAGTAGTAAAGTGAGTTAACACTTTATTACATTTTAATTTACGCAAGTAGAGTGTAAAAATGAACTTAAACCTGCCGTATTTCAGCTCTCTTGGTGGCAGATGGAAGGTGGGAGTGTGGATGTGCCTGAAACAAATCCTAACGTTAGAGGAATCACTGTAATAAGAACATTAAATGAGTTGGTATAAATTCATTGTTTGGTATAAATAAGTCATTTTTTTTTAGTAAAAGTGCCCTTTTTGCCATTTTCAGCTAAATATTATCAGCTGCCAACTATTAGTGCATCCCTACTTTCTGTTTCATGCTGCATTTTTGATGAATTACTATATTTACTTTGTGAGAGATTCACCATCTACAGTCAGTAGCCTCTGATAACCTCATGTTTGGTGATTTTTACCTACGTATGAGTTGCTTTAACAGTACAGTTTGTATAGGTATAAATCGTAAGCTTTGTTTTTCTGACGCTCCTGGCAGGGTCTGCTGAAAGTGGCCATCGATAACGCCCGCGCTCAGGAGAAGCAGGTGCAGCTGGAGAAGACTGAGCTGAAGATGGAGCTGTTCAGAGAGAGGGAACTCCGGGAGACCCTGGAGAAGCAGCTGGCAGTGGAGCAGAAGAACAGAGGTATGCCCACACGCATTAAGACTGGGCAGTGTGACAGTATGATGTTGTCACAATAAATTACCTGGCAGCACATTTTTCTGAGTACACTGTGGACATTATAAGGACTTTTAGAACACCAATCAGATCAGGGTGATCTATAATACATAACACGAAAATACTGATATTTAATACCCAATAAAAACAACCAGTACAGTATGAATAGAGCCACTTTACCATGCAAAACGATACCAGTGGGAGAGACAGCACTGCAGTCATATCATTTTTACTATCAGTATCATTATGGCATTGTTTAATACTCTGTGGCATTTGATATTAGATAGATTAGATAATTAGACATGATTTTCAGTATTTGATGATGAGTAAAGTGTACAAGTAAAACCAGGCTTCATGTAATTAGTCTCAATGTCTACATTTCCTACATTTCTATCTATAATTATGTGTCGGCATCAGCAGAGATGTACATGAACCAGTCAAAAGCTTGATTAAATTCTATTTTTTTTATTAGTTTTAAATGGTCTTCATTGTAGATTAATACTAAAATATTAGAGTAATACTAAAAACATCCAAACTACGAAGAAAAACAAACCAAAATATGTTTTATATTTTAGATTCTTCAGTAAAAGTAGCACCTCTTGCTTAGATGATAGATCTTGGCTGGATTTTCTCTGTCAGCTTTATGAGGTAGAGTCTCCTGGAATTCAGGCTTTCAGTTAACAGCTGTGCTGAACTCGTCAAGAGTTAATTACTTGAATTTCTTGTCTCTTAATAAAGTGTTTGAGAGCATCAGTTAAAGTAAAGTAGTGAAGAGGTAGAGTTACAGGTATACAGTGAATAGTGAATATTTGAGTAATGTTCTAATCCAGATTATGAGAAGCAACAACTACTCAATTAAATAAAGAAAAACAATACTTAAAAGAAATGTATGAAAGTATCCTCAAGTGCAGTCGCAAAGGCCATCAAAAACGTTATGATGAAACTGGCACTCATCAGAATCGCCCCAAAAAAGGAAGAGCAAGAGTTCCTCTGTTGCATAAGTTCATCAGAGGTACCAGCCTCAGAAACCACAAATTAACAGCTCCCGAGATAAGAGTATTTTGGTTTGTGTAATACTTTTTTTAAGTTACTACATGATTCCTTAAAGTGTTCCTTCATAGTCTGAATGACTTCAGTATTAATTTACAATATAGGAAAAAAACACTGTTTCCCTTCCCTCTGTTTCCTTGTTCATTAAAAAAGCTGCTGCTTTAACTAATATTGTAGCTCATAAAATATTACTAAAGGTTTTAATAGGGGTTACAAAGTGGAATAGATATGCAGTTTTGCCCTGCTGTAGGAAGATTTAAGCCTGAAATGCAGTTTATTAAAGACTGCATACTGTAATTTAGTTATAATTGGTTGAAGTTATGCACAATATAATCATATACATACATTTTTGTTTATCTACGTTATGTTAATGCATTTTCATATGCCACTCTTCATAAGTTTGGACTCATATTTACTAGTAATTTCATCTAAATATTATTTTAAAAATAAAACATTATTTTCATAGTAAACACTACTATTGATCACCACTTTAAAAAACATAATTCATTCTGGATATTAATCACATTATGGCTTGAGGTATTAATCACATTATCAGACTCAGTTATTTTAAAATCCTCCACAGCTCCATTTATCATTCCGGACACTTCTAAAACTTCTCAATTTTTTCCCTCAGTTTTTTTTTTTTTTTATCTGTGAAGACTCATGGGACGAGCACATTAGAATCATCATGTGCATTTATCTACAATTGAATTAGAATTGATTCACTTATTTAAATGTATGTTAAACTAGACTGCCATCTCAAAGTCAGTCAGCTCAGCTCAGTTTCCTAAAAATTGAAAGATTATTATAAACACTACCACATTGGGATTAACATACAGAAGGCCCTATTTTAGCAATCTATAGGTGATTTTTTTAATCGTGCAGCTTGATTTAGGGTGTGTCACTGTGTCTTTACTATCATAATGATGGGAAAAGTACATCTTGCACAATTCAAAGTGCACAAAAGACATTGAACCAATCAGTGTGTCATTTGCTTTTTCCTTTAAGAGCCAGGTGTGATCTGACTTTAGGGGATTGATATTTTAATGGCGCAGTGCTTCTGTGCTTCTTAGCAGAGGAAACTGACCTGGGAAGATGTGCACAAGCAGCTCATTCACAGGAACAGCAATGTTATTTTATTTAATGTTCTGTTTATTGTTGATGTTAAAGTTGGGTTTGTGCACCTGCGTTGCCAAGATAGCAATAAACATCTGACAGGTGACTGTTGTCAGGGTTGTATTCAGTCAGTGGCGCACCTGTGTTTCCATTGCCAATATAGGCCAGAATACGCCAGAAATTTACCTATATAACACACCTCATTTCCAGACCACCACACCCAGATTAACATCCAGCATTTATTTGACTTTAAAATATATATATTTTTAAGAATTACGGGTTTGTTTACTTAGCTAAGCTGAATTAGAAGGAAAATGGCAGCACCCTTGTTCCTTACTAGTGTTGCATACTGTTCCTTATAATCTGATGCATCTAAAGTATGAAAATAGAGCGGAAAGTAGATGTTAATTAATTGTGTGCCTTATAATCCAGTTTATTTTTCACACTATAAACCCTTGTAGTGCAAAAAATACAATATTCATGAGCCTCTTTGCTATTTAAACGACGCAAAAGCAAAGCATAAAAATAGGTTGTTTTTTGGGAATAAAAGATATCAATAAGCATCACAATGAGCACATGCATTTATAGCTTTTATATAGTGTGTTATTATTATAAAATCATGAAGTATGATCACATTAGAAAAAGGTAGAAAAGGCTAGACCCCATATTCACAAACAAATAGCAGAGCAGTGTAGTTTGAATAATTGAAGATTTTTTTTATTTTATAATTTTTTTAGCAATATGAAATAGATTCAGCTCATTTTAACAATCTGAAGAGATCCGTGTTGGCAGGTTAAAAGCTGTGATGTGGAGCACAAACACAGGCTCCCCGATCCACAGCAGCGGCGAGAGTGACAAAGTAATAAATACAACAGCGCAAGAAGACATGTTCATATTACAATCAATAAATGAGCACAGATTGATTTTGCATGCTGAAGTGCTTGGGTGCGTTTTTTTTTTTTTTTTTTTTTGTTCCCATTAATGTAATTATAAATACATATGCTGTAAATGGTTCATATGGTAAATGTGTCTAATTGTGGCGTCAGATTTCTCAGGGGGAAGCGATTGGACTGCGGATTGTTCACGGTTGAACTAATAAAATGTAATCGTCTTTGATAGAATATAATATTAATAATAAGTTCCCTAGTCTTCCCTACATTTCACATCGCCTCTAGTTACGCTCTGCGCTTTTACTAACCCGCTGTTTCTGTGTTAACACACTTAGTTTTTTTTAAAGTACATATATTTGATATCCGCGTTAATAATTGATATTCTTTGTATACAAAAGTGTCACCAAGTGCGACTTAATCCTCATGTTCTATGCATTCGCCGCACATAATGAATCAAATGGAATTTAATAAGGCGGCTCCTCACAAGTATCTATATAAGTGCGCGCGGAGCCCTGCAGCCCTCTGCTGTTTTATATTCAGCCCGCCGCTCCCTTTTGTTCTTTTGAGAAAGTTTCGCTGAACCTCGTCTCATTGGCATTTTAACCTGGGTTAATCCAGGTTATCGCTGGCTCAATTATTTCACTAATGACACAGTCCATTTTCATTGAACAAGAACAGTCCCTCCCTCCTCCTCCTCCCCCCCTCAACTTTTCTATGAACATTACAGCTGGAAACACACTTAGAATATCAACTCTCTCACACACACACACACACACACACACTTTCTTTTTCTCTCTCTATCTATCTCTGTCAGTTCTAAATTCACACTCTTAATTCACACTTCTTCTCCAGCTCTGCCCCTGTGGCTGAGTGAAGCTTCCATCCAGAAACTGACTGTATTTTATTTCTTTTATTTTCTGTGTGTGTCTGTATGTATGTACAGGGGTTGGACAATGAAACTAAGAACACCTGTCATTTTAGTGTGGGAGGTTTCATGGCTAAATTAAAGCAGCCTGGTGGCCAATCTTCATTAATTGCACATTGCACCAGTAAGAGCATGAAGAGTGTAAAGGTTCAATTAGCAGGGTAGGAGCACAGTTTTGTAACTTAGTGCGGTTCAATTGACCAGGGTTCGGATCAAAAGAACCGGACCGAGACCAGAACAAACGCTATGTCCATGCTGTTTGCATGCGCGGTATGTGCTGCAATCTGTGTGTTCATTGCTTACAGCTGCTATATTTCGCTATATTTACTTTTTTTTCGTAAATATTTATATTTACTCCCATGCCAGACAGCTCTGACCAATCAGATGAACACAGCCTGCATGCGTGGTTTATTGGTGCGCATTTTGGTGCGTTTAGGTTTATGCCTGTGTGAAATCAAACCAAACAGAGGGAGAAAAAAATTGCTCTAACTAAACGAACTACAGGTGTGAAAATCCCCTCAGAGTCAGAGGAAGGCTGTGCTGTATGAAATATCATGTGCGTTTGATCTGTATTTGGAAGATTCATATATCTCAGAAATGATGAAGAGCCAACCTCTGGTTAGTGTTAATGAACTGGTAGTCCTGGTGTTCAGGAGTCTTGGTCATGTGCATAGACTGGCAGTTCATGGTCTTGGTCTCGAGGGATTAAGTTGATTCGAAGCTAAACAGCTGGTAAAGTTGTGCTCTATTTCAGATATATCACTGATAGTATGCATACCAATGGAAAAGTGTATAATAATGGAGAAAACAGGTTATAACAATGTTGTGACTAACAACTTGTATGAACTGTATGCCACTATGTTAGGACTTTCTAAAAATATTTTCTAAAATATTTTGTTTCCTTATTGTTTTTTATATTGTATATCCTCGCTGTCCAATGAAAAACACTTATGTCCTTTTTTGTCGATTTTTAGTTTTCTACATAATTTAAACAGACAAACTGTCCCTCACACTGTGGCAAAATTTCTTGATGAACGGACCAATAGAAACTCTTCAAAATGACCTGAAATAAACTCTTTTTTACATTGACTTCCATTGAAAGTTTACAATGTTTTTTCACTCTCCTGTAAAGTTGCTGTTTTTGAGATTTTTGTGTGTTTTTCATTGGACAGCGATGATATGGAAACGAAACAAAATAAAGTATAAAATGTGTCTGTATGTGTGTGTATGTGTGTGCGTGTGTATGTATGTGTGTGTGTGTGTGTGTGTGTGTGTTTGTGGTCCTTAGCAATAATTCAGAAGCGTTTGAAGAAGGAGAAGAAGGCCAAGAGGAAATTGCAGGAGGCGCTGGAGTACGAGTGTAAGCGGCGAGAGCAGGCGGAGCAGTCACTCAAACAGTCTTCACCTACAGAGAGCCTCCGCTCCCTCAACGGTGAGACCGCACCTCTCAGCATCACACCCCGATCGGCCAGCGGCTCGCCGCAGCTCATCACTAATGAACGCTGGGGCTGGAGCCAGCGGGAAAGACTGGAAGAGTCTGTAATGAAGTGCAATAAGGGTGACAGGAACAATCACAGCTCTGCTTAGCCTATTAGCCTAGTTTAGGCTGACATTTGCGTGGAGTAGGAAGCTGTTAACTGTCAATTTGTACTTTTTGACTTTCAGACAACTCCTCACATCTGACATATGAATAGAGGTTCACGGGTTAGAGAGAGGTTCTCTAACCTGATTTCACAAAGAATCTGCTTGACATTATAGAGAATTAAACAAGAAAAAAAAAATGCAGAGAAATGCAAATTAATACGTACACTATGATTTTATTTCCTGGACAGGGATTAGGCCTAGTCTTGCATTGTGAGAAAAGATTTAATTAAACAGTTACATTCAATACATGCATAAACTTTCGTTAACATCCAAATACAAAAGCATTTAAGGAATATTTATGGCAATAGTATGGCAAAAGAAAAAGAACAAATATGCCTGCAAATGCATACAAATATGTACATATCAGCACAGAAAAATCAATACAGTAATTTATGTTTGGATAATTATTTTATGCTGCCTTTTTAAGGCAATAATTTCAAATAAGCTACCTGGGGAGTAGCATTTTATCCTGTAAACCTGCAAGTTACCTGTTTACCTGACATTGTAATCTACAGTATATATGTGACACTGTAATCTACAGTATATTTGTATGTAGTTTGTAAAAACAAATAGTACAATTGTGAGATCATGTTAGTGTGGGTTTAATCTTTTTCAGTGATGCTCACAAAAGCAATTTAAATGTTAATAGTGTCTCTCTGTGTGGAGAATGTTCAGACTGCTGAACATGTCTTAATATTGACCTACAGATATCCTTAATTTACTAAATGCAATCTTCAGACAAATTACTACGTCAAATTTTTGAGAAAAGCTATGCAATATTATATATATATATATATATATATATATATATATATATATATATATATATATATATATATATATATATATATATAGCATAGCTTTTATTATGCCACACATGTCCATTCAGTCAAATAGAGTAATAGAGCATAGATATAGATATATGTATTCACTTTAACATAAAGCACAATTTGTAATACAATAAATAAAGTAAAATCTCCTTGACAAGTTTTATAAACTTAAGTAATATAGTCACTATACATTTGTTATTGCTGTTATTGGATCCCGATGTGCCCATATTCTACTGACGCGCTGCACACGCAATCTGAGGACACTCTGTATAACAGAATAGATCTTACACTGTATGAGTGCATTCTTGATTTAATGATAGAGGGACTTTGGAATGCATTCTCCCTTCAAAACAAGCACTTTTTCAGACACATAAACACTTGACACGTTTGACCCAAATCTGGTTTGTTCTGAAGTGATGGAGTGGTTGCTGTCAAAATCCCATGTGAGGATTGATTTTGACTCGTACTTGAGACGTGTACTTGAAAACATTACTCTGCAGCCGTGTCCTACGCTGCGGAGGCATGAGGAGCGAGAGCACAATTTACTCACCAAAAGAAGAAAATCTCAGAAAATCTGTATACCAAGCAAAAAAAAGTTAGGGTTTACATCAGGGGCGTCGCCTGGCCTGGGCTTCCGGGGCTTCCGGGGCTTTAGCCCCGAATAATTTTCCAGTAGACCCAAATCATCTCGCTCAGCTCAGCTGTATTATTAATGAGGATACAGGTCACTGGCTGTGTTTGAATGGAAATGCTAATCAAGGATAAAGTTCCGTCTTTCAGGAGAAACAGCCAATCAGCTAGCTGGTTTTCTGGTCTCCAGATTTTGGAGTTTTTGTTTTTTTTATAGATTTAAAACATATATGCATATACGGTGATTTTTCAGAGCTAACCATGTAAACCATGTAGAGATTATTTCTGATTAATTCTGTGTGCTTAATAAATTACAGCCTGTGACTATTGTCAGTTAGCTTAACTTTAGAGTTATCTAGCTCAGATAGATAGTCAAGGTTTGAGAAAAAAACTATATATATATATATATATATATATATATAATATTTAACTTGCCCTAAAGTGTCTAATCAGCTAATCAATACATCATTTTCAATTTGTTTGTATAAATTTATAATTGCAAAACTTACTGTAAACTATAATTAACAAAAATTAATTTAGCTATATTTAACTAATTTACTATACTTTTAAAAGAGTTTCTTAACCCTGGTCTCTGCCCTAAAATTGTATGTTTGATCAGCTGATAAACTACACGTTATAGTGTTAAACTTTTTGTAATATATATATATATATATATACATATATACATATATAAAATTAACCGGGCTGAGCCCCGGATCTTTAAATACCCAGGCAACGTCCCAGGTTCACATGTGCTGAGAAGCTGGAGCCCTGGTTTGTATTCTTGACATCTCTCACCTAGGCAGTGGGTTTAAGCGTTCCTCATGTGCCATATGCAGGGCCGTCTTTACGTCCTTCCATCCATCACCAGGAACGATGTTCAAAAAACTTTCCTAATTAAGCGCAGATGTCATGGATGTTTAATCGTCATTATCCTTTCATTTTGCCAGACTCGTTGACCCAGGAGATAGAGACTGACCGCAGCAGTGGCAGAACAGATGCTGAAAGGACAATACAAGGTACATGTTTTTTGAGGAGACTATAAATCTTTCTGCAGCGCCACTATATGAGCCTTAGTTTCTGCCTGCTGTTCAAGCATGCAGCTTACCATCTGGGCCACAGCTCTCGCAGTTCAAGAGGAAGGTCAAGATCACTGGGATTCGTCAGGAGAACACTTTGTTTAAAAAAAAAAAAAAAAAAGAAGGAAAATCAGTCTCTCTAGTAAATGTGTGGATGATAATTTTATGAGGTGAACAGTGAGATACCCAGCAGTAAGATGATGTGGAGTAGATGTGTATGTCTACTCATTTTGATGTATTTGGATAACCTTTCTATTTTTACTATTTTTTTTGGAATTGAATTAATTTGTGTTGCCCAAAACTAAAAAGTAAAAATAAACAGCTTTGATTGATTAAATTTACCACTATTTTTAAATGTAATCAATTAATCAAGATCATATCGTTGTGTGCGAGTATCTGAATCAGTCTGATATGAGCACAAAAAAATAGATATCTGATTAAAAAAAGAATAAATTTGATTTAATTCGATCTAAAACAGCAGTGTCTAATCTGGATCAGCACACATTTACCCTGAAATGATAGAATTTATTTATTTATTAGCTGTGTTTCTTCCTGTTGTTTAGATGTGCTTAAAATAAAATTTAAGAAAAAAAAGGTAACTATTTAAAGTAAGGGTACCTTAATTAACATTACTTAGGACAGAATGTCTCAACTATATTTTAATGGACACTTTATTAATTAACACTAGTTATTATAGTTATATTATAAATCATTACAACGTTTTTTAACAAATGTCTTAATTCATAATTATTTACAACACTCATAATCAATGTCTTATCTAGGGTTGATGAACAATTAGTTGCGACAATACCTAACTATTTACCAGTGTATTTACTCGTGAAAGAGTTAGTGCTGCTGTTAGCGGCTAATGCTAATGCTGCTGCACCAAGCCTTAGTGCTGGAGAAACTTCATTGAAACTCCTGTATTACGCTGTACAGAGTGGCTTTACTGCTCCTTAATATCTGACCAGCAGAATTCATACATAAGACGCACTGACGATTAAAGTATTTCAAGTGCACCTTATAATCTGAAAAATGGGGTACTGTATATGGAAGTGTTTATGGAACATAAGATGTTTCAGTATCAGAAAAGGGGCCGCTATACTGTGCCCACAAAATTGCTCAATTGCTGCTTTGCATGTCTTTTATAGCAAGATCATATTTCAAATATATTCACTTGTTTTGAGCCCTGTCTTATTATTCTATCTCAGCAAGAATATGGACAACAAAGAAGCTGGAATGATAAGAATGAACAGGTCATGACTTAACATAAAAGAAATAATCTAAACAAGCTCTAAAGAAAGCAAATCATGACTGCAGGATGCAGACAGCCAGTCACTGTTTATTTACTCATAGAGCATGATACAGCCTAAAGAATTTCATAATAAAGCAGTATTATTTTCAAGAATAAATTCCTGTATTAATAGTATAATACTGTATATTTTAGCATTCAATAGAAACAAGTACATGTGTAAACTTTTGGCCCTTTTGTAAACAGCAGTAACTTATTTTGATTAAATTACTAATAATGATAAAATAAATAATGTAGCTGCAGGTTAGACAATTAATAAACAATAAACATTTAGAGTTGGACAATATATTGTTATTTTATTGCATTGTGATAAAGCTTCTTTATTGTATCATATTATTGTTATATATTCAAGATATCATTACTTAATTGGATGGAGTAAAGCGAAAAAAAATAATAATATTTATATATATATATATATATATATATATATATATATATATATATATATATATATATATATATATATATATATTTAAATTGCAGAATATCAGAATCTGCCACTGCTGATACTGATGCTAATGCATTTTGTCTATGTGTCAAAATATGAAAAATAATGTAAAAATCTAAAAAACATTGTGATTTAATATTTGAACCATATCATCCACCTCTAATTTATTTTTATTTAACTTTATTGATCCCACATCAGGGAAATTCTCTTGTTACAGCAGCACAAAGAATTTTTAGCATATAGATTTGGATTTCATACAACAAGGGTGGTGGCTTTTATAATGCTCATATCGATATTGGAATTGCATCGACCAGAATTAAGAAATATATCATGATACCTGTGGTTTCCCTCCACTGATTCTTGGTACTTCAAAACTTGCCAAACTAAAATGTCCTGATCCAAGTGGCAGATATTGACATAAACTCTCTGATTTCAGCATCTTTAATAAGCTTGTGAATATTAAATCCAGTATCTGCAGCTGCACAAATAGAAATTATGGTCTGGTTTCTGATGGCTACCCACATACGAGCTGAATCCTCCTGTTAAATGATTAGAGGCTCAGCTGAGCATCGCCTGTCAAACGCTTTAGGAACCAGGTTACATTTCCTAAAAGTGTAAAAAAAGAGTTTCTGCTGCACTTTATCCATCAAATACTGCACGTCTCGTGGACACTTGCTTATTGAAGACTGAAGATTAGCAGCTCACAACTTATCAAACACATCAATGCCAGACTCATCCTTCCGTGGATGCCTGTATGAAGTTTACCTTCACTTAACAGAGAGAACAGAGAAAGAGAGATACTCATCTAACGATGAGCAGATGACATCTTCACAGAGGAATGTAGTAGATGCTTATAAGCTGTGAAGCACGCTACCCGACATGAAAGATAAAAGAATGTGTAAAATATCTTAAAGATATTTTTCTTTAAATGTTTACATTTTTTTAAAAAGCCTCCTCGACTAAATGAGCTTCAGGTTATCGACATGTGTTGAGCGTATGGAGAATACAGTATGTAGCATATTCAGCATGTGGAACTTTTTCAGCCCTGCTGGAAAACATCTCAGGAGGCTCTTTGTGAAGTTGCTTCAGAGAAAGATAGAGAGAAAGAGAGATGCAGAGGTGGAAAAAGTACTGAAAAATTATAATTAAGTAGAAGTAGCTTTACTTTGCTAAAATTCTACTCGAGTAAAAGTAAAAGTACCCATCTAAAAATGTACTCGAGTAAAAGTAAAAAAGTAATCAATTTAAAATGTACTTTGAGTAAAAGTTACTTAGTTACTTTTAATTATTTGAAGTAAAAAAGTACAACGTTTTTAAATAATCATTATTCCATATAATAATTTGGACCTTTCAGGCAGTATTTGTAGCAAAGTAAATTACTTGTGTAAAAATGTACTTGAGTAAAATTGCCTATTTTAAAAACTACTTAAAAATTACAAATTACTCATAACATCTACTCAATTACAGTAGCTTGAGTAAATGTAATTCATTACTTTCCACCTCTGGAGAGATGCATCAAAATCTATACAGTACAGACCAAAAGTTTGGACACACCTTTTCTTCTTCAATGCGTTTTCTTTATTTTAATGACTATTTACATTGTAGATTCTCACTGAAGCATCAAAACTATGAATGAACACATGTGGAGTTTTATGTACTTAACAAAAATAATATATATTCTTGTTTCTTCAAAATAGCCACCCTTTCCTTTGATTGCTGCTTTGCACACTCTTGGCATCATTCTCTCAATGAGCTTCAAGAGCTTCAAACCCTAAATCTGGATTGGGTTCAGGTCCGGTGACTGTGGAGGTTCAGCTCATTTTTTGTTTAGTACATAAAACTCCACATGTGTTCATTCATAGTTTTGATGCTTCAGTGAGAATCTACAATGTAAATAGTCATGAAAATAAAGAAAACGCATTGAATGAGAAGGTGAGTCCAAACTTTTGGCCTGTACTGGAATTCCATATGCGCTATTTTAGTTGAATTCGAAACTACATAAAAGATGATGCATTTTTAGGGACGTGCTAAAAAAACATTATTTTTATTATTATCATCTTGATACGAGTTTCCACTGAATAGCTCAAGTTACCTAACAAGCGCAGCACCAGTATGACATAATTCGATTGGCGGGAATGTAGCATTAGGCGCTCTAGCAGTACTTCCCAGCACTGGGCTTGAACTCCATTGTTGAGAATGAGTAACTTAACCCCTTTCCACAGACCCACGAGCCACGGCTGCCATTTAATCTACTGCTCTCTAATTTAATAACAAGATGCTTCCCAGATGTTGTTGAAAACAAAAGAATGGAAATGAATGTTATAAATATATTTATATGTCCTATATATAATATATTTTTATCAATACTCTGATGTAAATATACTGTAATAAGCGTTTACAAATATGTGTACCATTCCTACTCTTTGAATAATCTCATGCTCTCATTTGAGGAAGAAAAAAAAAACATAGCGCATCCAACAAGAACAAAAGTGCTTTCCATCTTATCATCAAATTTATACAACAATACCAACATGATAGCTCCATGATGAGATGTTCTTAAAGATAACATGCTTTTGGGAAACTGGACCCAGTTCATTAAACAAGAGGATTATTAATTCAGTTATTACGATTTTTGTTGTTGTTGCTGAATAGATGCTTTTTAGACTCTTAACCTTAAACTTTACCTTTTAACTTGAACCCTAAAACCCCAAAAACGAACCCTTACTCTTACATCAGTCTTAAACTTTAATCCTAAGAGAATGAACTAGATTAAGAAACTTTCTCCAGAGCTGTTAACTATTTAAATATTTCTAGATAAGCCACAGAGAGCTTAAGTTTCGTATTAAAAAAGTGCATTATATAAAATTTTAATTATCTGCTGGTGTTGGTCCACTGTGTTATATTATCAAGACCAAAGTCACTGCAGTGTTTTATCTGCTACTCACAGCTTTTAAAGAGATGCGGATTTCATTTTCCAGCAGGACTTGGCACACTGCCCACACTGCCAAAAGTACCAATTGGTCTTATATATATATATATATATATAATATTCTAATTTTCTGTGACACTGATTTTTGGAGATACTTCACTCTATACATCTATATAATATATGAGTTTCACATTTTGAACTGAATTAGTGAAATAAAGTAACTTTTCAATGATATTCAATTTTTGGAGGTTATAGTACACATGTGGCTGTGGAAAAAAATAAAAATAAAACTCATGAAATGCTGCTTTTAAGAGATACGTGCCTGTAAGTGTCCCATCACTTATATTTATATATTGCATACTATGTAATATATAAGAAATTGATATACCACGACACATACATATGAGCACAGCATGCATTAAACCATATATCGTATATCAAATACAGAATCCATTGAGGTTGTGGTGGTGTAAAGATTGTGAAGCTTCTGCTAACTAACCGTGTAATTCACTTGAGAGGGGTTTTGTAATGCATTCCAGTATTTAACTGCTTGCTCTGCTGCATTTTTAGAACCACAGGTGGTGAGCATCACATTTCCCACCTGTAACAGAAAGTTACGCTCAGAGGAAAACGAGGAATCATCCTGTCTGACAATATCTGTCGTCAGCCTGGGAATGCGTGAGGGTTTGGGGGAAAAAAAGGGTAGAAATGAAGCGTTCAAAACATTTTCAGCTAATTAGCACACAGCCCCTTTTGATTAGAGAATGGAAAACAGTATGTAAATAAAGCCACAAGTAGGGAGGCTGTCTTGCTGTGATATTTGTTGTTGTTGCCGCTGCCTCCGTGTTGAACTCACAGAATGGATGCGGAGCTCCATCTCGAGTAGTACACGTCTGAGCATTTAAATAACTCTACCCGGCAGCGCCGCCCGAACACCAGCCTTATCGCTCTGAGTGGTCTCCATTTCCCTTTGAAAATAGTCCGTGGAAATTGCTATGAAATGTGGGAAATGGCACTTTAATACCCACATGTCACATGTAAAAGCCCCATAACCCAGTTTGATTAGCCTACTTAAAAGATATTTTTGTGAAGGAAGGTTTCAATGGAAGGAATAGTCTTTTAACCCCACTAAATCAAGTGTCACACAACTGATAACTGGGGCCCGAGTAAATTTGTTCTAGGACATAAAGTTATGCACATTATGATAAAACCCTTTTTTATATGGAGGATGAATCATATTTCTGCATTAATTGTTATATTTAGAAGCTCTCATTTAAAGCTGAGCCAAAAAAAAAGAAGAAGAAGGAAATGAAAGCCGCTGTGTTTAAAAGCAGGGCGTTTGCGTAATTGCTTTCTTATTTAACCTGAGTTAAAACTCCTGTTATGTTCTGGGTCAAATTGACCCGTTTTAAAGAGGAATTTTGAAGATCTAGGAAAAATATTTAAAAGTATTTCAGTGTGATACTTTGTCTGTTTGCCTTAATTACTGTAATCAACATAAAATTAAAAAATGGTTCATCTCACATATTTTCAAAATGGGCAGTGTTATGTTTCAATGTTATGTAAAACTATTGTGTTTTATGTTATATGTTTCTTTCAAACGTAGTAAAGTAGTGAAAAAAATTTATTTTTAATGAAATACTAGTAAATTACCCTAATCGAACCATTACCTGTTAAATGTAAGGAACACAATTCCACTAAATATTGATAAAACAATTTGCAATAGAGTTAGTAATGAAATATTCGCATTGATTATTAGGATTTTTTTGGTTTCAGACCAAAAGATTAAACATGCAGGACCCGGGAACACCATTGCTGTTCCTGACAATTGAAAATAACAGGAGGGTTAAATAAGAACCGTTTATAATACACAGTATAATCACGTTATTCACGTCTGCTTAGCTTCACTTAAAGCTTAAACCCAAATATATCCGAATAGTTAAAAGTTCCCAAATAAAGTGTTTGTCCCAGGCTTTTGTAGTGCCCTGAAGAATCCACTTTCTTTAAAAGTGTTGAACAATGCATGTCTGTTCAATTAGAAGCACATTTGTCTGGGATCCGTGTCATTACTGCTGTAGCCTACAACCAATGCTGCATAATTACTCTCAAATGGCAAAAAAAAGAGAAAAAAAACGATGTTGATGAATTACACAGGCTCAAGAGAAGAAAGAAATACCTAACATGTTGTGCATACACAACCGAACCCAACAAAAATGTGGCCCTCTTCCCTGTTAAAAAAAAAACTGAAAAAATTAATGAGGGCATAATTTCAGAGAACTAATTATTTCTATTTGTCTTTTGTCACACTCTGTAATTCTGCTATATTAACGCAGTCTCTGTTTATTAATTGCTTTTCCAGCATTTTGAATCCATTCCAAGTATAAGCCTGACTGTTTTTCCCAGGCCTCGCGCTTCCGGGAGAGCATCTCTCCGCTAATTCCGCCCGACACCGAGCGCAGTATCTCCTCGGTATCTCCTCCGATTCTCGCTTTCCGCCTCCTGACGTGTTTCGGCGGGTTTACATGACCCTGCGAGGAGAGATAAAGTTCTTTGTTGCAAGATTAAACATCAAAACAGTTAAAGTGAAATTAAAATTAAATGAATGAATGTCACTGAAGCAAAAAAGGCCGTAATTAATGGTTCCCTTAATTGTCTTCATAAAATATTTGCATGGGCATAATTTGCATAATTTACATGTATTAATTAATCTTTCAAAGGAATTTTATGCTGAGAGAAGCCAAAATTTCCCTTTGTTTTATTTAGCATCTAATGAAATATTTATCCTCTTTAATGAACTTTTCATCTTGATTTGAATATAAAAATGCCAAAGTTTTAACATATTTTAATGAGGCGGTTCGTTCATAAAACAACATGGCAAGAATCCGATTTTTTACTCTCAGTAAAAAAAAAAGAAAAAAGAAAAGACGAAGCTCCTCTACTACGCTTCACAGTGTACCTACACTCCACTGGACCTGGAATGAATATGCTAATTGATAAATTCATGATTAGTTCCCTGTGAAATAACGTGGTACCTAGATACACAAACACGTTTCCTCGAAAGCAAACGAGCGCGCTCTCCATATTAAAATACAAATTACAAAATGACGCGTGACATCAAAGTCCTGAAGTAAGAGGGGTTGAGCTTCTTTTTTCTCCTGCTTCTTATTTTGCGCAGGAAGTGCATGCAGCTCCCCCGTCATGTGCTTCCTTTCGTTCTGCCAGTAATAAGCCACTTATCTGCATTAAAGCATTGCTGAGATGAATAGAGAGGTTTCGTAGCAGTTACTCTACACATCCTGCTACATCTGCAAGAGCCACTGCCTGAGGCCCCTACAGGCACATGAAGGCAACCCAGTACTACAGCTCTGATTTCACATGAAACAAGATCCTGAATGCAGTTTATAAGCAGTTTATACCTACAGCTGGAATTAAAGCAGTGTACAGGCTTGCACTGCTTCAGTGGTTATATTAAGGCTGCATTTTATGTCTTTACTGTAATTCTTATTCACAATTTTGTGCATTGTTATGCATTCTAGTACATTAAAAAATATATATTCATAATTCAATTGATAAATCAGTTCAAAATGTGAAACTCCTGAAAGTCCTGCTGGAAAATGAAAGCGCTGCATCTCCATAAAAGTTGTCAGCAAAGGGAGGCAACACTGCACTGACTTTATACTTGATAATAAAACACAGTGGATCAACACCAGCAGATGACATGTCTCTCCAAACAAACCATCACTGATTGGTGGAAACTTCACACTAGACCTCGAGCAGTTTGGACTGTGTGTCGCTCCACTCTTCCTCCAGACTCTGCTCCCTTAATTTACTTTAAATGAAATGTAAAATTTACTGATGATCAGTGATGGTTTGGAGAGGCATGTCATCTGCTGGTGTTGATCCACTGTGTTTTATTATCAAGTCCAAAAAATCAGTGCAGTGTTTTCCCACAAAATCTTTTAAAGAGATGGGGATTTCATTTTCCAGCAGGCACACAAATAGTGAACCCACAGCCATCTATATTGTTGCCCTTTTCACGTATGTGTTATAACTGATTATTAATCATGTTTAAGGCATTTATAACCCAATTAGTAACCATTAATAAACGAACTATTTTATAGGTAATTATTTTTATTTGTTTGTTTGTTTTGTAATTTATTAGATGAAATCCACCACTGTTGCAGGCTGTTGCAGTTAGCTCAGGCTGTAGAATGCACACACTGCAGGCTTTAATGAGAGAAGATGCTTTAAAGGGCTGAATAGGTTAATGATTCTTTTAGGCTCTGTGTCTCCGAAAATTTTGTGGTATTTTCCGACAAACCGTAGTGCTGGAAAACAATCTAAAGCCTTAAGCACATGGTGGAGAAATTCGAAGTCGTGCCCAATTAACTGCTACTCCTACTTACTGCACCGTCAGGACCGTACCTCCGTCTGCATTATTTTCAGCAGCGCAATTCTCACAGTAATGACTTTTACAGCGTTGGTTGAATGGCGCGGGCCAGAGTGCAGTACCTCCGAGACTCGGGTCTTCTTGCTGTAATTAGCCCTACTGTTTGTCTGTCCCTGTATCAAGGCTTTGTTGTTCTGCGCGCAGCACTGTGCACAGCTAGGCCACAATTAATCAAAGTTCACGGGGTTTCCGAGCTCATATTAATCAACATTTCTTGCAGCGGACACCAGATTATTAGCTAAAAGCAGGAAAGTCAGAATGTTGGGATGATTTATGAGCACTTTGTTTGGAGTTCCAAAAACACAGACGGTTTTATTTGCGCGGGAAAAAAAACAGTTTCTGTAGGCGAACTTAACCCTTTAACTTCTTTATCCTTCTTCTGCTGTTTGGTCGGAACACATTTTGAGTCACTAAATTTAATTAAAGAAGGGATTGGACTTAATTCAACCTGATTATACCACTAATCGACTCTCTACTAATAGACAATAGTGATAGAGTATGTTCGCCTAATAAAATCTACTAAAGGTCAGTGTATATTTAGTAGTATCTTAGCTAACAAATAATTTTTGGTTAACAACAGTTAACATTCTTTGAACATTTTTTTCTTTTTTTAAGGTTTTTAAACTTTTTTGGTAAAGTCACAGCAATATTGTTTGAACCAATGGAAGTTGTTACTTTTATCATTACTTTTCCACAATATTAGTAATAATTGAATCAGGAAAATCTTGTGCACAGTATGTAAAAAAAGTTCTAATAATGTTATATCACATGTTTTCAGAACATTCCTAAAACATTATTTCTGTAACGTTACAGGCTAAAAGGAAACTTTTTAAAACATTGCTAAAAAACATTCTCTTAATGTTCTCTGTTAGTTTAAATTACTTCCAACTTCTTATCCATCAAACACATTCCACATATGGATTGATTCCTAAAAGATAAACATATACAGTAATTTTAGCATATTATAGTTTATGAGTTTCAAAATTTTCAAGAATGAAATTATGTAGCTTTAAAAAAACATAATAAACAAAATATTTTAATTGCTTTGTTATTGCTAAAAGCTAAAACTAAAGCTAAAAAAATGCTTTTTTCCCACGGGGTTGCTGGTGATTAACAAGCGTCACATATGATTGGATACCCGGGGCGCCAAGTGTTCCTGTGGTCTAAAGTGCTGCCACTATGATTGGGAAATCGCTGATTCGAATCTTGGTCATGCAGCTTGCCATCAGCTGCCAGAGCCCTAAGAAAGCACAATTGTCTTTGCTGTCTCTTGGTAAGTAGATGGCGCTCTTTTCTCTGCATCACTCCTAAAGGGTGATGTCGATCAGCACAAGGCTGCATCTGTGAGCTGATGTATCAGAACTGAGTCGCTGCGCTTTCTTCCAAGCAACCTCGGCAATGCTGCTTTAACAGCAGTTCAGAAAAAGGTGGTATTTGACTTAATAAATGTCAAATATCACTCTCCTGGTGTTGGGGTGTCACTAATGATAGGGGGAGCCCAATTTGATTGAAAATTGGAGAAAAAAAAATGTAAAAAATAGTAAAATATGACAGGTACTCTCTCTAAAAATAATACTAGTATACTGTTCCACAGTGTGCTAGTTCTACCCGAGTCCTCAGTTCTCGGCTCTTATCCCGTCGTGCTGACTGTCTTGTTCAGACGAGCACCGCTGTGTTTCCTCGTTCTGTCACTGCTTTATGTCTTTGGGTGTTCTTTTCCCTTTCAAATCTGAATTATTTAGCACGGGCTGCCAAAGAGAGGAAACATTCCTTAAAGGCAGAAACGGAGCGTCCTCGTGAACAAGAGGAAACGTTCGGGTAATAAACGTCAAACAAGCTCCCGAGTCATGCCTAACAGATGCTTTTACCAGCGCCGCTGAGCTAGCGAGAGGCCGCTGCTCACTCAGGCATGCGCTCACCTCCAGTGTTCCCTGGAAATGGACAGAGCTCGTTAGATTGCGGGTGTCGGGAGATAGCGGCCGAGAAGAATGGCCAACTTTTTTTTTTTTTTTTTCTTTTTTTCAATAAACGCCGTTTCCACCCAGGAAGTGTCATTTATAAAGCGCTTCACATCATGAGTGCAATATAATATTCCAACAAGCGTGTCAAAAGACATGTCTCACACACGCGTGACTCACAGTCCAGGGAACACTCAGACCATGAACTGCTGATTGTGAGTCTTCCAGCAGGATTTTTTTTTTTTTATTCTTTCTTTTTCCCTTTTTTCCTCCAGGTGCCGGAGTCCATTGTAGAGTCATGTTCGTGCAATCGTTTTATGAATAAGTTGTAAGACGAGAGACAGGGCGCTGCTCAAACATGCACGAGAATTAGCATTTTTATTTTATCATAGATTTAAAGTACGCCAGGGCGTTAGGTCAAGGTGTGACAGGAAATGGCGTTCGTTTATTAGCAGGATGAAAAAAAAAGAGCATTTACCTTTTCATCTCTCATCACATCAGTGTGACAACAGCAGCAGAGTGGAGACATTTCTTAATATAGAATTTATAGAATATATAAATATCTGATATTCTGATATTGATTATTGAGACTTTGCTTAATTATATTGATTCCACACTTTATTAAAAAATAATAATGGCACCAAACTTTAAAAAAAGCTTCTTTTTTTTAACAGAACAGAAACTAAAACATCTAAAATACACTGTAAAGTCAAGCTCAAACTATTCAAACTCTCACACACACACCCGCACTTATGATATTATACAGTGTGAGTGTTTGTGTGCTGTTTTGTGTTCAGGCTAAATTTGATCCAGCATTTTCTCCTGATATCAGACTGATACCCAATATCAGACTGGAGTCATATCTCTGTTAATTAATGCCTGTTTTTATTATGTTCCAACAACTCCAACACAGCATTTCTAAAATAGTTCCATTCATCTTCTAAAATCTAAGAAGTGCATTAATATTTTTATTAGATAAGACTTTACTTTACATGGGTAACACAAAAAATGTTAACTTTATCGGGAGTTACATTGTACTGTACTTGTTCTGATTACACTGCTGTAATGTGGCTCTATAAAATGTTTCTCAGAACATCTACTGAAATGGTTTGAGGGATTTGGATTTGTATCTGTTTTAAATGTGTTTTGGATGTGTTTATGTGGCTTGGTATTATTCAAATATAATCCTAAAACTCAAGATGTAAGAACTGAGCAGGTGTGAATGGTTCATGTGACTAAAACCGTATATTTTGCACTATAAGGAGTCCTTAAAATCTTTTAATTTTCCCAAAAATCAACAATGTTCTTATAATCTGGTGCACCTTATGGATGAATTTTACCAGTCAGGTATTAAGGAGCAGTAAAGCCTCTCTACTGAAGTACAGAGTTATAAGGGTGAGTTTCAGTGAAGTTTCTCCAGCACTAAGGCTGGAGCAGTATTAGCATTAGCTGCTAACCACAGCGCTAGCTCTTTCACTTTTCAGAGGCGAGTATATCAGACTGTACTGTGTGTGTTCACCATGTTAAAACAGGCTTACCACAACATACAGGTTTTCTCAGTGTAGCGCTGTCAGGCATCATTTAATGTAATTTTAATCTATTTTAATCATTTAATCTAAGATTAAAAACTGAGGAGAGAACTCTGTGTAGATTAACATCAAGTACTCGTTTGACTTTGAAAGAAAATGTTTTTTTTTTACTTTTATTTTTTTACTAGCATGGTGACATGGCGACACCGCTGTTCCTTACTAGTGTTGCGCATAAAATGCGCATTATAATCCAGTTTATCTTTTGAATGAAAATAAACATGTATTGATAGCGCACCTTATAATATGGTGCGCTACTAGTCATTTAAAGTTTAAAAAGGGACAAAGGTTTAGATTTGTGTATTTAATTAGGAAGTCAGTCTTTAATCTCCAGTTTACTAACTCATATTGTTGTTTTCTTCTGGTCTACAGATGGAAGACTATTTTTGAAGACCACAGTGATGTACTGATGGGAAGGTGTGGAGGACTTATGAAGTCTGTCATATGAAGATTCTGAAGAGTTATCATATGAAGAGAATCCTGTTTAAGGGTATTTTTAATAGTTACAGAAACAGGTCAGGCTGATCGCAGAGGCTCCATGGAGAGGGCTGAGTTCGGCCCGCAGCTGAAGGAAGGGTCGAGTCAGAATGTAGAATTAGGACTCTTCTTCTCACCAGTATCACCATAACCATCATCATCATCATCATCATCAACAACAACAACAACGACGACGACAACAACAACATATTGCGACAGATATGGGATTATCATGTCAGCTCTTTCGGAAGGCGACAATTTGAGCACAGTAAAATGTACCGCAGGGTACACTCGGTGATTATATTTACAACAAAATTCACAGCACTGAAGATTTTTATACTGTATTTAAACCAGCGAGAAAGCTTTGAGAAAGAAATTCTGATCCAGGGTTTTTTTGTTTTGTATTAAAAGATAAAAAATAATAAATAAATCCTTAATGTCATAGCTTATTGCCAAGTTGTGAAAGATCGAAGCTTGGAGTTGAAAAAAAAGCCTCTGGAAATGTGAATTTGAATATATGTTGATCAATAGAAACGACTAATCTTTGCTTTAAATGTTTTCTAAATTAGAAAAAAAAATACAATCAAGTTTCATTTTTATCATTGTTGTATATACGAGAACAGAAACTAGGTTAACCCGCTCACTTTGTTATGTGTATATAAAGTTAAAGACGGTATTGTGTATGCAGTAGAACTATTAGGAAAACAATACCAACATTTATATTGAATTTATAGATTTGTTTCTGAGCCATCATTCTTTCAGATAGCTGCCATTACGGTGGAAGCATGCAGGCATGTAAATGTTTGTCCTGAATTCCTGTTACTCAATAAATACTTAACTGTGTTGAACAACTAGGGTTGGTTCACTTACGCCCTGATGAATTTGACTAAAAGCGTTATTTCACATCTTTTTGGTAGGGGTGGGCAATATGAGGATATTTTATCTGTGTTGTGATGAGTTGATTCATCTTAAATTGCTTTTTTTAAACATACAAATAAAAGAAAATGGAAGGAAATGCATGTTTTTTGACATAAAGAGCGTCTTTAGTCTTGTTTAATTGGGTTTTACTCAATACTCATTCACACAAATCTTAGTAATCTTAGTTTTCTTACAGTTTTTTATATTTTATTTGTATTAATTACTGTATAACTACTATGGCACTACTGGTGTTTTTTTTCTACCAGATACTCTACAGATATTCTATCATGATTAAAATATTTAAGTATTTAAGTAGGGCTATATTGTGCCACTTTGCCATATCGCCCACCCCTACTCCAATATACTGTAGATCATCAGCTGTGTTAACTGTATTATATTTAAAAGCATCTCTTTCTTGTGTTGGTTTTACAATATAAACATATGCAAACACTCACTGTCCAAACAGCAAGAGCATCACAACTGAACTGAACAGAGTTGACAGCTGAATCCTATTCCAGTATGTTTTTAAAAATATGATACAATAAATTTTGAGGTAAAGAAAATCAAGTTAATAATGAGATATAAAAAAAATATAGAAAGGAACAATAAGTAATTGTTTGCATTTATTGCATTGTTTCGGGCAAGCACTTACCTAGACTTTACTTACAGAAATCAGGATAAATTAACCCATTGTGCATCATTTTAGTAGTTCCCTTGCTGCCAGTACACCTACTAAAAGGACCTGCCAGTTGTAGTGAATCAACATATATATATATATATATATATATATATATATATATATATATGATTAACTGCAATTAATAGCACTTGTTCCGTAATAGCGTTTCTCCCACTGTTTGGTTTGGTTTCACACAGGCATAAACCTAAACGCACCAAATTGCACTACCAATACACCATGCAAGCACATTGTCTCCTCTGATTGGTCGGAGTGGTCTGGTGCGAGAGCAAGAAAGTAAATATAATGAGAAGATTCTGTGTTCCACTGCATATATCTGTGATAGCATTTGGGCTAATATATCAGATTAAACTACTCCTTATCATCAGCTTAACTTTAATTATAAAGCAGAATATTTGATAGCTGGGTCGGATCAAGACCAAATTATGTTCTCAGCACATGCTCCATTCGTTGGGCAGATTACAATAAAAAAATTATTTAATATATATACACACTCAATATATTGATTAGTATATTGATACAGTATATTGACACATAGCATATCATACCTATCAAGTTCAGTTCTTCCTATTCTTGCTATTGTTTTCTAAAGGGCAAAACAAAAGGGCAGATTTTCCAAACAAAGACTTAAACAGCATTAGGAATTATATTAGTTTTTTTTTTTTTAACTGAGCTCTTCTAATGTATAACCATATATTGATTGAGTTTTATCTTTAATAATTATTTTTTTAGCATTAAAAAAAACTGTACTTTGTAAAATGTGCTTTTTATTTAGATCAATTCAGATCTATTTCGATTCTCCCAACACACAGAAATATTGATATATGATTAATATACAGTATTTGTGTTTATTCATTGGAAAAGCTCAGTTATTCTAGGACAAAAACAGTTTCCCACACACTGCAGTCTCTCTCTCCTCTACACTGGAAGCCAAGCTATGCTCTTATGCTCTTACCAGATGAACGATTGAGGGGGTTTAATCTATTACTGTACTTTTAATATATTTTATCTCCAAAATTTCCTCAAATGTTCTCCCATACAGTGCAAGTAACATTGTGTTTCTCGTGTTCTCATTGTGATGTGATTTTATACCTCTTTACCTGCTATTGTAGCTGTACAAAACCAGCACCAATCCCAGTCTGGTTAAGAACGAACGGATAAGACGTTCGTTTGATTTAAAGTTGAGTTAAAAGGTTTATTTTTGGAGTCGTGCTCAGTTGATTTGACCTCAGTTTTACAGGGATTAAAGAACAATCAGTCGCTGGGTGGCAGTTTTGTATCAGTTTTTCCTAAAAACTAAAAAAATCAAGTTTAAAATAATCTCTTCAGAGATTTCCTGTAAAAAATAAAAAAAAACTCCTGCTACTAAATTCTGTTTGACGGAATCATGTATCCTCTCCTCACGACTAGAGTCTGTCGGGTTTTTTTTCTTGCCTGTCATTCCTGTATTTCACATGTATATAAAGTTAGTGTTGATAATAAAAGCAATGTGTTTTACAGTATTTTTTGCTCGTTCTGCCCAAAAAGACCTTTTCAGACTCATTTTGGGTCAATGACCTGATTAATCACTGCTTCAGTTCTAAGTCTCTCAGTTCTGAATTCTCCAGGATTCTTCATAATAAAAGAAAAACACACATAATGTAGCACCTCATGGTTAGATATGAACTCTACACAAACTCTACTCTACTATCTATGGGTTGCACATGTTTTTTTCATGGTAAGGTCATGACCTTGAATCTGAAGTTCAAGGACTAAAATACGGCTGGTAAAACAATTACACTGTGCCAGATTGCATTCAACATCCATGATTTATGGTATTTCCTTTATTTCATTCAATATATTTGTTCATACAAGTGAAATATTGATGTGATTAAAGTAAACCTGAGCAGATTTTTAATGTACAGAAACTGTAGCGGGATTTATGAGGAGATTGTTTCCCTTCACTTTGTATTGCAGTAAAGGAAACATAAACATTGAAACCATGAAAATGTGTGTTTTTCACATCTTTTTTCCATCTTTGTGTGTGTTATATTTACTGTATATTCATGTAAGATCACATGTTCATCAGTAAAAGCAGCCTTGTATAGTTTAAACAGGCCTACTAAACATATAAGCACACTATTATTGTTTTATATTTAATTAGTGATAATGTCAAACAATAAAGACGCATATAATAACACAGTTTCTGAGTACTGAATGAAATACATTTTTTTAGTTTAAAAGAGACACTTTAGAATTCTGCCAAATGAGCCAGATTAATATAAATGATATTTACAAAAAATAACGATTGGTGATAAAGTTTTAACATCACCAATATCAACTTGAACAGCAAAGCTAATGAAAGTATTCACCTTCATTACTCTGTAATTAGACGTATAGGTACTAGTGTTTAAAATACTTTTGTAATAGAAGTTGAA
The DNA here is from genome assembly GCF_023375975.1 of Astyanax mexicanus. Lineage (NCBI taxonomy): Eukaryota > Metazoa > Chordata > Actinopteri > Characiformes > Acestrorhamphidae > Astyanax > Astyanax mexicanus. The sequence continues at coordinate 4,520,664 of NC_064418.1, read as the reverse complement.
GTATCAACTGAAGCTTTTTACTCTTTAAGTAAAAGTTTAAAAGTACTGGTTTCAAAACTACTTAAAGTATAAAAGTAATGTATAGTTACTTTAAGTATTAATCTATAGTGCACAAAATGAATGGCACATACAGAATATGTAAAATTCAGCAAAATAGGATTTATATAAAAAAACAACCTTTCACTTTTTTTACTTATATATTTAAGAAAATGTGTAATGTGCACAAACATTTTCCTAAGAGAAACTGTGTTTCTAATAGAGCCATCCAATAGGATTCATGAAATTGCTGATTTATCTATTGAAAAGGAACTTTTTTGACAGTTTTTGACATTGAGGCCATAATAAACTTACAAGACCATTTTTATATTTTTTTTCATTTCTTAGTAGCAGTCCAATTAAAGTCTAATGCCCACAAAAAGAAACTTGAGAGAGTCTACAAAGAAAAATATAAACGTTTTATTGATTTTTATATCCCAACTAAAGCAACAGTGTTTTTGTATATTTAATGATTTGAAACTAAACAGATAAGCATTAATGCCACACTAGCTTATCAGCATCTTATAGTACAGTAGAATTAGACTGAAGTTGAATCACATGACACTAAAAATAAGAGTAGCTGTAGCCCTAGAACAGATCAAAATCAACGAGTGGTAGTTATGTATCAGTTTACAGTTATTTGTAAAGACTAAAGAAGTTTATTCATGTCTTGTAAACACAAATAAACACATTTATGTCTTTTAAATGATGATTCAGACTACCTACAGTTACCTTTAATAAAATGAAAGCTGTTATTCGCAGGTTTTATAGCCACCAAGAAAATGATCCTTCTCCTCATCGTTCAGTTATAAACTTTCTGGATCTATAGTTTTCCAAATATAGTCAGAATTTAATATTTAACAGCTAACAGCTTTCAAAAATCAGTAACTGGGAGAATTTTTTATTTTATTTTAATTCAGATGTTTCTTTAACCCTTGTGTGGTGTTCATATTTTTGTTACTCGTTTACTTTGTTACTTGTATTTAATTCAGCAAAATTAAGCAATTTTACATTAAAATGCTTTACACATGCTCGCTTCACCTAAACTGCAAGCAATATAAACAGCTTACATGGTTAATATTTGCACTTTACCTTTCTTATGTTACATTTCTTTTAAAAAGTGCTACTCTTTTTTTTTATTAGTTTTTTAAATAAAATGTAAAAGAAAATTAATTAAACTCAAGATATGAGTAGAAAATTTGTTTAGTTTCAAATTTACAAATGAAGCAATGTTTATTAGCCCTTGGCCAAACATACTGTATGTAATATAAATGTGTGTGTGTGTGGGGGGGGGGTGTTCAGTGTGTGTTTATCGAAAATGTGTTTTGATATTTGTTTCACACAAAAATGAGCCAACGCCAATGAGTTTGAGTTAGAAAAAATATTTTATTAGTATCATTTGATGAAAAATGAAAACGGGTCCCACAGACCCGAACACCACACAAGGGTTAAATTAAAGTCGAAATAAAAGGTTTATTTTATAAGTTGTGCTCAGTTGATTTTACCTCAGTTTTACAGTTTAAGTTTAAAATAAAAAAGACTGTTCTGTCTGTAATTATCTCTTTCTTTCTACCACACCCAATCATATTTCAGAGATTTCCTCTAAGAAAATCCTGATATTAAATTATGTTTTACACAAATATGTATCCTCCTGATAAGATTCTGTATTTTTTTTTTCTCAGTGTTTTGCATTGTAATGCGATGTGATCTGATGTCTCTGCTCCGCACCTGAAGTGTGTTAACTGCATTTAATAGTTTAAACTTGGTGGAGTTGTTGGCCTTACAGAACCCCGCGATCACGCTGCTGTTTGTAAAAGCTAATGGAAGGGTGTAAATTTCCTGTATCAAAAACAAAAAGGAGTGGTGTATAATATTACATAAGCGGCGTGCTTATATTTTAATCTGAAGGGCAATCAGAATTGTTCATGGTTGAGTTGTAAAACATGTGTTACTGAACAATGACAATATCTAGCAGAATAAAACCATTCAAGCTTGGCAATGTGCGCAGGCAGTAATACACCAGACATTACTGAAAAATGATACCTTTCATTCTCTCTGCTTCAATAGGCACAATATTCCACGGGAGGAGGAGGAGGGGAAGAAAAAAAAAAAACTTGTGTTGAAAAGCCAGCATTGTTAAAGTGGCGTTCCCTGGCCTCGGCAACCTCTCGCTGTACTTTTCCTCAACCGTTCCTCAAGAATTCACCTCTTTTGTATCGTACTGGAGCTCTTATACATGCTGGAGAGCCGGTAAGCAGCGCTCTGATCCACACGGCGGATTGACCTTATGCGTTTTTTTCCCATTTTTTCCCTTTTTTCATCTTGAAATCCAGTGAAAAGAGAAAAAAAAAAGAACGTGCATCGACATTGTGCGAACGAATTTCTCTTGTTAGCAGTTCTGATGGAAATGTGTTGACACTGCAGTGCTTTGCCCAGCCCCATTCTGCATGCTTTTTAAAGCACGGCTGTAACAGAGAGGGCCTGAGATGAATAATTGACTGATCGCTGCATAATTCAACACAGCATTGTAGGAATTCAAGGTCTAGAACGTTTCAGGCTTTTTCTTCTTTATTAAAAATGAGGTTAAAGTTTCAATCAACCTTGGGAAAAAAAAAAGGAAAAAAAAAAAAAAACTACATACATAGTGGCAATCAATGGGCGAGTGTAACTTCATATTATCAAGCCCGGCCCTTTCTCGCCCGTATAAAAGGTTTCTCTGTCTCTGGTGTGTGAAATCTGACCTGTGACAGTTTTAGGCAATAATGAAGCCACAAATGCTCTGTCAATCAAATGCTCATTGCCAACCCATCTCAAGCTACTTCTTTTCCCTCCATACACACACTTAATACACACTTACACACAGATACAGACACCACCACACATCACCACCACCATCACCACCATCACCGCCGCAGTGTTAAATGTCTCTAGCTCTTTAGAGTGGGTCACCTCAGAATCCACAACTCAAGTCTCGCCACAATCTCTCCACTTAAGTTGGAGCATTTGACCTGAGCCACTTGTTCCAACACTACGGTTGCTGAGTATAATATGGGAATCAGTCCTGAGCTGCATGTTTCTGAGTATAATATGGCTTTTGGCCTGAGCTGCATGTATCAACACCCCGGTTACTGAGTAAAATATGGCATTTGGCATTAGATGCATGTGCCAACACCCTGGTTTCTGAGTATAATATGGCATTTGGCATGAGATGCATGTACCAACACCCCGGTTGCTGAGTATAGTATGGCAATCAGTCTGTACAAGTACCCAAAAGGTCTGCTTCATTAAAACTCTATTCCAAAGATGGATGCTTTGAGTAGATCAGTCCAAGTCACCTGTACCAGCACCTCGGTTGCTGAGTATAATATGGGAATCGTGGCACGTGTCCACTGGCACTTAAGCCCCGATGCATCCCATTCATTTCAATGGACAGAGCCACCACATGCCCATTTTGCGTTGGGTTGAGCGCAGCCCTGCCCTTTGGCAAAAAATTTCAGCATATCTCAACTCTATTCAAATGAATCCGGCCACCGTGCTACATTCAGCCAATCAGGGAAAAACAAGCGCCAACACCACACACATACGAGTCTCACATACACAGAACAGCTGCCTTTCAAACATAGAAGAGAAGCTAAAAATGGCAGAATATGGATTTTTTAGAACTATAGATCACAGTGAGGTTTACTAAAAATGGAAAATCTTAAACTTATGATTGACTACATCTGTCGCTTCATTTGAATTGAAAAACGCCACGGACACACCCACACGCGGCGAGCCGAGAGATCAGGCATGGCGACATGCGATGAAGAAAAGTGCCAGCGGACGCACACCGTCAGTCCTGAGACGCATGTATCAACACCCCGGTTACTGAGTATAATATGGCAATCAGTCTGTACAAGTACATGTTTTAAACTCAGGGCCTTCAACCAGAGATGCAGGTTCTGTTCTTTGGAAGGAGGTGAATATTGGATTGGATTTTGTTCTCATGAAAAAATCCGCAACTCAAATCTGACCACAGTCTCTCCCTTTCTCTCCACTATAGTTGGAGCTGAGTATAGGAGTTTGCATGCACTCATTCCTTCCTCTCTCTCTCTCTCTCTTTTTCTCTTTCTCTAACGTGGGGAAGCATATCAGCCAGTTAATGTCTTGTTCTGCTCCAGCTGTTTAAGTGAGGCCTGCCCCTGCAGCTAGATGTTACATACCAATGCACATATTGTAATAAATTCATTTCGCTCAGAAACATGACTGTGAGGAACCAACAGCAGAATATCCAGCATACGCAGTGTAATGAGCGCTGTATATTCCAGGCATGGAGAATGGCTGTGTTGCTACACAGCACTGTGTGCTTGGCTACCGTTGAGCTGGCTCATAAAGACATCTTCCAGAAGGCAATCATTTCACACTGCACTAATGCCTGCGTTCCTCACTTCGCTCTGCTCTGCTCTGCTCTCGTCGAGTCTGTTTAGTGCCGGTGGAGAGGACTGAGAACGACTCCTCGTGTTCACTGAGACTTTGAGCCAATAACTAAGGAAAACAGTGAACAACGAATAAAAGCGATAGGGCTCTGGGGCTCTGGGGCTCTCTGCGACAGGGTCAATTTAGCACTGCTTTTGCATTTGCAGTACAGTTGGCTACAGCTGCTGTTTTCCAAATAAAGCTCTGAATTAACTAAACATGGCGGCGTGATAAGAAGACAGGATGTGTACTGGAAGCTTTCCATTGACACTGACAAACAACGTGCAGAACTGCATGCATTAGTGGACCTTAAGTACATGTACTTCAATACCCACATTTATGAACACCACATGCTGAGCCTGAGTTGCATAGGCTTGGTCCAGTTTGAATCCAGGTCTAATTCTCTCCTTATGTAGGCTCACATCTGCATGTGCCAAAACACCCCGGTTGCTGAGTATAATATGGGAACCAGTCCAAGCAGAATGTGCCAACACCCAGGTTGCTGAGTATAATATGGCATTTGGCATGAGGTGCATGTGCCAACACCCCGGTTGCTGAGTATAATATAGGAATCAGTCCAAGCTGCCTGTATCTCCAAGCCACCTGTACCAACACCCCGGTTGCTGAGTATAATATGGCAATCAGTCTGCACAAGTACCCAAATCGTCTGCTTTATTAAAACTCTATTTCTGAAGATGGATGTTTTGAGTGGAAGTTTTAAACGCAGGTTTCCTCTTCTTTGAAAGAAGGTGGATACTGGATGTTATATGTTGTCCCACAACACTCTCATCATTTTAGTAACATTAAAAAATATATAATTTATTCTAAAGACCCTACAGTTCAACCAATATCTAATCCAGTGTTTTTTTATTGTCACATAGCTAACAAAAAGTCATTAACTGCAGGTACTACTATACAGCAATTTAGCATTACCCAGCCATGTTGAAGTTGTACAGGGGTCAAACAATGGATGGGCTATTTATACTAGTTTTGACTATTGAACACATAACTGTGGGTTTGAAACATGAGTCCACTAAAATGACACTACAGCCTAGTCACAAGGAATTTCGTACATTTACTGAAGCACCCAGACAAGCAAAAATCTTAACACCTCAACTTGGAATCAAAATTGAATCTAAACTTAAAGAAGCTAAAATCTGTTTTGACACATGTTAAAATTAAGGAATTCATAGAAATAAAAGGGATGTAATTGAATTGCATAGAATTAGATACTTAGAGGTATCTAATTCCATTACCTGCTTACACATAAGTTCTCCTACTTTTTATTTTTATTAATAATATTTTACACAATTTTTGTATCTCAACCATCCCCAATTTACAGCCTTTATAAACTTCATTTCTGTTCACCACTGAGTCTATGAAGCGTAATATCCTCTGCACTGTGGCTGAGCCTGTGGTGCTCTTTCCCCCAGACTGCCCCACGAGCACACGAGCACCAGCTCACTGTTAACTTTATTACTGAAAGCTTTGTTAATTACGCCTAATGACTCAGGCTCGTTTGACATTCACCATACTATTAAAGCGAATAAAGTGCAAAACTATCAAAGACTTTCCAAATATCTGACTCTCTGTTCCTCATCTGGACATCTTTGAGTCGACGAGGAAGGTAATCGGTATGGCTTGATTGAACACGAGATAGACTTAATGTCATCTAATCAGAAAGACCATTATGTATTAGTGAGAGCACCAAACAGAATTATCTGACAAGGGGCAGGCCACATTATCTAAATTAACATTTTGCAAGCATGAACATGCAAGGCCGCGGTGGAAAATGAAAGGCTACAGGAGTGCGGCCTGCATTTAGACATTCGGGCAGTAATTATTAATTTATGCTTGTCTGTGGTCTTAATGAAAATGAAAGCCAGGAGAAGAGAACAGGGAGGGATAATGTGCCGTGAAATTGAGTTTCATTTGTTCGGGGGCCACCTTTTAACTTTTCCTTTCTTCCCAGGAAATGAAACCAACCAGAGTTCTTGTGTGTTTTTCCTCCCCTCCCTCCCTCCATCCATCCCCTCCTCCCTCTCTCCCTCTCTCCCTCCCTCCATCACGTCCCCCCTCCCCTCGTCTGGCCCAGACAGAGACAATCTCTTGACCTTTGCAGTATCTGTAAATATCCTGTCTCCCCCATAATCTGCTTTATAGACTTTAGCACAATGATTACTATTGCTTCTTCAATAACCACTGAACACGTTAGACCTTTGTGTGTTGTGTTTAGCAGTGGCACTGAGAGCCGCACCAGAGACAGATTGAAAAATGTGGAGAAATGGACTTTTGTGGGGACACTTTAAAATAAGGGTTCTACAGGCATTCTTTTGTAAGACACGTTGGACTGTTATACTGTATGTATAAATGGTTCTTTTCCGTAAGGAACCCTCTCAACTTTTTGCTAGAGCACATTTTGAGTCAGTGTATTTTATAAAAAAAAGTACTGAAATAAACTCTAGCCTGAGTTACTGTATATTAGGCTAAATCTCAACACAAGATCTCACACATTTTATAAACATATGATATGTCTTAATGGTTCATCTATTACAATACAGCTCATATCCTCTGGTGACACTGTTTTGCCAAATACCATGTACTATTATCATGTACTTGAAGAAGAACTGAGAAAACAGTGTCAGCACTGCTACCTTCATACTCCATTTTTGGTCTTCTAAAAAATTCTAAAGAAGTTCAAAAAAATAGAACTGAATGGAAACTCAGAAACATTCCAGGTTAAGGTGAAAATGTAGCTTTTGGTTGAGGTGTAATAGGTTAAAATTCGCTTTTGGTTGAGGTCTAGTAGGTTAAGTTTAGGTTTAGGTTAAAGTGTAGTAGGTGAGGTTTAGGTTTACGTTAAAGTATAGTTAAAGTTATGTTTCGGTTGAGCTGCTGCTTCAGGTAGTAAAATTACACTGGTTGTTTTATTTTTCTCTGTTCAAATATGTGATTTTACTTGTTTGTGTTGCATCTTTAATTTGTAAATATTCCTTATGATTCAACTGTATTTAGTGCATAAAGTTGCACAAGTTAGAATGTGTGCCTCCAAGTCTGGGGCTCAAGCACATGTGAGCATTTTGCATTTTAGACTTGCAGTGCTTAAAAAAACATTTTTATTAAATAATAGTTCTATGCTTCTTCAGTGTTGCAATGTTAATTAACATCATTCTGAACAGATTTTGCTCATTCAAACAGCCTGAAAATATTTTTAAAAAGCTCTGTTTTAACGCTCTACTTACAAAAAAAGTAGGGTTTAAATCAGGCTCAGGCTCATAATTGCAGTTTATGGGGTGGGGCTCTTCGGGCTTGGGCAGAACGTGGGCCAGGCCTAAGCTCTACATGACCCTAAACTAATTCTAAAGTTTATATTACTATATTTCTTCTAAAGGTGAAAAGTATTAACCTATATTATTTTTATTTCAAAATAATATATTTTACAGTAGATACACAGTGTGTGTCCACAGCAGACACTTTATTTTGATCACATTTACAGTAATGAATAGGATATTCCCTTTCATGTCAATGTCAAGATCACTGTCACTGAACCAGTGTCAAGTTCTCGCTCCGTGTTCCTCCACAGCAGAACAAAGAGGAGAGGCGAGAGAGCAAAGCCTGAACAAGCCTTAAGAGCCTGGGATTTTTCTTCATTTCGAGCCTCTGTCAGAAGGAAAGGTTGGATGGATGCTGTGCAAGGAAAACACACACCCCCCTCGCACATACACACCCGTGCGCACGTGTACACACAAGCTATTAACCTTCCTCCAGCTCATCAACTTTATTTCGCAATCTTCCTTCAGAACCATTAGAATACCCTGAAGAAATGACTTTCCAATTAAAGGGGATCCAGGAGAAGAACGCCTTTTTATCTCCAACTCCTGGTGTTCTTTATTCCAATCATTGAAATTGGAATTGATTTTTCAATTTAGCCACTGACTGCTATGGACACACAGCAGAGGGGGGACCAAATAGAGTTGCATTTTGGAATATCTGTCATAGCCATGTGGCCCTCATAAATTCACACTGCCCGTGCACACCTTAATGTGTTTTCTGCTGTGACACAGTAGACGACAGATTTTTAGCTCAGCGTGACAGAGCTGACGAAGCCCATCGGGACTGACCACCACTGTTAGCACACGGACATCAGGAGAACATCCTGCAGACATTTATTTCTCTCACAAATGGAATTATTATTTTTTCCCTTCCACTGCTTTCTGTAAGACAACCCTTTCAGACCCTGCGTCTATTACAATGGACATCACATATTTTCTTTTTTAAAATATGTTCTGTTGCACATAACAGTATTGAGGCCTGTTATCCCTCAGAATAGACCATGAACCACCCAATGAAAAAGTTTACCAGCCAATGAAACATTAAATTTGCCCCGCCCACTGCACTAGAAAACACTGCAACTCCTCAAGACTATAGGGCACGGCAGCACTAAAGAACCGCCGAGGCAAAGTTAAGAGCTAATTTTGACTAATTTTACTGTATGTTGTTTAGAACACTTTTCATAATCTTTATTTCAATATTTAGGGATGGTTGGTGAAATAAAAAGGTCAAAATCAGGTTTAAGATAAAAAAGCTAAACAATGCAATGGGCAATAAAAGCCAATTACAACATTTTTTGTTATTTGGATTTTAATTCTTTAATTTTATATAGAGTTTATGTTCAAATATTACAATCCTGTTTTGTGTACATCACAGACAAAACAGTTTATATTCTCATATTTTTCCATCAATGGAAATCAACTAAGAATCAACTAAGCTTCTTTAATATATTTAATATATTTACATTCTACTAAAATATATATTTTTAATACGCATATATGCAGCTGAAACAGATAGGAGCCTACTGCATCCCAAATCAACATTAATAACATTAACATTTTAATAATATAACATTATAGTCATTATGGCTTTTAGAAAAATGTGTTTTTTTGGGGAGGGGGGGTGTTGTAGTGCATTATAGGACTCTGTGGGCGTGGCCTAAGCTTTTGTTCTTAATTGCTTTATTTTTTCCTCTTATATTACATTTAATTTTATACTTTAAGTAGTTTTGAAACCAGTACTTTTATACTTTTACTTGAGATGTTATAATGTTATAATATTGTATTATAAACTGAAAGAAAAATAAAGGATTGAAAGTATAGAGAGAAAATTAGATTTGATGGAAAGACATACTTCCCCTCTTCTTTCTAATACACTACAGTTTCTGTAACATAGTGTCACATAATGTTCTATGTTGTAACATACAGATTTATATATATACTTTATTAATCTCTATACATTACCGACCCATGACTTTTTGTTGCCATTTAATATATATATATGTTTTCATCTCTGATTTTTTTTTTCAAGAAAAGCTCAATATTGTAGAAAGGGATATTTAAATTGTACTTTTTATTTTTTTTTCTAGTACAGTATAATTGGCAAAATGTTGCATGCATTTGTTTAGATATTATTTAGATGTAAACAACACAATTAAGGTGGTTTAATGTGAAATGATTCACTGTAGAGAACTTTCCTGACACAGATTCCTTTACAGTGGTGGTGATCGGGAACAGGGATCAAGGGATCATGATGTCTATATTAAAATCCTCAGACATCTGGTTTTTATGGCCACCATTGTGAACAATACTGAGTCAGTACATTTCTTTAGAATGGGGAACTTAAACCCCTCAAATTAAAGCACTGTGTTTAATGATTGAATTACTCATAAGCTTGGGGAAAATGATGGAATGCCTTCACCAAATGTGTTTTTAGTGTTTTCCCGGAAACATCTTACAGCACTTTGTGTTTCCCTCAGCTGACCACTTTTACGGAATTGCAGATTTCATTTTCCAGCAGGACTTGGCACACTGCCCACACTGCCAAAAGTTCAAATTGATCTAATAAAAATATTCTAAATTTCTGAGACTGTATTATATGAGTATATGAGTACATTATGAACTGAATTAATGAAATGAAGTAATTTTCAATGGTTTTCTAATGTTTTGAGATGCATAAGTGCGTGCTATAAATTCTATGTGCGTTACGTAGTCAAGCTGTCAGGCTAATAGCCATGTTAATCATTGCGTTACCAATCACTGTATATAAAACATTATTTTCAGTAAGTCTAATGTCTGGTATAAAGTTTTTAGATTCTAGATTTTATCCATTTCATTATCTCAGTGTGTTCTGACCCGCTAACCGTGCTAGGCACTAGCTCCTTGGCCTAACCCCAAATCTCTGCTGCTAACCCAAGATAGCTGGAGCAGCATTAGCATTACTATTAGCATTAGTCTAACTGCTAGCAGTTAGACGTTAATGCTAATGCTCCATCTTCAGTGGAAATCGGGAAATTACCAGAAGCACTTTAATTTTCAGGAGAGAAACCTGTGTAGATTAACATCCAGCGCTCGTTTGACTTGTCTGACTGGTCTGACTCGTCTGAATTTTTTTTTTTTTTTTTTAAGAATTACACTTTTGCAACGCTAAGGGGATAAACTTGATAGTAGTTGCTTGTGTTCTCAAACCACGCAAACCACGAAAACTGAACTATGCAATTTTATTCAAAAAGTTAAAAGTTACTTACTGGATGAAAAGGGTATCTAGTGGAAAAAATTTGCTTTGCTTTTGATTTCATAGGCTGCAATGTAAGCTCAATGAAGGCAGTCTGAGACACTTGGTCTGAGAAGAAGGTGGTGGATCTACCAAATGAGTATGTGAGACACTGGTTTCAAATTAGAAGACATAGTGGACAAGTTTGGTTTTATTTTAATTCTACAGAAGAACGGAAGGAAATGGAACCACAGCGTCCATGTTTTATACAGTCATTGGTGTCAAATGTTTGACTCGAAAACGAAATAAGGCCAGCCAGCCAAGGCTCCGTGTTTTACAGGCCTCAGCTACCGTGCAGCCCCGCCTCTAACAAGCCATCAACATTTCGCATTGTAAAGTCCTCGAGCCTCGGCCTGGCGGAAACAATTGTCTTCTTCGATTACAATCGGAATCAGATGTGCTTGTTTCTTTTAAGCAGGTCTGTGAAGTCCACAGCAGCCCTGGCAGCTGCCTTATAATGAGCATTTATTGTTTCCCCAGTCACGAATCCCACTTTTATAGGGTCAGGTTCAAGGCAAAATGATTTTCTCAGCACTGTTTTACAGGAGCCTTTAGAGGAGAGAAGAGGGGGACTCGGGCCGAATGATGGTTCACTCTCGGCTTCCTGACAGCTGTGCTGCCTTGTTTGTCTCTCTCTCTCTCTCTCTCTCTCTCTCTGTCTCTCTCTCTCGCTGTCTCACTCTATTTCTCTCTCTCTCTCTCTCTCTGGTTCTCCGGAGCTGTTTAATATAGTTGTGCCGCACAAATACGGAGGGGAAGATTAATGGACACAAAGGATGGGTGGCAGTTGTGAGAAGATGCAGGACAGAGCAGGCCAGCAGCCATCTGTTCGCCTCTCTGTTACAGCTTTCTTAATGGAGGACGTGTGGATGGGTGGATGGCAGCCACTGGCCACACTGCAGCATCTCAGCACAGCTCTGAATAAACCACTGTAAGCCTTATTGCTACAGTCTGATGCTGTGCTTATTCACATTAACATTCGGGTTGGTCAGTGACCCTTATCATTAATTGATTGTGAATTGTAGCTATAACTTAGTTTGTAGATCTTTATATATCTTTTATATTTTTCGCACTATAAATCCCTTAATTTTCTCAAAATTTCGCCAGTGCGCTTTATAATACGGCGAAATTGGACTGCTGTAACTAACTATTGCACACACACGCTCTCATTTCCTACAGTAGCTACCTTTAAGTTTTAATTTTATGGACCTCTTAAGTACTTTTACTCAAGTCTGTGTCTCTAGTACTTTATACATCCCTAAACATCACTGTCCCATTTAGGTATCAAGATATCAATAGTGCGTTCACACTGCAGTGGAAACAATCACTATTTACACAATTTGGCATTAAATTAGATTTGCATCTCTTAAATTCTGCAGAGTTAACATAGTCCCTCTTTATAATACGGTGCGCCTTATGTATGAATTATACCAGTCAGGTTGTAAAAAAAACCAGTGAAGACACTCCGCTGAAGTACAGTGTTATACAGGAGTTTCAGTTTGGTTCTCCAGAAGTATTAGCATTAGTTGCTAACCGCTAACTCTTTGGCCGTTCAAAGGTAAGTATTATTAGCCTGTAGCCTGCTGCTAACCCCGGCTAGCACTGCTGGACTAGCATTACCTTTACCCACTAACCTCGCTAAAAGCTAGCTCTTTGGTCTTTCAGAGGTGAGTATTATTGGCCTGTAGTCTGCTGCTAACCCCGGCTAGCACTGCTACTGAGTAGCATTAGCATTACTTCTAGCAGTTAACCGCTAATACTAAAGCTCCAGCTTCAGTAGAAATCTGAAAATCTAGGCTTACTGTACATAAACAGAAGCGCTCAGCTTTACTCACCCAAATAAACAGATTTCAGGAGAGAAATATGTGTCGATTAACATTCAGCACTCGTTTAGTTTAAACTTTACAGTCTCGCCACCCAGCGGACCTCATCACTCAGTGAATCAAGAGATCAAGCTGATCTTTTTAAGAAGATCTTGCTGCTTCCATTCTGCCTTTTGCTCTGAGAACTTTCAGTACTTCAGTACTATATTTTACTATAAGCTATCTGCAATAATTAAGTACCAAAAATGTTGATAACTTTCGTACTTTTACTAAAGGTGTAGAGCTTAAAGAACACTTTAACTTCTACATAAGTGTCAAGTTTGATAGAGCACTAAAAGTACTTTTACTCAAGGCTGGGTCTATAGTACTTTATTAATCTCTATACATTACCGACCCATGACTTTTTGTTGCCATTTAAGTCTATAGGTATTAATGGATCAATTTTGTGTTCACACTGCAATAGAAAAAAATCACTTTTTTTTATACAATTTGGCATTAAATAAAATTTGCGCCACTTCTACAAATTCTGCAGAGTGAACACAGTCCCTCTTATTCATTCTCTCTCTTTCTCTCTTTCCCCAAACATGCTTTTACCTCTCAATCATGTGAGGCTGGTAAAAGTCCAGAACAGTTGCGGCGTGTGTAGAGGGACGGCCCTGCGAGTGAAAAGTGATTAAGAAATCCTCTCGAGGCAAAACAGATCATTCGCTCAGACAAGATGCAGCGTAATCAAATTAAGATGAAAATGTAGAGACGGCCCTTCGGGTTTCTCTTTACGCGTTTGAAATGAAACAGAGATGTCCTCGCAACTTCATCAAATGTTGGCCTCGGCTCAAACGCTGCTCAGCATCCAGCCAGCGCTCTCTTTCACCCGCCTGACAGGCCGTAATCAGCGGGAAGGTTTAATAGGCCTCAAAACTTTGGGATTATTAGTCAGAAATAACAGCCTCGCCGCTTCCCGCGCTTATTCTCATTTCGCCAAAGCGTCTAATGTTAAACAACAACCTTGGTTTTCTCTAGCGGTGTCGACATCTGTAAAGCAAAATGAAGTTTCCTCTCTGAGTATCAATCTTGTAATTGAGCTCTTGGAGGCGGCTACGTGAGGCGCACGCACAAGCACCCTCTCCGCTGTCAGATCCCCGCGCTGCTCTGCCCTGGGCTGTCATGCTGAAGAGGGCTTCCTCTCTCCTCCTCTCCCTCACTGCTCTCTGCCTCGCCGGGCCCCGAGTTGGGAGCGCCGGGGCCAACTACACGCATCGGGTTTCAATTATTCTGAATACGCAGAATCTCCCCTATAATGAGCCATGACACCGACATGTAGTCAAGTTGTAGATGGGATTTAATTGTTTTCTCAGCGGCGACTTCAATAGAATAACTGAGCAAAAGAGCAAGAGAGAGAGAGAGAGAGAGAGAGAGAGAGAGATACTGACTAAAGTATCTTCAATCAACACAGTCCAAAGCAAATCAACACAAAACACTAAGAGACTAACACTAATAGAGGGGGGGGAGAGAGAGAGAACACAGACAGGAGAGAAAAGATAGCATACGTTAGACAGGATGGAAAGAAAAGATGAGCTGAGGAGAGCTTAATAGTTTAATAGAGGGCATAAAGACATAAAGAAAGAGTGAGATAAAGGGGTAGAAGAAGAGAGAAAGAGAAAACGGTATAAGGTCAAGCAATATTTTGAGAGAAAGAGAGAGATAAGAGGGTAGAGAGATGGAGAGAGGAATAAATGGGTAGAATGAGTCAGAGAAAAGTACAGAGAGGTAGGAGTTAGAGAGTTGAATGGTTAGAGATTGAGGTAAAGAGGTAGAAAGAGAGAGCAAATCAAACTGGTAGAAAGTAAGGAGATAGAGATAAAGAGGTAAGAGAAAGATAAAGGGGTAGAGCAAGACAAAGAGGTAGGAGGGGGGAGAGAAAAAGGTAGAGTGAGACATAGAGGTAAAGAAAGAGATGAAGAGGGTTAGAGAGAGAGAGATAAAAAAGTGTAGAGAGAGGGGAAGAGAGAGACAAAGCAGCAAAGAGAGAAAAAGTGGTGAGGAGAGAAAAAAACTGTGAAGAGAGAAAAACAAAAAGGTAGCAAGTAAAAGGGTATAAAGTGAGAAAGAGATAAAAACAATGAGAAAAAAAGAGAGAAAAGAGAGAGATAAAGAAGTAAAGAGAGAGAGAGAGAGAGATAAAGAGATAAAAGGGGTTAAAGAGAGAGAAGGATGAAGAAAGAGAGATTAAGCAATGAAGAGAAAAAAAAAACAAAAAAGGTAGCAGGTAAAGGGTTTAAAATGAGAAAAATGTAAGGTTCAGGAAAAAAAGTAAGAAAAAAAAGGTAAGGAGAGAGATAAGGAGGAAAAGAGAGAGAGATAAAGAGATAAAGAGAGAACGAGAGAGAGATGTAAAGAAAAAGATAAAAAGGAAAAGAGAGACAAAGAGGTAAAAAGAGAGATAAAGTTGGTTAGAGACAGGGAGAGATAAAATGAAGAGAAAGGACGAAAGAGAGATAAAGCGGCGAAGAGAGAAAGACTACAAGGTAGCAGGTAAAAGAGTAAAGAGTGAGAAAGAGATCAAGAGGGAATGAGAGAGAGATAAAGAGGTAAAGAGAGAGAGATAAATATGTAAAGAAAGAGATAAAGAGGAAAAGAAGGAGATAAAGGGGAAAAGAGAGACATAAAGAGGTAAAGAGAGAGAAATAAAGAGGTAAAGAAAGAGATAAAGAGGTAAAGAGAGAGAGAAAGAGAGAGAGAGAGAGAAATGTAGAGATAGAAAGAATGAAAGATGAAGCGGTAAAGAGAGAAAGACTACAAATTAGCAGGTAAAAGAGTAAAGAGTGAGAAAGAAATAAAGAGGGAACGAGAGAGAGATAAAGATGTAAAGAAAGAGATAAAGAGGAAAAGAAAGAGATAAAGGGGAAAAGAGAGACATAAAGAGGTAAAGAGAGAGAGATAAAGAGGGGAAAGAGAGAGAGAGAAAGAGGTAAAGAGAGAGAGAGAGAGAGAGAGAGAGAGAGAAATGTAGAGATAGAAAGAATGAAAGATGAAGCGGTAAAGAGAGAAAGACTACAAGGTAGCAGGTAAAAGAGTTAAGAGTGAGAAAGAGATAAGGAGGTAGAGAGAGATAATGAGAGAGAGTGAGAAAGAGATAAGGAGGTAGAAAAAGAGAGGTAGAGGTAGAGAGAGGAACTGAAGCTCCAGATCGGTTAGAGAGGTCTCGGTGAGGCTGGAGCAGGCCTGGCCGTGTGGAGTCTTTTCTCTCGGCTGTAACGCTACACTGTGTATCCTGCTGTCACGATCCAGTGGATCATGTGGAAGTTTAAGTGAGACTGAATTAAATATTAACCTGATCTGACACAGCCCCTCTGTCTACACACGCCGCCGCACTTCACAGTGATACAATTAAAACCGGAGCCTAACACTCTATCCCTGCTGAACGCCGTCAGGAACATGCTACTTTACAGACTTAAAATAAATCTTGTCCTAATCTATTGAAAACCTGACAAGTGGAGCCCAAGGTTTCCAGGCACTTAGCTGAGTAGTGTAGAAAAAGGAGCCCTACATTATTTATGTCCTTTAATGGTGCCGCAATCCTCCGTGTGTGAATCAGCAGCAGCACAATGCGCTGAAACAACCACAGCTGTAATCAAAGCCATACATACTCCTTCCCCCTTTCCCTCCGCTAACTGCTGGGTCAATGGGAGTCATCTCTGCATTGAGCACATTCTTTATGGGAGATTATCCCTTTTAATAGAGATTAAGGAGTGCAAGGTGCACTCTTTTCCTCCCCTCCTCCTCCTGCCCGGATAAGATCTTCATGTGTAAGCTACTGAGAGTAAATACTGGAAGCGTGGGGAAGGCGCAGAGCATGTGCAAGCTTTAACACTGTAAATACGCCACTAATGAAGGACATCAGGCTCTGTTTTTCTAACACTGCTGTCCATCTGCGCTCATTATACCAGCGTCCTCTATTTAGAAAGTGATTGAGGTGGGAAAAAAAAGGAGAAAACGGAGGAAAACGGAAGAAGAGGGACGCATCCTGATTGATTGTGACACTGGAGACCTCTGAAAATTAATTTTGAATTTAAACCAGACTAAAATCAACAAAATTGCTCTTGGGATACACAATAATGCTTGTTAAAGTCATTTTAAAGTTGCACAAATGGTCAAAATGGTATGATTTCTTAAAATAAACTAATAATTTAAGTTACTTTGCTTAAAATGTGATGAGCTAAATAATTTATTGGCAAACTTCTCTACTCAGATTTAACATGGAGATCTATATTCATATCTAGCATAAACCAATTAAAAGTATATTCAATAGTTTAATTCAATAATGTTCATCTTGTTTGAAGAATGGCCACTAGGAGGCGTGCAGAATCTACAAAGCTACAGAGACAGTAAATCTTGTAAAAAGTTAAAGTAGTGGAGTTACTTTATACTGTATAACACTGGTGTTAATGTATAGTATTAGCATTTCTTTTGATTACAGCTATATACATATGTATATGTATTTCTGGAAATATAACGCAGACAAAAGTTTGAACACCTTGGGCTCATTCAGTGTTTTATTTCTCATTATTTTAAAATGTTCTGCAATGTTCTTGCAGATTAATACTAAAGCCAACAAAACTAAAAAAGTGTTAAACAAACTAGAATATGTTTTATATATTAGATTCTTCACTGTAGGCACATCTTACTTATATGACATACAGTATAAGATGTTCTCAGTCAGATTTATGAGGTAGAGTCACCTAGAATGTTCAACTTTCAGTTAACAGCTGTGCTGAACTCCTCAAGAGTTAATTAATTTAATTATTGAATGTTTTGCCTCTTAATAAAGTGTTTGAGAGCATCAGTTGTAAAGTTGTGAAGAGGTAGAGTGATAATAAAAATAATAATAAAAAAAAAACTTCAAGAAATCAAACTCAGTCAATCTAAAAGAAAAAATAAAATCAAAAACTATCGTCAAAAAGTATCCTCAAGTGCAGTTGTTACTTATACTTATGACTGAGAAAAATATTGCTATTGTTATTTGTCCCCTTCTTCTTCTATTAACCTTTTCGAGTTGACCCCTAATGTGTAATGTAGGTTCTATCCTCTTCCCAGTTGTGAGGTTAAGTCTGCAAATATACTGTGTTCTAAAAACAGAACTGAAGAGACTGGAGAAACTGAAGAGTCTGTGTTTAAAAAAGCCTTTATATCAATCAAAAACCGCCTCTGGTATTTAGTACTGGTAAGCATCTTTAAAAGCCTTAAATCTGCTGAATTAGAACAAAACTCTCTGAGTGTATCCACAGCGTGAGAAACATTCTGCTACAGTGGTTTGATGACATGAAGTTGACATTTACAGCTGCATTCAGGTATATATATATATATATATAGGGAGAGAGAGTGAGAGGGAGAGAGAGAGATAAGAGAGAGAGAGAGAGAGTAAACCTGCTTCTCACTTTAGTTCCCATGAACAGTAGAATCCCATTATAAATCCCACACCACAGCGAAGACATATAGCATCTGCGAGGCATAAAAATAACACTGTTTCCATTCCATTTAACTCGGCGGAGACGTTCCGGAGCAATATCCCGCAAAACAAATATGATGTGGCCCTCTCTGATCATCACTTGATAGTGTGGTGACAAGCAAACTCTATTAAGCTGTCTTCAAATATGCAAAATGATATGATTTCACAATGATTACATATTCACTTCCCAGCTGGCTGGCTCCATGCAACTCCATTTGTCATTGACTATTGTGTCCAATTATATGATTAGCTTTGAACACTCCGGCACTTGGAGAGCTCTCGTGTGTTCCAGTGCACTGACTGATTCACAAACAAAGTCATTACAACATGTATTCACACATATCAAATAACAAACAGATGGCCATTGTGCGTGCCGGCTGATTGGTTTGCAGCGTGAGCTGCCGAAAAAGGGAGTTTTTCGCGGGGCTTTGTTTAGCGCTGACTGTTTTATTCCCAGAGAGGAGCATCTGGCTGGCGAGGCGGCTAAATCAGCTCAAATGAAAGACAATCTTGTTTTCATTAATTTTTCTATGACAAAAGCACTTGTTATGAAGATTCGAAATTACCAAGAAAGCTTCCCGATAATTCATCATGCGGGCTGGACTGGAGCCCGTGATTGCTGGAGGTGTCCGTCTGCATGAGGGAGTGTTTATTTTCTTTGGAAGTGTGTCAGGTGGCGTGACTGCAAACTGCGATGGGTTTCGGGAAGTTTGCGCTGGAAGTTGCACCGAGATCTCGAAAAGTTGCAGCCTGGTCTCAAGAGCGATTCATTTGTGCGTAAGCGACTATAAGACAGTTTTAGAATTTGTGCAATGTGTACTAAAGAAAGTTCGGCCCTCTATGCATATAGAGAAATTATATTAAAACAAACAAGACAATAAAAAAAATAATTCGATTTGAGCAGAAAATGATAGAATGTAACCAATGTACTAAACCTAACTAAACTTCAACCTAAAATTAAACTTTTTTCCAAATTTTCACTCCATTTTCTCCCCAATTTACAAGGCCAATTACCCAACCCACCCATTATGACTCCCCCTATCACTAGTGATGGCCCAACAGAAGGAGGATGAAGACTAACACATGACTCCTCTGATACTGGATATGTGAAGTCAGACTCCTCCTATTTTTTAACTGCTACTGATAGCATCATCTACCCACCCAGAGAGAGCAAAGCCAATTGTGCACTCTCAGGGCTCCGGCAGCTGATGGCAAGCTGCATAAACAGGATTCGAACAAGCAATCTCCCGATCATAGTGTCAGCACTTAGAGCCCCCAATAAAACTTAAGTTTAAACTTAAAGGAAAAATCAGTAATGAATGCAAACAAAAGTCTGAAATGGCTACAGGTCCAAACATTTTCCAAACACTGTATAGAGACATGAAGCTCATGCAGGTTTCCAGATCAAGACAAGGCTTTCTCTGCAGCTGACCAGTGAATATATACATGTGCAATGCCAAAAACTGATGGTGGTAAATGGTGGTGGTGTTACCCAGCTATGGTTAGCAACCTTACTGAAGTTGAGTGATAACCTGTTTAGGGTGTAGAAATCGGGTAAAGCTGGGTAAAACTGGGCATATTCTGAGGCCACAACCCACACAGATTACCATGACATACCACACAGTTCTAATACGAAAATACTGGCTCAAGCTCTGCTGTCACCAACTACCAGGTACCATGATAGAACTTTCTTAACCCTTTCAATTTATCAACAGCTTTGCTTATCAGCCTGAAAAGACAGGAATAACTATTCAAATCATTTTATAAACACACATCTGGCAACTAATTTCTTTTGTTATTGCAATCAGTCAATCCAAACATTGAAACATTAGTGTAAATTATTGGGGGGAAAAGGTGGAAAATGAAATGTATGAATGCACACTTGCAGGATTTTCACATATGCTTGTATTCATGTATTGTTTGCGTATGAGGTAATCGGCCTAAAGCACAGTTCAATGAGGAAAATGATGCATGTATCCACATCGTTGCACAGCAATCTTAATGAGTCTGGATGATCCTGGAACTGGGATGTGTCTGTGTGTCCGTGTGTTTAGTGTATTTAGCTGATTGTTCGCTTGATTAGAGTACCGGAGGATTGGAGGATGACCACAAACATAAAAGCTTCAACAGTGCTATTGAAATGTATATTTATTGTTTATTGAAATAAATATTTACTTATTTTATAATAATGCAGGACAAAGGACAGAGATACTACCTAGAACTAAATGTAATTTAATATTGCTTTGCTTGTCCTCATTTTGTAGAGCATCCTCTAGTGCAGGGGTGTCCAAACTACGTGAGGTATTTTATAAATGATAGAATGAATTGGCCCGCTATTACACAGGTTTTATAATGTGAGATTCAAAGTTTGAACACTAGGTGTCGCTATCACATAAATGCAGTATAAAATGCTTTTCTTTTCTTCACTATGCCTACATTCAGAGTTGCCAGGTTCACAAGTTTTTCCGCCAAATTGGGCTCGTTTAAAAAATCCAGTCGTGGATGAAAAAAAAACAAAAACACAATGCAACCAGAAATCACCAGAAGATGAAAAATGTTAAAAAAAGGAAAGAAGAGAGTTCAGGAGGGGCAAAAACAGAAAAGAGGAAGTAAAACTCTTTTTTTATTTTTTTTTTGCTCATTATGTTACTATTAAATATTCTTGACTGGGATATAAAACTGTTATAAAAAGAACTTATAAAACACTAATGTTACAATTTTATTAATGACTTCATAAGATATATAGCAATATTCAACATAAATCCCTTTTATAAACAAAATACTAAGTTGTACATTCATAGTTGTTTTGCCATTTGCTTCAAACAAAGTGATAGAAATATATTTTGGGCTAGTTTGAGCTTCTGACTTTGGGCTGGATATTTTTGTTGGATTTGGCAACCCTGCTTAAATTAATCAACATGGCAACTCCAAAGAAATGGAAAATGGACAGCAAATGCAGAAAAGTTCAGAGGGAAGTGTGTATAATATATTATATGTCAGGAAACAGTTGCCGTAATGAAACATCAATTTAAAAAATCTTAGTTTACACAACACTGTCAAAGATAGATAAAGATAGAAACTTAAGTAAATTTATGTGTAAATGATAGTAATCAAGAAAATGTATTAATATGATACGTATATTTCATTATGTGTTTTATTACAGAGTCTGTGGCCCTTAATTGCACATATATTTCTCCTTCTGTCCCCCAACAAAACAAAAGTTTGAACACCCCTGCACTAGTATGTGACAACTACCAATGAAGAGCCTTTAGGGTGTGGTATACTTTTGTTAGATTTGGCAACCCTGCTTACATTAATGTCCCTGAGCTTTTCGGAAAACATGGCAACTCCAAAGAAATGGAAAATGGACAGCAATTGCAGAAAAGTTCAGAGGGAAGTGTGTTTATTACATAATATGTCAGGAAACAGTTGCCGTAATGAAGGAGTATAATATTAAGAGACATTAAAAAACATCAATTTGAAAAATCTTAGTTTACACAACCATGTCAAAGATAGATAAAGATTGTAACTCAAGTAAAATGATGTGTAAATGATAGTAATGACGAAAATTATTATAAGAGTTTTATTATAAGTAGTATATTTTTACAAATACCGATGAAGAGCCTTTAGTGTGTGTGTGTTAGTGTGTTCTTTAGTGTTTGTGTTTTAGTGTGTGGTGCTGTTTTTTTCCGCCTGCTGTTTCAGGGGTTTCAGTGGTGGACATGTCACACAAACCACTCCTGAGCCACGCTGCCCCCTTTATGCAACACTTTCACATGTGTGAAATGCTTTAGTATATCAGGCCCCAGGAGAACGCACTCAGATGAAGCCTGTGTTCCTGGGGTGTTGAATGTGACAGAAACATTCAGCGTAGATGTTTAAAAAACTTAACAGACCTTGGGTTGCAGTTCCCAGAGGTGGTCATAGCTGCTCTCAGCTCTGTTGGAGGGTGATGGACAGAGAATGCAAGGAAACAGAGTTTTATTTTAACACCAGAGGCTATAAATGAACTGTAATGTTTTGGCCAAAAATTTAAAATTGCTGGTTTTCTATAAATGTGCCATTTTTTTTACCATTAAATATTTTATCCAGCTGATTTACCAAAAACAAAACAAAACATAGAGATTGCTCTCTAACTCTAAATTTGTATATGTGATTTGTATAGGTATGTGTATTGTATATAATTGTGTGTGTGTGTGTGTGTATACAATGTATGTATGACTATGTGCCCAAAAATGGATTGGCATTATCTGTCCTGGGTAAATGCTGTAGTGCCCAATGCAGTCCTCCACCTTTACACAGGTGGCTAGTGGAACCCTCTTCACTCATACATGATGACATCTAGTTAGCTGGCTCTCTTGATACTCATTTTAACAATGCTATTTTCATCAGACATGTACCTGCTGTATGTAAGGTTTGATTCTAATCATACCCTTACTTGCAGTGCAATTTTAGTCATAAACATACCTCAGCAGTGCCACTCAAGTCACATGTAGCTAGCTTACTTGAAATTTACACACAAAAAAAAGACATACGTTTGGTAAACTTTGCAAACTAATACTTAGTGTGAGATGAGAAGTAGGGTATTGAAATTGGGGGGAGGGGAGTGTGGACCTGTTATCACAAAAAAAAGCTAACATTAGAGAAAACATTGCTAAATTACTTCAAATAAACAAGGAATGGATAGATATGAATTAATTTGTATTTACACTATTCCTAATTTGGCAGAACACAATTCCCCAAAGAGACAAATGAGTTTGATAGATGAGACAGATGAGATTGACAGATACAAAATTATTTGGTATTTTCACTATTTACGCAGAACAATAAAAGTTATTTTTTGACATTTTCAGTCTTATATTTTTTGAGTTGCCAAATATTCACCGCATCCCTTCTATAGAGACATGCAAAGTGCTGAATGATACAGACCTTCTCTATCTCTAATCATAAAATGGCTTTGCAATCAAGCAGTCAGGAAAGATCTAAAGCACCTAAAGCACCTCCTCTACAGAAAATGATCCAGAAATCTTCATTTTTTCACAAACCTAAGGAGGTCTACAGTGTATATTCATTAGAGTTAAGATTATACAACACCTTCTTCTCACTGCTCCCGAGCCGATGGGTTACTCTTGGATAGTTCCTGTTGTTTTATCGCCCATCTTCTCCCTGCATGGCCTTTAATGCGTTTCCTTTGATGCTTATCTGGCTCTTACGGTTGGAGGTGTACAGTATTCCCTCTCATCTCTGCTTAACCTGCTTTTAGAAGCACTTAGAAGTAGTTCAGAGGAATTTTCCACCGGCTGCGAATGTGTATATTTCCTCTGCGCTGACAAAGATTAATGCGCTGCTTAATTAGCTATAGGCTTGGTGACACGTCTCTGCTAAAGTATGAAGCACCTCCGAGTCTGTGTCTGTATTTGGAGCAGATTAAACATCACATGGACGTGAATATACTGAGATAAGGTCTTCGGAGTGTTCGTTTTTGTGCTAAAATATAAAACTCAGGCTGTCATTCCTAGAATACTTTTTAAATATAGTAACAGCGGCGTCCCAAGACACTAAAGAAACAAAACGTCAGTGAAAATCAGAGGTATCAAGTAACTTCGTTACCTTACTTAAGAAGAAATGTTGGGTATCTATACTTTAGTAGAGTATTTTTTTTGACGACTTTTTACTTCTACTTCTTACTTTTTTACGCAAGTATCAGTACTTTCTACTCCTTACATTTTTTTTTTAATTATTACTCATTACTCATTACTCATTACTCATATTTTATTCAGTCTTGATTTGATTCTGGCTGGTCAACATAAAAAAAAAAAAACAGATAAATTGCGCCATCCGGAAAACTTGTGGTTGGAAAACCACATAATAAAGTTATTATGTCTAAACTGTAAAATGACCAAATTGTGTATTATTATTTTTGTTACTATTTTTTGCACAGGTTGATACTGAAACCCTCTTCAAATCTCCATCTCCATGAAATCAAGCTAGCTGGCTATCTTGCTACATTAACAATGATATTACTATTGGGCATGTACCTATGTAAGGATTGATTCTAATCACACATTTACTTGCAGTGCAATTTTAGTCATACATATACCTTAGCAGTGCCACTCAAGTCACATGTAGATAGCTGACTTAAAATTTACACAACAAAACACAGGCAATCATTTGGTATAAGGAGTAGTTCTTTTTTAGACGACTTTTTACTTCTACCACTTACTTTTTCACGCAGTTATCGGTACTTTCTACTTCTACATTTTTAAAAATAGCCTTGTTACTCCTATTTTATTCCATCTTGATTTAATTCCTGCTGGTCAACATAAAAAAACGAACAAAAAAAAAAAAACCCAGATAAATGGCGCCATCCGAAAAGCTTGTGGTTGGATAACTCCATTGGTTCATGTGTAGAAGAGGGTAATCTAGGTCCAAAAAGTAAAAATCCATCCCAGGATTTCGCTCCAATTGTCTGACTGGTTTGGGAGCTAATTAAACCTAATCTCTGGAATGGATTTGTAATTTATACGGTCATTTTTCTCCTTACATTACTTTTACTTTTATACTTTAAGTAGTTTTAAAAGCAGTACTTTTATACTTTTACTTAAGTAAAAAAGTATAAGTTAATATTTCAACTTTTACAGGAGTATTTTTAAACCCCAGTATCTGTACTTGAGTAATGACTGAATACTTTTGACCCTCTTGGTGAAAATAGAATTACGTATATAAAAGAGGAAGACTTATAGATGCAACTCAAGTACAGATATAGATATAGATAGAATAGCATCACAAGCTTCTCTTCACACCTCATAATGACCCTGTGGGCCACTTTAGGGTCTCGCTCCGGTCTAGTGTCTGCTTTCACATGGCTCCATCTGCTGGTGATGAAGGGTTAAAGTGATGCTCTGATAAAGGGTTGAGTCCTGCTTTGTTCAATGGTGCCACCATCTGGTTGACCAGAGTAGATGCAACATATTATAACTAATAAATACTACACACTTATGCTGATACAAATACTTTTTTTATTTAAAAAGCTTCAGTAATTCAGTAAGTTTTAGCTTGGATTCAGGTAGAGAATTTACAAAAACATAACAAGCCATGCATAAAAAAATAAAGTTCACACACTCTAAGATACAGTACTAAGAAAAGCCATAAAGTGCATTGGTCCCAATTTATATTAAGTCTAATAAATGTAGATAGATGGATGGATAGATAGATAGAAGTTTAGGCATGTAATAACAGTGTATCTAGTGCTGCAGTACACTCTGTTACAGATTCATTACAGTAATTAAGTACATGTGATGTAATTACACATGTGTATAAAGGTCAGTTGTCAACCTATCAAAATATGTTGTCCAGCTTCTCATAATAAAATCTGAATAATGATTTTTGTTATATTCAAAAACAACCACAGACCTCATTACATTCCACACAAAAGCTGTTGGAGAAATAGATGATATACACACTATTACACATACACAATATCACACACACTATGAACTATTTTATACACATTAAAGAGTAGGGATGGGAATTGATAAGATTTTTCCGATTCCGATTCCCTTATCGATTCTGTGAAACGATTCGATTCCTTATCGATTCTCTTATCGATTCCAATTTGGGGAAAAAAGGAGAGCAAACAGTTTCATAAGCACCAACTTTGTTTACTTAAATATCATACGACCTTACAAACTCAACAACAAGGTCAACATGTCCACAACAATGTGCAACTGGCAATATGTAGCAAATACTCTCTAATAATGTTGTGTGCGCAGATGTTTGTGCATATTTGATGTATTCCCTCCCGGCGATGTTATCAAAAATTTACAATGGTTGCAAAACGCCCTGTTGCCATCCTTGTGTAGCATGAAATGAAGCCAAACTTTCGAGCGTTTTAACCTAGTGGATGCCATTGAAAAGACGTGCTTACTGAATCATGCGTAACTTGCGTAACATGCGTAACTTGCGTGATCGTGCTGTCTGGAATTGATAAGAGAATCATTAAGCAAGGTGCCAAACGATTCCGTGGAATCGAAACACAAGGAATCGATTCTCAACAGGAATCGATTCTCGATTCCCAAGCCTATTAAAGAGACTTCTTATAAAGTGGGACCATCAAAATAATCTCATTCCACACAGTGTATAATAAAAGAGAAAATCTCAAATTACAAAATTTCAAATATTAGCATTTCTTATGAAGCTTTAATTGCTTCTTTAAACAGTTTCTATAGCAAAACTGAGCTTTAATTATCTGTATAGGTAATTTTATATAGATGACATTTTACAACAGTTTATGATTAGTTTGTTTCACCTTTCTTTCTCTTTAGTGAGCCAACTGAACTTGGTTTATGCATAAAGATAGTTCTAGTTAACACATTGATGCATCCAAGTGAAAAAAATATATATATATTTATATACAAAATATACAATATACAAAAAATATGAAGAAAAACAATCTCACCATTTCTGCTATTATATAAAGATAAAAATGATAAGATCTCAGGATCTTAACAGCTTTAGCAAAAGTTAAACGTACTTCTTTCTTCTTTCCCTCTATTTTTAACTTATTGACATGGTCTGAATTACAGGCAAGGGGGGCAATAATAGGGGAAGTATTTAGAGGGGAAACTCTGATGGGCCCCTAGGGCAAATGATTGCTGGGAAACACATGCTAATTTACATTTTCTTTTTTTTTGTTTTAGCACTAGTGTATCACTTTTACAGATTTACATTGTTCATCTTATCCCATTATACATTTTTTTACATTTTAATTGGAAAGAAAAGGGTACATTTATTATTAAAAGGAATTTAAGGAGATTCAATAAAACAAGTTCTCCCATTGGTTATTTTTTAGTAGCTATACTTAAAGCCATGCATTTTATAATAGGCATAATAAACATAATTAGTAAGAAATGTGAAATCAATCAGTTGATTGATAGTTGATTTATAGTTGGTAGGAGCAAATATCCAAAGCAAATATCACAGTACCCAATGGGGAATTTTTATATATTTCAATGGTTTGGACGATGAGCTGTATAATAAACCAACTCAGACAGCTTTTAGCATAATAACAGAAACTTTTTACTGAAATCTTTACTGAAAGAGGCACAATTAAACTGTTATATACAAGTAAAAAAATGTTAAAATACATATTTTACAGCTTTTTCATCTAGAATAGTAACATACAAAATAAAAAACAACAAAAACACATTATCTAGCTTAGCACAAATAGTTTTGACATTTAGGACCTGAACTGAAGGTCTAGCTGTAATAGTTACAATTCACCAATGTCATAATAGAATATATCTGTGCTTTAACTGATTTTAAAAGAAATAATTTGACTTTTACATTTATAAAATGTAGAAATATAGGCAGCCCCTATTTGAAATACAACTGATGAGACTAATGTGTTGAAAAGCAGTTCAGAAATGGAATACAGCAAAAATAAAATGCAGATAAAATGCAGATTTAATGACATTAAATTAAGCACAATGCACAATGCACCTAAATGGTAGGTTTAGCAATATTTGTCCAATGGCAATAAGCATCAGGCAAATGACTTTTATTATTAGGCAACATTGACAAATGTGCAGTATCATTGTGCATTCACTACAAGCATCACTTGTATCACAAGCATCAGGAAATGGAAGCTGATCTGTTTAAAAATAACTCTGTGGTGGCAAAAAAACAACAACAAAAACGTGTAACTGCGCAATGTCCAGTGTTTTTATTATTATTATTATTATTATTATTATTATTATTATTATTATTATTATTATTATTATTATTATTATTATTCAGGCTCAGGCTTCTTGTCTATGTCTATAACAATATGTGCCGTGTTCCATTTACTTCAGATATTAGAGCTGGGAATGGTGTTCTGATCATTTTACATTATATTAACACTTCTAAACAGATAGGAATGGGGATTACTATACAAATATTGATATTCTTCAACGATTTTGATTATGAATTTTCGTTCACACATAAAACTTAAGCTTGTATTTGTAAATAGAAAGAACCATTTGTTTCCTTTACATTTAATTTCAAAATGTTTTAGTTTAGTTTTTTTTTTTTCTTTCACAAAAAGATTCAACCTTACAACATAATAAACAAAGTGCAAACATACGTAACATTCTTATATTTCAGATTAGGAAAAGTCTTTGTCAGCTCATATATGTTAAAATGTTCTGTATTTTCTGTTATTCTATTTAGAAAAGTACATTAAAAAAGTAATTAGATTTACTAAATTAATTTGGTTAACTTCCCAGCCCCATAAACAGCAAAACCAACAGCTTGCTAACGTTTTTTTTTTTTTTTTTAGTTTACCTCAGCTGGTTTTACAATTATTTACCAGTGTTTTAAGGCAAATCCAGTCAAAATATTTCTATAAAATTCCTAATTTTATGTCTGGAGTTATTACTATTAGCATTATCTCAGGTTAGCATTATTAGGTTAGCAATATCAGTTGATAACATCCTAGTACATGATATTTTGCAAATATAAAGACAGATATGGACATTATTTGGACAGTACGGTAAGTCCCACAGATTTAAACTGTATCCCAGCAAACAAAGGAAGGTTCCAGGAAGGTTATCCTGTAACCTTCCCAAAACTAAAATTTAAACATTGATAGTGATTGAAGTGACGTTGCAGCGATGTACCCAGAATGTTTAAAAACGTGAAAAAAAAACACATTCTGAGAATATCCACAAAAACTTGATAGATTGAACCTTCTAACAACATTAAATGTATCATTCAGGAAAAAAAAAAAACATTCTACTGTCCAAAAAAATAAAAAGTTTAGTTGGGATAATACTACTGCTTTCACTACTGCTGAAGTGAGGTGCAGCCATCTTGGATTCTGATCTTGGAGTTGACGAGGCTCTCCCGACTTTATGAGTAGGAAATCCGACCTGTAGAGACGTTCCAGACACAATTTCCTTTTAGGAACTCGGAAATTCCAACATTTGAGTTCAAAGGGAACGCAGATTCCCAGTAGCACTGTTCCTCAGATCATGGCGCTGGTGAGGTTACTGAGGGAGCGAACGCTTCCAGTGTGTCGGCTCTTCCTGCGAACGCTTCTCAGGTAGTTCCTGTACAGGATCACACTGATCACTCTGTCCTGGAACTGCTTGGACACGATATAGTAGAGTATGATGTCCAATACTGTGCTCATGTTCATCAGGAAGGTGGTAAAGGCACCCCATGTGCTGTAGTCCTGGCCGGTGTTCTCCAGCATCAGGAACACAAAGCAGATGTGGAAGGGCACGAAGCACACCAGCACCTGCACGATCAGCGTGATGATGATGCGGATGGACTTCTGCTTGACGTTGGGCTTGAGCTTGGACGTGCGTCCGTGGACGAGGTTGTCCACGATGACGATGTAGCAGCCCACCATGATGAACATTGGCACCAGGAAGAAGAATGCCAGGCGGGCAAAGTGAACGGGGTTGTCTCGGCGTAGGTAGACGATGTCGTGCATCTTCATGCAGGTGGTATGGTTGGAGAATGCGTCCGGATCTTCCTCGAGGAAGAGTAGAGGCGCCGCACCGCCGAGGGTCATGATCCAGACGCCGGCGCAGGACAGCATGGCCTTGTTAACGTTCTTCAGCTCCTTGCTGTGCCGCGGCTGCACTATTGCGACGTAGCGGTCAGCGCTAATGAGCGCAAAGAGCCACAGAGCCAGACAGGGGTAGAGAATGGTCAGAGCGGCATTGACCCTGCAGAACATGTCTCCAAAGGGCCAGTAGTCCCTGCTGTAGTAAACCATGCGGAAGGGCAGAATCAGAATGAAGAGAAGGTCCACCACGGCCACATTGATCATGTAGACGGTGACGGAGCTCCTTCTTTTAGTGGTCAGAGCAAAGACCCAGATAGCAGTGAGATTCACCACCAGGCCCACGCAGAATATGAAGCCATAGAACACCAGGCTGGCTATTCTGAACACTGTATGGCCCTCAATGATGAAGTCTGAAGATGAAGAATTCTTGTGTTCCATAATGAATTACCTGAAATGAGGGAAATGGGAAATCACAATAAAAAAGAATGAATATTTTGATTTATGATAACTCAATAAATGAACCAATTAATCCAATCAATTAAGATTGGATAAAAACTTTTTATGTCTTATCATAATTTTGGAAATTAACCCCCCCAGAATAACCCCACCTCATAGTCTTTCTTGTGGAAATAAATAAAGCAATAAAAGCAGATTTACTTTTATTAAGCTTTTCTATTGTCTCATACTCCCCCTAATAAACCATCAGTGTGTAGTCCTTCTTCATTCTGTTATATTTTATGTAGGGCCAGCCTCTCTGTTGATGGCTATATGAGCAAGTTGCCACATTTGTTGCATGCATGAGTTTCACTTAGGTGTAAAAATAAACTCTTATTATTATCATACTCAACATTTCAGTCAAAAATATATGTAAAAAAAATAGCAGTGCAGGAATCTGACCCCCAGAAACGTAACTAATAACTTAGCTAAACTAAATTACTTGTAATATATATTAGAATATAACGAAAGCAAAGTAAAGCAGCTACATGTAAAAAAAAAACTTTGTATTATCTATTCAAATCAATTTTAAGAGAGAATTCCAAAGACAAATCATCCATAAAATATATTGAGTTGAAGTAAATCCAACAGAAAATCCAATTTAATTGGATTTAATAAAGAAAAAGTATGAATATTAAGCAGAGAGAAGAGGGAGTTTGTTTTTTTTTCTTTTATTATCAATCTTAACAATGATGAAATTAAATTTTCGCTCTCAAAGTGAATGATAGCAGAAGTGCAAAAAGGGAAGAATGCAACAAGTATATGAAATGCTGAAGTGAAATTGTTGCTCTAGTTTAATCTCTCCGGATTTACAGGAAGTTTTACGACCCCTTACTGTAACTCTGAAAGCCCCTGCTCTCTGATCAGACGGAAAGAGTTTGCTAATGTTTCACATGATTTCTGGTCTAGTTTTGGCCAACATTTTTGACAGTTCCATTTTATAATAAGTGTAGTTATACATGAACAATCTATAGTATATAATAACAGTGTTATTACTGGTTAACCTTAAGTTCACATTGTTACAGATGTAATTATACATGTGTACAAAGGTTAGGTAGACATAGCAGAATATTTATCCATCTTCCCATAATGAAATCTGAATTTTTTTTTTTTTTTTTGAATCTCAAACCTTATTACATACCAGGTAAGAGCTATTGGAGAAATATACATTTATACACATTTTTTTTCTACACACACACACTATGCTCTAGTAAACACAAGTCAAAACTGGTGACTGCTGATGCATGTAAAATTACATAACCTGTACACCTGTAATAAATATGTATTAATGCATACTTTAATCAATAGTAACACTGTTATTACATGATTATAAATGAGTAACTACGCAGTTATTACAGACGCGCATCATAAAGTGGGACCGAATTGACTTCTTTACAGCTGAGTTTCAGTTTGGCTGTATTTCCAGATCAGAAGAACGAGATTTTATATTTTCTATCGCTATTCTATCTACTTTAAAGTACAATCGCAGCGTGACTATCAAAGTTAAACTTACCTCAGTGATCTACATGCTCTCACGCTTGTGCAGTAACTGCTTCGGGCCCATTCGGAGGGTTTGTGATGTGGTGGTAAGTCATGTAAACTCGAGCGCTGCTCAGCATGGGTAGAGGAAGTAGGGTATCTAAGGTCTTCATTTAAATGAGCTCAATTTTTTTTCTTTCTCTTTTGGTTAGTGTGACTTCCTGTATGACTTTTTTTCTGGTGGAACAAATGTCAAATGTCTTTAAAGAGCTTTGGGTTTGTGTTGTTCTCGTATTGTTTTAGCTGTATTGCGGTGCCGCAGCAGTGACAGGTTTAGGTGCTGGTTATTGATTGGAAAAATAGGGTTTGTCACACAACATTAGCTCTCCTGGGAGTAGCACGCAGCGGGTGGCAACTTCAGACATCTGGTGTTGAGGAGTTTTAATTAGCTACAGGATGTTGAAGCAGGTAGCGTATAAACAGGATATAAGAGATCTCTCTGACGCATCTTAGAATAGCCCAGCAAACAAAGAGCCATTTTAAAAGCTCATCTGTACGTGATGACACGGCTCTGAAGAAAAGAGGGGGAGAACTGAGGTTGAGAACATTTGTGAAAGCTTTTTAACAAGGGTGTTTTAGCAGCTTACAAAAAATACAGAAATGGACAGAGAAACGTTAATTAGAAAAATTGATGAGTTTCTTTGATTTTACCAAATTGAAAACCACTGGAATTTAATCAAGAGGAAGATGGATGATCACAAACCATCAAACCAAGCTTAACTGCTTGAATTTTTGCACCAGGAGTAAAGGCATAAAGTTATCCAAAAGCAGTGTGTAAGACTGGTGGAGGAGAACATGCCCCAAGATGCCTGAGAACTGTGATTAAAAACCAGGGTTATTCCACCAAATACTGATTTCTAAACTCTTAAGACTTCTTAAAAGCAATGCATCTTTTTTTTGTTATTTCAGCCATTTCTCATTTTCTATAAATAGATGCTCTAAATGGCAGTATTTCTATTTGGAATGTGGGAGAAATGGTGTCTGTAGTTTATAGAATAAAACAACAATATTCATTTTTTAAAAACATAAACCTATAAATAGCAAAATCAGAGAAACTGATTTAGAAACTGAAGTGCTCTCTTAATTCTTTTCCAAAGCTGTATTAAACTCATACACAAATATGATTTTGCTTTGCAGTGGAACAACATTGTTCTTAATGGGGTTTTTTTTTTTGCTACAACTGTCTTTAGTTTTGGACTTTTCAGATTTTTTTTATACATATTGTTTAATATCATGTTCAATGCATGATCAGCCACCAGCCCCCAAAATACCCACATAAAGAAGCTACTTTGTTTATTGAGCTGAGAGACGAGGGAGTGAGCACACTTCACAATAACTGTGTAGTTACACATTAACAACCCATGTAATAACAGTATAACTACTGGTAAAGTACATAATGTTACAGATTGATTACAGTTACGCAAAATATTTCATCTGTCTTCCCGTGATGAAATCTGAATAACAGATTTTTTAATTTTTAGTAAAAACAATCACAACTCTAATCACATACCAGAAAAGAGATTTTATATATATACATATATATATATATATATATATATATATATATATATATATATATATATATATATATATATATATATATTAGACACACACTGTGGCACATCTAGTACATAGTACACTCACCCTATTATTACACATAAGCTATTACATATTTTGGTTTCAAATGGTCTAAACCAGGAACACAGCTTTTGCTGCTGAGGCTCAAGATGTTCATTGACTTTTACTTATTTCTATTACTTATTAAAGATGTCATCCAGTAGTTTTTAATAATGACACGACCCCTGTTCTTTTCTACAGTAAAATGTCTTTCATTTGACCCACATGCTTAATAATCTCCTCATAGCTCCTCATAGAAATGAATGTTATTTCACAACAGTGTTAAAGATGATGTAATAAACCTGTGGTTAAAAAAAAACAATGCTGAAATGTTTGAAGAAGCTCCTTATAATCCAAAATGTGTCAACAAAATGTTGCTTATTCATTTTAATTGTGGTAACAATTGCTAATAATACACTTTTGAAAAACAGTCCTTCACAATCCATCGACTATCCTCCACCATCCTAACTTTATATAAATTGTACTGGTGTGTACGAATGTGCCAAAGTCAGAGAGCACCTGGCTCATAAAGCGAATATCTAGAACAGTGGTTTATTTCACGTTGCTTAAAAACACACACATGATTAATTAAAATAATTAGTTCATGCATTTTGCACGATACCAAAGACTCACAGACACCCCTTAAATCCAGCTGTGTGATCAGTAATTGAACAATGAGCTATATATCACTAAAATATATATGTGAGGTTTGTTTAATATAACTATGACTACTGAGTACAGTAGAAAGAAAAAAAAAGGATTTTTTCAAAACTGAAGCATTATACCAAGCATAATGCACTGTAATCCACAGTACATTTCTACTTAATGTAAAATTATACTTTTATTATACTTATATTAATGTTTTAAGAGTGCATGTTCTGTATCAACAGTCCCTGTACCTGAAATGTGTATGTCAAGGATATTTACTATTACTTATTGACAATATTAACTTTTGATTTCGTTATAAACTTTTGTGCAGGAGATTTCAGGAACTGAATGTAACGGTTTTCAAGGTCTTAGTTGCACAAGTTAGATTTGTCCAGACTGTTGCCCAATATCACTTTTCCTCTGTGTTTATGCTTTCAGTTCACTAACCACAAATTATTAATTTTTAACACTGGTATAAAATTCTACAAGCTTAAAGAAAGTTTGTGATTAATATTCAAAAGTGTTTGACCAAAGTTTCACACTATTATTAAATATCTCTTAAAAATCAGTCCCATATAAATCTTGTTCACGCTTTCCCACCATATTCAAACACTTTTTTGACCTCTTAAAAAGGGAAGTATCTCTTGTCTTTTGCTTTTTGTTTTACATTTTTAAGGGAACCAATTAAACTGTTTTAGTGCTTGCTGGCTAAAAAGTATAATCTATATTTTCTGACACAGACAGATAAGAACATAATGGAGGTTTCTCTTAAAAATAAAGGTACCAAAAAAAAAAAAGTGAATAAACCACTTTTGCAGCACCAAAGAACACTGTAAAACCCAGTAAGTTCACTACACTTAAAACTTTTGTTGTAACCGATTACCTAAGAAATTTTAAGTTCATGTAACATAATTTTTAAGTACAGTGAACTTAACAAATAGATATACATAGATTTTCCTGAACATATATATATATATTTTTTTTACATTTTTTTTCTCAAGTACTATATACTAAATTGGATGTGGCTAGAATTACATAATTAATATAATTTCTGCCAACTTGTCCAGAACACAAAATATTTGATAGTATACATTATTTTTTTAATACTCATAGAAAAGAAGATAAAGAAAGAATATGCTATAGAGTGAACAGTATTGTAAGCAAAGGCATCACATAGTAACTGCAGCTCAGAAAATGATGCTTGTTCTTAAAGCCTATAACACAGAGACCAAGCAGTTAATCATGATTTATGATCTACACGTTTTCCTGAGGTAGCTCTGGGGGGAATCACTACACACTGATGGTGAGTGTCGGTCACAAACTGTTGGACACTCCCAGTATGCAAATAGATTGTGCCAATTGAAAGCCAATTGAAAATAAGCTGTTAATGGCAACAGACTAAACTCAGTTATTATAAGTTGGTTCAACTCAAGGATCTCAGTTTGAATAGTACAGTATATGTGCCCATACATGTTTAGCTGACTTAAAATAGTTGAGTATTGTTTAGAAAATATAATTTTTTATGTAAACCCGGCTTACAGTGAACCTTTCAGTGGCTCTTTAAAGGTGTATTTCAATGGGATTATAAGTGTAAAAGGTTATAGAATATCTATTTATTGTGTAAAGGTTAACATGTTTAAATGTTTATTCTAACCATATATCTTAATCAAGAACTGTGTGGTATTTTTCTAAATATAACAAGGGAGGGATTCAATTGAAAATAGAAGTGTAATGCAATATGACCCACTGATATGCTGTTTATATATATTCTCCTTGTCAATTACTCCATGACTGCATTAGACCATCTCCTCCATTGTGGGTTCAAGCACTAAAAAACACCACTATGACGAGAACATCTGTGCAGCACCCACACTTTCCCTCTCTGACTCTGTCCACCCGCCCTACCACAGTGTGAAATCTCCACCGTACACCACAAGGTGAGTATTTCTCACATTCAGGCTCAATGTCTGTCTACCATCTAATACGCAGTACAGGCCAAAAGTTTAGACACACATTCTCTTTTTAATGCGTTTTCTTTAATTTCATGGCTATTTACATCATAGATTCTCACTGAAGCATCAAAACTATGAATGAACACATGTGGAGTTTTATGTACTTAACAAAAAAAGGTGAAATAACTAAAAAAAATGTTTATATATATTCTAGTTTGTACAAAATAGCCACCCTTTGCTCTGATTACTGCTTTGCACACTCTTGGCATCATTCTCTCAATGAGCTTTAAGAGGTAGCCACCTGAAATGAAAAGCTTTCCAACAGTCTTGAAGGAAGGAAGGAGTTCCCAGAGGTGTTTATTAGCACTTGTTGGCTCTTTGTCTTCTTCACTCTGTGCTCCAGCTCACCCCAAACCACCCAACAGATTGGGTTCAGGTCCGGTGACTGTGGAGGTTCAGCTCATTTTTTTGTTAAGTACATAAAACTCCACATGTGTTCATTCATAGTTTTGATGCTTCAGTGAGAATCTACAATGTAAATAGTCATAAAAATAAAAAGGGTTAACTTTATCTAGCACTCAGTGCTGTCTCTTTATAACTAAGGCTGTATCTCTGAAAACATTTTGTCCTTTTTTAGAGTTTTAGAGCTTTAAATTTAACTGTGGTTGGGGGAGGGGGGGCAGTAGGCATTCTCTGCTGTAGTGCTGTTAGCCAATCAGAGGCGATATATTTGCATGTATGAATATTCACGAGCTAGAGACGAAATCCTGTCTTTCTTCAGAGACCAGTAATTCAGTGATCTAAAGCTAAAGGGCTAAATAGAAACACCTGAGCACTTTTTTTTTCCTCACAAAAAACGGATCACGTGGCACTTATTCATACTAGAGACCACAAATAGACATTTAAAAATGAATGATAAAATGATGAAATGAGACCTTTAACTTAAATATTTAGTTAAAAAATATATAGCTAGTTCATTTTTGTTTTATGTGTTTAATATACCTATAAAAGCTCCAGCAGTTCAAGCAGAAAACTCCAATGCCACAGGCTATTAAGCAACCAATCACCATTTCAAATGGCATTTAAAAAGAAATCTGTAATTAGAAGTACATTAATATATATTTTTTGTATTTTCATTGGGCAGAAATTTGTTCAGAGATGCTTTTACAAACTATTATTTAATCTAAGAATGAATGAAAACATACTGATCTATGGTTCTTTGCTGTGGTGGGTGATATCCATGTCTTCATTCAGGGGTTGGGAACCTATTTTGTTTGTTTGGAGGGACTTATGGGTAATTTTCTCTCCAAAACATCTGGAGGTGACATCACAACACTTCCTGTTTGGTTCTATTTAACTTTTTTTTCTGTACATAAAACCAGTGCATATACTTGTAAATATGTTAGATAGTGGACAAATAGCTTAAATAGCTTAGTCTTTTAGTTTTTTTATTCTTAAATTTTACTTGGAGATTTAATACAATTTCCTTGCAATCAACCCAAAGCTATCTTGCATGTATTTTTTTTTCTGCTGGACTTTTACACTCTTATATTCAAACATTTATAACAAAGGAACAATGTTGTTTGCATGTTTACATATATGTATATATTATTTTACTGTTTTACTTATATATGGTCACCAATTTATCACTATGGATAAAATACAGATATATACTAGAGTCGGATGTCACCTCGTCATTCTGCTTTTAAAAGATTATTAAAACATAACTTAATGTAGTTTGAAATTATGGAGTGTCTTTTTTACTTATTTATTCAATTATTTGACTGATATTTATGTGCATAAATGAACGTGAAATTGTCTTATGAAATTGTCTTTGGATCATCTTCAATGTTAGGCTTCAGAAAAAAATAAAAAATATATTTTTTTGCTAATTGAATAATGTACATTCCATTTTTATGAGCTAAATTTTAACCATTTGGCCATGCAAAAGAGGGGATTTTAAAACATAAACAAAACGCAATGCCTGTTTTTTTTTTTTTATAATAATACAAAATAAATATACTGATATAAAATGGTACAATCACAAGACTTATACAGCAAATACATAATATAATAGAGCAGGTGCAAGATTAAAAAAACTCCAACATTAACCGTTTAAAGAAATGAAACTCTTTGTACTTCCCCCACGTCTGCAATTAGACTTATCAGCAGACAGGCCTGATTCACTCTAATCAACACAATCCCTGTTTCTGTGCTTCAGTTTAACATTGTTTTTTCCTCGTCTGCCTCATCCTCATTTCCTCACAAACATGACAAACAGAGAACAGATTACAGCACAATATGATCGGAGATAAAGAGTTAAACAGAAAGAGAAGAGGGTCTGGGGAACAGATCATGCCTACACGCTTTGGCTTCTTCTAATACAGAGTCAGAGACAGTAGCGCTGGCTGTTTTTGTGGTGTTTACTCACACTTACCGCTTCCTCTGCCAGGCTGTTCGCTTATTTTAGGTCACAAGGGGATTTCGGCCACCAGCCTACAACAAGATACTGCTCAGAACAGCCAGCAGCAGACTGGACAGACGATTACTGGACTTTAGTTTATTTCTGTGCTACATTTACATTAATATATGCAGAGTACAGGCCAAAAGTTTGGACATACCTTCTCTTTTGTAATGCGTTTTCTTTATTTTCATGACTATTTACATTGTAGATTCTCACTGAAGGCATCAAAACTATGAATGAACACATGCGGAGTTTTATACTTAACAAAAAAAGGTGAAATAACTAAAAAAAAATTATATTCTTGTTTCTTCAAAATAGCCCCCCTTTGCTCTGATTACTGCTTTGCACACTCTTGGCATCATTCTCTCAATGAGCTCCTCAATGAGAGGTGGTCACCTGAAATGAAACGTTTTCCAACACTCTTGAAGGAAGGAGTTCCCAGAGGTGTTTATTAGCACTTGTTGCTCCTTTGCCTTCTTCACTCTGTGCTCCAGCTCACCCCAAACCCTAAATCTGGATTGGGTTCAGGTCCGGTGATTGTGGAGGCCAGGTCATTTTTTGTTAAGTGCATAAAACTCCACATGTGTTCATTCACAGTTTTGATGCCTTCAGTGAGAATAATCTACAATGTAAACAGTCATGAAAATAAAGAAAACGCATTGAAAAAGAGAAGGTGTGTCCAAACTTTTGGCCTGTACTGTATATGTATGTACAGTCGCCTCCACAATTATTGACTCTTTATTAACTGTTATTCAGTTTATATTCTTCTTCTTCTTCTTTTTCTTCTTCTTCTTCCATTTTCTTTTTTTGTGTTCAGCCAGATATTTGCCATGTAACTCCTCCCACAGTGTTATTACCTGAGATATCAACACTGTTTTAGTGTTGTTAGGCTTCAGAAAAAAATAAAAATATATTTTTTTGCTAATTGAATAATGTACATTCCATTTTTATGAGCTAAATTTTAATCATTTGGCCATACAAAAGAGGGGATTTTAAAACATAAACAAAAAGCAATGCCTGTTTTTTTTATAATAATACCAAATAAATATACTGATATAAAATGGTACAATCACAAGACTTATACAGCAAATACATAATATAATAGAGCAATTTCTTCTTCTTCTTCTTCCATTTTCTTTTTTTGTGTTCAGCCAGATATTTGCCATGTAACTCCTCCCACAGTGTTATTACCTGAGATATCAACACTGTTTTAGCACTGTTTCAGATTGTTCATTCAGATTGTTTATTATGGGATTGTAAACAGCATTTAATTGGAAGCATAGTTTTATTATTTGCTATTAAGTATAAATAAGGAGCAAAACTGTACATCTGCTCATCTATTTGAGTAATGTTCGAATCCATATTATGGAAAGAACTTCTTAAATAATTAAAGCAAAAAAAAAACAACTTTAAGAAATTAATTTTTGTCAATCTATCAATTAGCGTCTATTTTCTGGTCTATTTTTATACATAAAACACACCGGATTATAGGGTGCATTATGAGACACTAGTAAGGAACAGGGACTTGCCATGTTTTCCTTCTAATTCAGCGGTGAGACTTAAACCTAAACAAAACTGTAATTCTCAAAAAAATAAAACTTTTTCTTTTTCAAGCAAGTTCTGGATGTTAATTTACACATATTTCTCTCCTTAAAACTGTGTTTGTGGGTGAGTAAATTTACAGTAAACTTAGATTTCCAGATTTCCACAAAGGCATGGTGCAGCAGCAATAGCATTAGCATTAGCGGATAAACGCTAGCACTAGCCACAGTTAGCGCTAGTAAATGCCACTCGAAAGTGCTACACTTAGGAAGCTTGAGTGATCCGCTATAAGCCAGAATACTAGCAGTTCAGGCTACATTGCAAAGGCAAAAGAGCTAGACCTTAGCGTGGGTATCAGCTAAGTATGTTAATACTGCTCCAGCAGTGGTAGCCTGCATGTTAATGCCAGGTGTGAACGAGGCCCCAGACCCTCCACCATACTCATACTCACTCATACTCAACAGTTGGATACTTTCAGTGAGTCCTCTTTATTGTCATGGCCAAACTCAATGTTAAATGTTTCCTAACGATAAACTCAGTCTTCGTTTTTTTTTTTAATCTGACCCTAAAAAAGGTTCCTGTAGCAAATTGGAAAACTGCAGGCACTCGTGTTCATGGTTCGACAACAGCAAAGCTTTTCCTGGCATTGCCAAATAATTTGTTGGCATGAATGGATTATCTGATGGTCATTTTGGAGACGTGCTGATCAACTCTCCAACAGTGATCCTTGGGGATTGTTTTTGCCAGTTTTGCCAGCCTCCACTCTGTGTGTGTGGCCAAATAAATGGGTCCTTGTCCAGGCAAGTTTATTACAGTTTTAGTTGACTGAACTTTTTCATTTTTGTTGTCAATG
The DNA here is from genome assembly GCF_023375975.1 of Astyanax mexicanus. Taxonomy (NCBI): domain Eukaryota; kingdom Metazoa; phylum Chordata; class Actinopteri; order Characiformes; family Acestrorhamphidae; genus Astyanax; species Astyanax mexicanus. The sequence continues at coordinate 4,479,571 of NC_064418.1, read as the reverse complement.
TAGATATAGATGGGTGACTAACTTTTATATAATTTTTTTTATATCACTTTTCCTTAGTTTCTGTGTGCTATTTTGTCTTTCTCAAGTTCTAAAGTTGAAAAAAGACTATGTTCAAAACCGCACCATATTTACTATATTTTATGTATGGGAGTGTCTTAGGAGCCACTGAAGGGGTATCATTATTTCTTCTGGTGTTGGGTTGAGGGTCTCCACTGGTGGTGCCCCATTTTAAAAGGGAACCATTGCTTGTTGTGGGTCATTTCATCATGTCCTGAATAAAGTAACTAAACAAGACTATGGTCTTGTCTTGTTACTCCACTCTCTGTGAAAGATTATTCTGTGTTCACATTATTTTTAAGCTTTCAAATAGGTCCAAAATGGTTTAGTAACTTCTCTATTATATATATATAGTTTTTTACCTTAAGTTTTCACGTGATGAGGATAGCGACTAGTTTCAGTCACACTGAAGGAAGTTTGACCTCTGTGTCACCTCATGCTCACACCTCACTAAAACAGGAAGTCATAGAACATTGCTTAAAAGATACTCTCATCCAATGTAAACAGTTACATCTAAAAATACTGTATCATAATAATAATAATAATTGAGTTACATTAATATTTTATGTATATTTTTATATTTGTATTTTCATACTAAAGTCATCCCAATTGTGAATTTTTCTCTCAGTCAACATTTCAAGAAAGTATAATCATTTTTGATGGGTATTGTAAGTCTAAATAAATCCCAAATTACTTTTTAAGAATAAAAAGTTGTCAAAATAATAATAATAATAATAATAATAATAATAATAATAATAACAATAAACTGATTTCTCCTTAAAGGGAGAATGATTGGTGCATAAAAACTCTATAACATAACATAACATAACATTATACTTGGATGGTAGATTGTAGAGGCCTCATAGACGCTAAGTTAACATTCAGTCAACTGTCTATTAAATGCAACAGAATTTTAAGCTGAATATAAATGCTGTCTAATTAAATGTAACCCTACACCCAACCCTAGGCCTACGCTTAACTATATCCTTTAAATCTGTAGCTGAGGGGTTAAATTCCACTGAGGATTATTTCCATTCACCTTAGAGTCCAGTTGGATGTTATATAAACATCTGTAAGGCATCTATAATGGACCAAATAAAGTGACAAACATTAAATGAACAGAACAGCTATATTAGTAGACTGTAAAATAAAATGCAAAATGCACTTTAGGAGTTTTATTTTTAAATTGTGATTTATTGTTTCTTTAGAAAAAAACAGGGCTTGTCAGGATGTTACAGAGGTCTATTCACATGCATTCTCTATATACAGAACATATAAAGGCAGAAGTGGTTTGTTGCATTATAAAAACAAGCACCAGTGTGTAACCACAATAACAAACCTAATAAACCTATATGAACCTAGCTCTACTGAAATTACCCACGAGATGTAAACTAAACAACCAAACCAACAACCAGTGTAGCCATACTTGGGCTGCAGCCATGCAGTGGTAACACCTTACAACAAGGATAATGTCTAAAATAATTGTTAATTGACTCCGGTTAAGACATTATTAATCATTATTTTTTAACAAATGACATAATTTATTATTATTCATTACATTCTTAAGCATTAAAAAGTAAATTTAGCAATGTGTAATAATGGCTTAACTAGTGTCAATTAATAATTAATTGAGCCATTGTTTAACCATTAAAGAGTTTTACCCATTTAACCATTTTTACTGCCATAAATACTGTCATGTCTGTGATCCTTATTGTAAAGTGAACACACACACACAGCAGTGAACTATTCTATGTGTAAACATTGCCTTCAAAACATAATAAAAGATTAATTTTCTAGTCCATACAGTTCTTATATGCACTTCAAGCAGCATAAATATATGTGTTTAGCATAAAGGGGCACTAAACCCCCTTATTTTTTGCAGATTTTCAACCCTATTCTGAAAATGTAAGGGGTAGTTTTGGAAAGTGGCACTGAGTGATGTATGGGTTTAGAGGCAGGGCAGGAGGGAGGGAGAGCTGATTGGCTGATTATTGGTGACTTTTCCTGTTTCAATCGCTTCTTTATTTAGCAGCTAGTTTCAGAATATGCTACTACAATACAAGTACATACAACCATAACAGTATGCTGCTTAGCTCGAGACTTTGCATATATATACAACTCAGGAAAAAAATAAGAGACCACTTGAAAATGAAGAGTTTCTTTGTTTTTACCAAATTGAAAATCTCTAGAATACAATCAAGAGAAAATTGGATGACCACAAGCCATCAAACCAAATGGAAGTGCTTGAATTTTTCCACCAGGAGTAAAGGCATGAAGTATCCAAAAGCAGTGTGTAAGACTGGTGGAGGAGAACATGCCAGAATGCATGAAAACTATGATACAAAAACAGGGTTATTCCACCAAACTAAACTTAACCCCTGTACAGAAATTAAACCCTATATACAAGACATATACAATAATGCAATGTGTTCCAATTTCTATAGTCCACTGTTCTTTAGAATATTGAAGATGTAAGAATATTAATAATACCACATGTTGAACCACACTGCCCTCCTCAGGCTTGTTTCTATAATTACACTATATTAAGTATTTAAGTCTGCATCATTCATCCTGCTCACTTACCTCCTGATAGGTTTATCCCCCGACACTTCTGACATTCAGTTTATAAATAACAACAAAAATAATAATTACATCTTTTAAGTTTAAGTTCATAATGAAGCTCATAATGAATTTAAGATGCCTGGATATCTGCAAAATTAAATATACATATAAAAAATCCACATAATCCACATAAAATTCATATAAAATAGTTACTGAATTAGTTCCATTAATATGTGAGTCACTATCAATATAAATTCAATTCGTATCCTCAGCAATGTTGTTAAACTTTTCTACAAACACTCATTTTCATACTTAAATGATTTAGGCATGGGCTATTTTTATAAAAAAAATACAAGCTATTTAAACAGAGGATAAACATTAAGTGTTCTGTGTTAAAAATCTTGATAATCTCTAATTTTTTAAGTTTTGAGGGGCAAAAAGCACATTATTTCCAATAGTAATCAATATACAATAATGTTGATCATTGATGTCACACTCCCACATCTCTGGGTTTCACTTTTTCCTCTAAAACTAATGCAGAACTACAACAGAATTAACAGAAATCTACCAGTAGGTGGCGCCTTCAGTTTGGAAACGTGTTTCCAAGCAATGTGGCTATGTGGCAACGTGGTTTCCTCTGAGAGGCCCAGCAGAGTAGCTAGGGATTACTCACTTCTCAATTGCTCAATAGTTGAGGCATGATTTCAGGTTTTTGACGACCTTCTGACAGGCTTTTAGTTCTTATTTTTTAAAGCAGTGATGATACACAGTCTATTGAGAGCAGGTGCATGGCTGAAAATATTCAGAAAATATTTACAAAAATAATATAGAGCATTATAGACATAATACACATTATACAATATACAATACATCATCAGCACAATAAAATCAAATCTGTTGAATCAAATCTGTTGAATCAAATGTTTGTTTTATCTTGTATTGGTCAGTCACTCGGGCACTTGGTCAGCATCCATCATTATTATCCTAGATTCCTGTCTCATCACCCAGCTGGTTTTGTCTCTTCTTCTTTTTTTTTGAGTCCAAAAGCTTTACTCCACTCTATTCACTCACTCACTATCATGCTGCTCCTCTCTCTCAGATAGGTTCTGCTGCTCATGTGGATTTTATCACTGCCAATGCCGTCTGGAGAAGATCCATCTGGGGATGTTCTGACCACACTGGAGAAGGACATGCTCACCTGCCTCTTGAGCAACTTGAGCACCTTCTTCTTGTAGCCCTTGCACGCGAAGAAGTAGATGAAGGGGTCCAGGGAGGAGTTGAGGTTCATGAGGCAGACAGTGATGTGCAGAGATATCTGGAAGTCGTGCAGTTCCCCGCAGTCGGGGCGGTACAGGAGCTTTCTGATCATGTACTGCAGAAGGTCTACGTGATAAGGGCTGTAGCAAACCACAAACACCAAGATGACGCAACAGATGACGCCGATAGCTTTGCGACTGCGGCCCGACTTTTCCGTCAACTGGTTGGTTTTGGCCAAAAGACGAAGTTTTGAGCAGAGAGCTGAATAACATGCGAGGATGGTGATTAGAGGGATTCCATAGCCCAGAAAAACGGCGCCAATGAGCATAAAGGGCAAGCCCTCTACCTTCTCGAAGTTGGGGTACTCCATGCAGGTGATGTAGCCATTGGGCTCCTCATTGGTCATGGGCATTGAAAGCAGTGGCAAGGTCTGAGCCAGCACCACAGCCCAAACAGCTATACAAATATTCCGTACGTTGTGGACCTTACGGAAACGGGAGAAGCGAAGAGGCAGAACCACTGCGATAAAGCGATCCACGCTCAGACAGGTCATGAAATTGACGCCAGCGTACATGTTGATGTAGAACAACAGGGCTGTGGCTTTGCATAGACCTTCACCCATTGGCCAGTGAAAACCCATGGCATAGTAGAGAATCCGCAATGGAAGGGCGAGCGAGAACAAGATGTCAGACACCACCAAGTTGGCGGAGTAGATCGTAGTAGAGTTGATCTTCTTCACGTTGGGCCAGATCACGTGCAAGGCCAGCAGATTACCAGAGAGACCCACGATGAAGACCCCAGTGTAAACCATAGGGAGAAGCACTTTTGCCCAGCCACGATGGTCATACAGGTTGGTGCAGTTGACCTCAACGCTCGACTCATGGCCGAAAGCACTACTGCTGTTTGGGTTGGCCATCACCATCGTAGCCACGAGATCAGCTCGGGAAGATACAGGATCTGAGGAAGCAAATGCAGAAGTTGCAAAAGTTACTTTTTTTTTTTTTTTTGGACAAACACACACTCACGATATCACATGTACCACACGGTATATGGTTTCAGTGAGGAAGTAGAACAAAGCCATCTGCTCTTTTTTTTCCCCCAAAGCAGGTCATTGTGGTTATTAGGAAAAAAGAAAAAGAAAAGTACTACAACCTAGTTACCGAGCAGCATGCCTGCTGCTCAAGTCACAAAACAAAAATGCCACTGCTGCCAGTGCATTGCAGGAAGTCTACAGCACAATGGGAATGTATGGTAAGGAAGTTCCACCTCAGTCATCAAGGCTTCAACACAATGAGTGGGGGTCCCAGCACAGTCCTGGCTCACTCGAGCAGACTTGAGGTTAAGTGAAATGTGTTTCCTGTCCCTCCGACTCAAACCGGGGAATCTACACCCACCATGAAATCAGTGTAAGAACTAACTCACAATCAGTGAACCACTGACTGACAGAGGTTGCCATACAGGAAAGTTCTAAACATTTATGATAAACAGAGGTATGATAAATGGATGTAGAGTGCAGAAGAGACGTATAATACGTCCACACTCATAGACAGACACGTGGACACGTGGAGCATTTGCTAAATTGTGTATGTGGTCAAATATATGTATGTATATATTTACAGCTTTGGAAAAAAAATAAGAGTTTCTTCGATTTTACCAAATTTAAATCCTCCTGAATATAATAAAGAGGAATACGAATGATCACAAGCCATCAAACCAATCTGAACTTTTTTTGCACCAGGAGTAAAGGCATAAAGTTATCCAAAAGCAGTGTGTAAGACTGGTGGAGGAGAACATGAAGCCAAGGGGCATGAAAACTGTGATTAGAAACCAGGGTTATTCCACCAAATATTGATTTCTGAACTTTTAAAACTTGGAAACTATGAATATGAACTTGTATTCTTTGCATTATTTGGGGTCTGAAAGCTCTGCATCATTTTTTTGTTATTTCAGCCATTTCTCATTTTCTGCAAATAAATGGTCTAAAATCACAATATTTATATTTGGAGTTTAGAGTTTGGGAGAAATGTTGTACGTGGTTTGTAGAATAAAACAAAAATGTTAATTTTACTCAAAATCAGAGAAACCGATTTAGAAACTGAAGTGGTCCCTTATTTTATTTCCAGAGCTGAGCTGATTTACAAAAAATAGCTTCATATTTAGAAATGTTTAAATAGTAGAAACATTTTGTGCAAGTCAGACGGTCATCTAACCTAACAATATCAGTTCAACAGAAATTATTTTTTATCCAGCAGTGTTATAGGATTATATACACTGAGTAATAGGTGGTTTAAAAAATTATTTAAAAAATATTTCAAAAGCATTTTAAGCATTTCAAGCCTTCAATCATAAGAAATATTCAATGTTTCACTCATTAACTACACATATAATTAACATTTTACAGCTTTTACTTACTTAATTGTCCAAGTATCTCAGGAAGATCATTAATTACAGCAGAAAGTGAACTCACCAATAGTTTGTTTCCCGCCAAACAGTCAGGCAGTGAGTTATTCCTGTTGGCATGGCAGTGATGGGTGTTGTCTCAGCTGGTCCAGCATGAACCACGTTTCTCCTCTGCAGAGCGAATGAGCAGAGAACGGTGTGGTGCTGTAACCATAACGACACAATGACACAATTTCCTGTATTGGTTTAGAAGGTCTGCCCACTTTTTTCCCTCCAGTTCTCTTTTTTTTCCTCGTGTTTCTCTGTTATCAAAGTTGAGCTGTATTTAAAAGTAGATCAAATATATAAAAAATAAAAATTCTTTAAATTTATTTAAAAAGATCACTTACTGTATGTGTAAATGCATATATAGTATCAGTCAAAAGTTTTATATATATATTTATAATTATTTTTAAATGCTTTTCATTGTAGATCACTAAAATTATCCAAACTATGAAGAAAAACATGTGGAATTATTTATTAAACAAAAAAAGTGTCTAACAAACCAGAATATATTTTATATTTTCCAAAGTAGCACCTCTTGCTTAGATGACAGTTTTGCACATCTTGGCTGGATTTTCTCAGTCAGCTTTATGAGATTGAGTCACCTGGAATCCAGATTTTCAGTTAACAGCTGTGCTGAACTTGTCAAGAGTTAATTACTTATATCTTGCCTTGAATTTCTTGTCTCTTAATGTTAGTTTAAAAGCATCAGTTGTAAAGTAGTGAAGAGGTAGAGTTACAGGTATACAGTGAATAGCTCTGTTTGAGTAATGTTCTAATCTATAATATTGGAAGAACTACTCAACTAAGGTCATTAAAAGCATTATGATGGAACTGGCACTCATCACATTTGGTATTTTGGTTTGTTTAACACTTTTAAGTTTAATATGTTCTTTCATAGTCTGGATGACTTCAGTATTAATTTACAATGTAGGAAAAATAAATAAATAAAACATTGAATAAGAAGTTGTATCCAAACCTTTGCTTTTTTCCCCAGTATTTTGCAAATACAGAGTGACACAGTGTGACAAATACTGTCAACATAATTAACTAATTATAATTGACATACTGTACATCACTATACAGTAAGAAACCGAGGACTTATTTGTTACAGTATGTTTATATATTTTTTTACGCATTATGTATCTCTTTTTCTATTATTACAGGATTCTATATAAAAAAAGCTATATAAACTAGAGCTATGTAAAAAATAAATTTGTTTTTAATGTATCATTTAATTTACATTTAAAATTGCCATTACTGCTACATTCTCAAATCATACTTTCAATTAATACATTAAAAAGGGGATAGTCAAAGACCAATGAGAGAAAAGCCCACAATTATAAAGTAAGAGTTCGAAGAAAGTGCAATACCACATAAACTGTTCCCACCAGATAACCATCAGTCAAAAGTTTCCGCTGATGGTTATCTGATGGGAACAGTTCATCTATGTATTAGATATTATCATAATTTGTATGGGAGGAGAAAGTCAGCCATCTCACTTGCTTCAAATAATTAGAAACTAGAAGCAAAACCTTTTGCTGTTCTTGTTCCCAGTTTGAGAAGACTCATCATTGTGGGTGTAAAAGCGTGATCAGGATCTGGATCTGGATCTGGATCTGGATTAGACTCTTACTGAGAAAAACAAACAAAAAAAAGACAAAATAGTATTATATTATGTTTTTTAGTTCACTAAGCAGTGGATGAAGGAAAAATAAGCCAGACACTTCCTCATTAACATGCGCCATCACTGGTCACATAAAAAAAAAAACACGTGAAAAAAAAAAAGAAGCTTTAGATCTTGCTCTACCATGAGACTACGATGAGCAATACTACTTCATTTACTGTATTACTCCACTCCATCACCAGCTTTAAAACAACTCAAACATCTCGACTTACACGCCTACTTTGCTGCTTTCACACCAAGACTCTTCATCCCTTCATCGTTTTCCTTCTTTCTCCCAAACCACACCAGTTTAGCCCCAGCCAGGTTGACAAGGGATCAAGTCAATTAAGAATGGCAAGATTTTTAAAGGTCCAGATGTTACAAGACATTGCAACAGCCAATGGTGGGCCCCACACCAAAATCTGTAACATGTAATTGTGTTAACTACAGCCCTATCCAGATGTTTCTCAGGGGGATGCCTGTGAAAAAATATTTCACACTTCTGCTCAGTGATAAAACTCTTGCATCCGGACTCTAATTGAAAAAACAGGAGGACCAGTGTTGTTGTTTTTTTTTTGGTTTCTCGGTCACACGACATCACGTTCAGTAGATGTGTTTACGTGGATCTCTGTATAAACTAGCTATTTTATTAAACGCAAGGAGATGAAACTCAGAAATGTCAGTCCAGACGGGACTAAAATTACCGGAGGATCACGGGTTCAGCGAAAAACAGTAGGTAATTTAGCCTGTAATTTTTTTTAGAGGACCTCTGTAGAAAACACATACATGGTCATTCCGGACAGGAATAAAATCCCAGAGGACCCCCATAAAAAAGAGATAAAAAGAGGTCCAGATGATTCAAGACGTTAACTTCATTTTGCTGAATGAGATTTCTAAAATGGCAAAACTATGTTTAAAGGTCTCATCTCATAGTTTTCATTAGTGAATTTTCGATTTGGCGGGAAAGAACAGGATTTTGTTTCTTAATCATGAGTATTGCATGACTATTGTATGAGATGCAGACATCTGTCGGGTAGCATTTACCAGCGTAAAGCACTTCTAACCATGGATAGCGCTGCTGCATCCAGGGCTTGTTTGACTTTGCATGAAAATGTTTTTTTTAAGAATATCACTTTTGTTTACTTAGTTTTGTGAACTATATCTGAAGTCTGGGGTTTGTTTCCATCAATTGTTGGAATCACTTTATACATAATAAACATATACAGCTTATATATATATATATATATATATATATATATATATATATTTTTTTTTTTAAGTATCTTAGTCTTAATATTAAGTGTACTCACCAATAGTCTGTTTCCCGCCAAACTGTCAGGCACTGTGTTATTCCTGTGGCCATGGCAGCGATGCTGAACTATATATAAAATTCACAACAAGCTGTGGTTTGGTTTCTTCACTTGTTTACATGAGTAACACTGTCACCTCAAATACTTAGTAACAAAGAGAATTTCGATGCATTTTGGTTAACAGCCAGGTCATGTAGTGAGCTGTGCTGTTCACTAGAGTACCGTTTGACAGTTGGACACTCTATTGTGCTCTAAAATGGAAACAATGGAACAGAACTGTAACTCTTAAAAGTTTACTTTTAAGTTTCTCTCCTAGTTCTCTCCTAGTTTAGTAAAAAATAGCTAAAAAAAACAGTATTTTGAAACATTCGTGTTAGCTCCCCTTTTAATTAATACATAAAACACATAAAAACAAGTGTTTGCAAGTTCTCTGATGAATCACAAACACATATGCATTTATTTGCTAAAATAAGCAATTCACAATGCACATTCTGTTTGCATTATGCTACGATATAATGTGGTTGTGGTATCTACCAACTGTGCAGAAAGAATATAGTATAGTAAGTGAACCATGTCAAGTAAGTTGAGTGAAGCATCTGTGGTCAATATAGAGTTATACTGTCTTATGCAAATGCCCATGAGCAACTGCTACATAGTGTTGTTTTTAAGTGGTAAAAGTAGTAAATACAGTCTTTAACCAATTATATTATGTTAAATTAGTTAAATTAAACATAATAAATATTCATCCACTGTGTTATTTTATCAAGTCTAAAGTCAGTGCAGTTTTGTTTTCCCACAAAATCTTACAGCACTTCATGCTACCCTCTGCAAACAGCTTTTATGGGGATGCAGATTTCATTTTCCAACAGGACTTGGCACACTGCCCACACTGCACTAAAAGTACCAATTGATCTAATATAATATTAAAATTGAAATTTAATAAATTTACTGAAATAAAGTAACTTTTCAAAGATATTCTAATTTTTTGAGATTTTTTTTTTCCCATTAGAACTAAACCATCAATGAAAGGTAAAGGGTTAATAAGGGTCTCTGCCAGTGTGCTGATATTTTAAGAGAGAATCACTGATTGGTGTAGAACCACTCTCTTGGCGTAGGTTTGACTCAAAACTAGAAACTGGCCTTAAATGTTCATATCAAACACACTGAATCATTTTCTCTATGATGGGTTTTCTCTGTTCTACAGTATGGGAAGTTCTACAGTACCCTTTCCTTTACTCTGAGCTTCAACTTGCCACAAACCACCTGGGTTGGGTTTTTTTGTCTACCTAACTGCATTTGTATGCCTTCATAGTTTTTAGTAGTAAATAATACAAATAAAGAACAAATATTAATGAGAATGTGTCCAAACTTTTGACTGGTACTGTATACTAATTTATCTGAGCAGAGGGCTGATTGCCAGGACCTAATGGCCTGAAATGACTTTCAGACACTGTGATAGCTGCAGCATTTTTAAACAGAAACCAAGATCAGTGAGCCTAACTCAAATCAAGAGCAGTAACTGATCAGACTGACTCGTTTGAGACTGTTGAACTTATGATTCATGTTTCGTTTATAACCTGTAAATCATGAAAAAGAGGAACTGAGCTTGAGAGGCAGTGCGTGCACTATTACTTGAGCACATCTGGTGTTGGTGTTATGGTGTTATAGTGGTAGTTACGGGTAGACCAGTCAGGTTACAAAGACATTTAAAATAATATTGTTCTATTTATTTTTATCACATGGAAACTTTAAAATGCTTCCTGCTACATTCAACCACATTCTTATAACACCCACTGACCTCTTATCTTCCAGAGGTGTAGAGTGGGGACTTTATCACTAAATAACATTTCGATTTGACCAAATAAATAATTGTATATTTACTATTGTGACAACAGACAGGGTTAGTGTGATTGTGTGAAGTTGCAACTGTCACCAAAAAGGTCTGAAAACACAATATATTTAGAAATTCCTCAGATTTTATTTTTTTTTTTTACATAAAGTTCATTAAAATGCAATCAATATCCTACAGGGAAAATGTAATATGTTTACTATTTGCAAAACTAAAATATTGCATTAACATAACTGTTCAGATCGTTTAAACAGTACATAGTTAAACCTCTGACAGTTGTAACATCTTTGGAAGATTTGAGGGATTTTCTGCATCAGCAAACAGTCATTTTAGGTCATTTAGGTCATTAGGACATTTTTTTTTCTTTTTTTAAGACAGGGTTCTAGTTGGGTCCCTATGCCATGCTATGTCCCCATCTTTGTACCCTGAGCAGTCTCAGTGTCCCAACCACTAAATACACACACACACACACACACACACACACACACACACACACACACACACACACACACACCACACACCACACTTTAGGGATGATTCCGGGGCAGGTAATGAGCAGTGTGTCTGGTTTCAAGACAAAACACTTAGAACTAGATATACAATGTAAGAATCAGGCCAGTGAACCTTATTTTTTTCCAAAGATTAAGCTTTGTTTAGGTGTGTTTTTGGAAAGTTCTGGCAAGCACCCGCCTGTTTTTAACCAAAAAGAGGCTTTCATCTGGCCTCTCTGCCAAAAACCCAAAATTGGTTCTGCAGTGATTTTTGACCTTCTAGAAATGCCTCCAATCTGCACACAGGATCAGCCAGCAAGACCTTTAAGCTTTTTATTGTTTTTTCTTTTTTAACAAAAGAAAGTGCACAATAAAAGGAGAAACTTGTTTTATGCCCAAGGTTACAACAAATTGTGTGTAAAGTCTTTGCTAATGTATTGCAGGTTTCTATCTTGCTACCACTTTATGTCTAGGTGTATTGGAGAATAGTTTGTGCTTTCTGGCTATCCATAGTTGGAGTTTAGAAGCACCAAAGGTTGATGGGTAATGTAGTCTTGAGTCCCTCTACACAGAACTAACTAGAGAGCTGCTATGTTTTATTTTCTACCTCAGTAAACAAACTAAGCTTTATTTTGTATGTTCTTCTGAGTTTATATCTGTTGTGGATGAAACATAACACTTAATAACCAGGTAAAAAGGAAGAGGAAAAGACAAGTGAGAAAAATGCAAAAGAGCTTTATTTATGAGTTAAAACAAACCAAAAATGCACATTTTGAAGCTTGCTGTATATGCAAGTAACACACTGGTAGAATAAAACAGGCCAGCACAAAAGAAAGGAAAAGAACCAAACAAGCACACTTCCCTTCTCCGAGTCACAATATATCTAGCTAGGAAACTAATGAAACCACAAAAAAAAAAAAAAAAAAAATACTTAACTGCTCTGCACTTCCCTGACCAAATAATTAAAATTCATCAGGTGGGATTCCTACTTTTAAGCCCATAAAAATGAAACAACACACAGTTCTGGTTGTGTGGAACGAATAGGTGAAGAGGTACACCTTTCTTACCTGTTAGAAATCCCAGGTGAAACAAATATATTTCTTATAAATCCAGGTCAAATATTAAAGCTAAAACACTTTAAAACAAAGCACAGCCCTATTAAAAAGAGTAAACCCCAATTAAAACAAAGATCAGGCTGAGTAGTCTTCACATAATAGATTTAAAACCAAATAAAACAAACAAGCATGGCAACAGCATATCCTTTCTTTTTGGCAGCCATCTTGGATCCTGCTTTTAAATGTTAGACTCCTCCCTCAGTACTTCAGCCAGGCCTCCCATTGGCCAGCAGTGAGCAGCACTAAAGTAAAGCAAATGGCTCCCTATTTACGATTTAGTACATAAGTTTATTTATTGAGTGTCCAAATCATAAAGTGGAATTCATACAATCAGTGATTTTGATGGCACTATAAACTCCCACAATGCATCATAATTTATAGTAAATAATGCTATTTTCACATATTTCCCCAATACATTGCGATGAAGTGATATCTGTGTTTCAAAAAAATGTAATATAAACGTTTAAAAGATTACTCCGTTAACAGCACATCACTTTTATAACTTTAATATGTGTGCTAAAAGCTAATATTTTGTTTTTTGACTAATTCGGACCTTCTGATCTGAAATTTCCTTTTTTTAAATGTAAAAATGACTTTCTTTACAAAGTTTTGTTTTTAAACTGTTTAGATCTTACTAACTATGCCAAATATTATAGATATAGAGAAATACAAAAAATGAAATGTTTGGTTCACTGGGAGTCACCCCTGCTAGGAAAAGCGCTCCCTCACAGGAGAGGCTGTAGGTGACATGACTATTTTTCATTGGTTCTTAGGAGTCAGCATAGCTTTGAGCAGTATCTTGGGTATTTTCATTTTCTAAAAAAAGTTAAAGCCAAGAAGACAAACGTGTGCGCTCCCGAGAGGGGGTGCTTTTCCTGGCGGGGGTGCTGAATTCGCCACAACACCGGCATGTCTGAAGGGTTGAGGCCAGGGCCGTCATGGGAAATGGGCTACTTAGTAAACTAATCGGTTTCTCCATATAAATCACAATACAAATGAGAGAGTAGGGAACTGTTTCTGTTACAGCCAGTACTTGCGCTTTACAGTGTACATAAGGAGTTAAACAAAACAAAAACAAATAAGTGCTCTTCTTTAAACATACCTTTTTTTTAGATGTGTAAAACCCCCTTTGGCCTAATTCAGCCTCTAAGAAACTCTTGAAACTGGGTAGAAATGGGAAGTATTACAGAGGACCCTGAATAAACGCAGTGTTTTTAAAGGGTTCAAATAAGTGTACATTTGTAAAATCTTACAAAAAAGACAAAAGTTAAATCTTAATAAGCTGATCACTTACCCCTCGTAAAAGGTCCTAATGTCTGCCATTTAAAAAGGAAAGTCCCTTTGTCCTTTTTTTGCTAATGTATGAATTAACTATGCATGTGAGGGTGGCATAGTGACGCTATAGGTAGTGTGTTGTGTTGTGCAGCTCCAGGGGGCTCGGGTTATGAGCTGTTCATTTCCACTCCACCTCTCTAAAAACACATGAAAGGTGAATTTGGTGTGATAAGTTTCCTCTAGGTTTGAGTGTAGGAGTTAATGGTTGTGTGGGGTACCTTGCATTGGACTGGTGCCTTATCTATGGGCTCCATGACTAGGAAGAAGAGAATAAGATGAAGATAAATAAGTTAGTAAATACATAAATCAATTATATTAAATATGACATCCACAAACAACTCTAATATGTAGTGTTTAAGAACACACTGAAGAAAGTACAGTACTTTAGAAATTGCCCAGAAGCATTTTTCACATATTTCAGCAGTAATACTATAAGGGTTATACAGTTGATGCAGCGTTCAGCATATAGGCCAATCAGATAAGGAAGTTGTTTTGGCAACGGAGCCCCATCTTTATCTGTTTTCTGATACTGACAGGATGTGGTGTACATCTTCATTAGTTTCCCTCTTTTTTTCACAGCCAGATAGAGCTGGTGTTGATGTTTGAAGCTTGTTTATGAATGTGTAAAGGTGAAGACACATACCCATAACCTCTGCCCCGAAACTCTGACTGAAACTGAGAAAGCCACCTGTGAAATCCATAAACGCTCTGAAATACTGCCCAAACAAAGTCCCAGTTCAGGGTCTTCCTTAACCATGTGCGTCTTCTTCTTGAAAAAGAAGAAAATAGAGTGCGAGAGAATTTATTTAAAATGTTCCTTTGGCTTTCATGACCTAAAATACAAGGTTTCTGATAGATTTAATGCTGAGCTTGCACTGAGAGTTATCAGACCAGCAGTGAAAATTCAGCTTGAAGTTACATATTACATAGTACTTATCATATGATCAAAAGAAAGCAAGTTTTTGATAAACAAAAGGGGTTCAAGGACCAAATCTTAAGGAACTCTGAGTAAATACTATATACAGTATATCTGAGTAAGATAGCACTTAAAATGATGAGTTTCTTTGATTTTACCCAATTTGAAAACCTCTGGAATATAATCAAGAGGAAGATGGATGATCACAAGCCATTAAAACAAACCAAACTGAACTGCTTGAATTTTTTGCACCAGGAGTAAAGCAGCATAAAGTTATCCAAAAGCAGTGTGTAAGACTGGTGGAGGAGAACATGATGCCAAGATGCATGAAAACTGTGATTAAAAACCAACCAGGGTTATTCCACCAAATATTGATTTCTGAATTCATTTTCTGCAAATAAATGCTCTAAATGTCAATATTTGTATTTGGAATTTGTGAGAAATATTGTCTGTAGTTTATAGAATAAAACAACATAGTTCATTTTACTCAAACATATATCTATAAATAGCTAAATCAGAGAAACTGATTCAGAAACTGAATCAGTGATCTCTTAATTTTATCCAGAGCTGTGTATTAATTTTAGATTCTTCAAAGTAGCACCCTTTTGTTTGAATGACAGTTTTGCACATCTTGGCTCAGCTTTATGAGGTAGAGTCACCTAGAATTCAGGCTTTCAGTTAACAGCTGTGCTGAACTCATCAAGAGTTAATTACTTGAGTTTCTTCTTGAGTTGCATCATTGCAAAATAATGAAAAAACATTGAATTTTAGGTATGTCCAAATTTGTGACTGGTACTGTACATCAGGACCCACTTTGAAGTCATGAATCTCAGGTTAACAACCCCTGCTGGAGAGTAATGCACACTCTATAGGTTAGAAGTGCCACAAACTGTTCATTGAGGGATGCCATAGAGGTTCTCTACATTTTTGTGATTAAAAATATATAATTTTTCTCTATACCTACCTTTTTCGCATAACTTTTTGTACAATTGATATATATAGAGCATAAATCACTTGACTGTACAACAAACAATATCTCATGGACCTTAAGGTGATGTCCGCTTTGGTTTCAAACTTACACAGCTTGCACAATGATCTCATCACGCTTGCTTCCACAGCCCGGGTTTATAGAAAATGCATGCAACACTACTGTGACGGTTGGTGCCAAGACTGTTTATGGTAAGACTGAGCGGTTTTCACACCTTTCTGTAGGACTTTAGAACATCTTCCACTGAATACATTTTTCACACCTCCTTGAAAGATGTTCTGACAAGCAAAACAAATGTACTTTGTACAAAAGTAAAAGTGCGTTCCCCACTGATTCTACTTTTGAGGTTAATTGGGTGGGCCCTGCCGGAGTTTCAGTCGCTTGAAATATCGTGTGTTTAATAGTCTCTGAGACGTGAGCGGTTTTTGTCTTCGGTTTTGAGCGACGTGCCTCTGCTTAGTCATGACTTTTAGAGAACTGATTCTTTTAAGGGGGATGGAGGGTAGAGGGGGGGGGGGTCAAGGTTTCATGTATCTGTAGTCATGATTGTTGTGTTTTTTTTGTTCAGATTGTCTGTATAAACTGTTTCTGGCCAGAATAAAGACTGTTAAAGGAGAACTCTGGTGTAAAATGTTTTTTGGACTTTTGTTGTAGTAAAACATGATAAAAAGTACTTACCTTTGACAAAAATCTCCCACAGCGTTCCAAAATCCAGAAATTTTAACACTTTGTCCAAACACCCTTCAGACTGGGCGACACTGGGCATAATTTGCCCTGATAAATCACTTTTTGCACCGTTATCAAGCTCAAAGTAGCTCCACACCTCCTTGCTAGAATCCAGAGAGCCCTGACATTTAAAATGAGGCATAAATAACTTAAAAAGTGCACAAGAACCTTTTTAAAAAAAACTCTATTTTCATCCTATAACACTAGCTAGCTTCAGCTCCTTGCGCCGCCATATTTGTATTGATAATGTCATAGATATATATGTATATACATAGACGCCGCATAGTATAATAAGTTATTAATAAGTTATTAATGCCTCGTTTTAAATGTCAGGGCTCTCCGGATTCTAGCAAGTAGGTGTGGAGCTACTTTGAGCTGGATAACGGTGGAAAAAAGTGATTTATCAGGGTAAATTATGCCCCGTGTCTCCCAGTCTGAAGGTTGTTTGGACAAACTGTTAAAATTTCTGGATCTCAGAACGCTGTGGGAGAACGGAGGTGTACTATTCATCAAAGGTAAGAGCTTTTTAACATGTTTTACTTCAACAAAAGTCCATTTTACACCTTAAAGGAGTTCTCCTTTAAGTCTTCAAGATTTGTGGTCATTTAGTTAAAAATACTTTTTTCTTTTGTCAAATCAGCAGAAGACATACGCTTTGAAAAAAAAAAGCTAGTTCTTGAGGTTTTGAGAGATATGAGTCTGTTCAGAATGTGACTTCTCCTATGACTCACTCTCACACAGCACTGTCTGAAAAGTCTTTTCTTTTTCCATTATGGTTCTCTTACTAACGCATGGCATGGAAAGCACATGCTAACTAGTGATGCCTAAGTTTTACAGATCATCTGCAATCCATAGCCATTTATAAAATGTATTGTTTGACCAAAAAAGTAAATTAAATGAATAAATAAATAAATAAATACATAAAATAAAAAAAATAAAAAAACAGGTTTACTTTGAAGTCGGAAAGTCTAAAACTACAGGTTAACTACAGGTAACAAGAATTAGAAATGCTCTGAAAAGAAAATTGATATAACTGATAAAAATAGACTTAACTGGCTTTAATAATTATAAATATATAGTATAGTATATTGTCAATGTCCAATGAAAATGATGTATCTTAAAAACTGAATTTTTAAGGGGGAAAGATAAAACCTTCTTACTTGCAATTGAAGTCAATGTAAAAATAGTATATTTAATTTGTGTGCAGTAAAAACTAAAAATCAACAAAAATGGCTTTACTTTTTTATTTACTATTGGACAGCTACGAAATGCATTATGCACATAGTGTACAGAACACAGAAACAAATAAATTAAATATGTATATATATACATCTATTATATAATGAAATCAGTAGCGTATTTATGCTTCATTAGTTTTAAACTGAGACTGCAGTACTTATAAAGACTACAAGCACTAGAAATCACAATATATAAATAGATGCCCACACATTTCTTCTAACCTGCTCAAACCACAGTCAGCTCTTTATTAAGATCTGCTGATGTGGTTTACAGCCTAAAATGACTTACTATGATTCGTCCCCTTTATGTGAACGTACATCATGTAAGCATGTGGAGACTGTATATTACATTTCCATTATTACTAATGTTTACCTTTAACCTTTTCAGCTCTTTTTTCCATTTTCTGTCTGAAATTGCACACCCGAATTTTGCTTTAAGTTACAATCAACTTGTCTGCCAACAATTTCTGCTGTTGAAATTTGTGTCACTGTGGCTATACTTTCACCATAGAAGAAGAAGAAGAAGAAGAAGAAGAAGAAGAAGCAAAATCTTAGAGTCTCCAAATCTGAAATTGCTCTTAAAACAAGCAAATAACCCATTTTTCTGCAGAAAATGGTATGTATTAATTTAAGTTGTCAAAAGTATTAATATTCTACCAGTAGCTGGTATAGATACCAGGGTTTAAAATACTTCTGTATTTGTTGAGGTATTAACTTAAGCTTTTACTCTTGTAAAAAAGTACTGGTTTCAAAACTACTTAAAGTATAAAAGTAAAAGTAATGTATCATACTTTTTGCACTATAAGGCACACTTAAAATCCTTTAATATTATATATAATAATATATAATATAATCCAGTGCACCTCACAGGAGTTTCAGTGAAGTTTCTCCAGCACAGAGGCTGGAGCAGTATTAGCATTAGCCACTAACAGTGCTAGCACTATTTTTTCATTTAGAGGTGAGTATTAGTGGCCTGTAGCCCACTGTTAACCCCGGCTAGCACTGCTGGAGCAGCATTAGCATTAACAGCTAACCACGCTAAGCGCTAGCTATTTCACAGTTCAGGGGTAAGTATTATCAGCCTGAAGCCTGCATGTTTAACATGTTAAAACAAGCTCAGGGATTCTCCGTGTAGCACTATTGAGCTAGTGCTAGCAGTTAGTCACTAATGCTAATGCTCCAGTCTTAGTGCTGGAGAAACCTGAAAATCTAAGCTTCATGTGTTTTTTTTTTTTTTTCAGCAGGATGATGCTCAATTCCACACAGCTAGGACAATCAATGTGTGGATGAAGGACCACCAGATCAAGCCCAATCTCACGATCTGAACCCCATTGAAAACTTCTGGAATGTAATAAAAAGGAGAATGGGTTGAATTCCTTGAAGTTTTGTGTCAAAAGGCAAAAGGTCACTCAAAAGCAGTGTGTAGGACTGGTGGCGGAGAACATGCCAAGATGTGTTAACATCAGTATTAATATAAATATCAATGTTAACTTTTACACAAACATACAATTGTAAATAGTACAATTAGAGAAACTGATCATTTTGAAGGGGTCTCTTAATTTATAATTATATACAGTTCTGAAAAAATTAAGAGACCACTTCCGTTTCTGAATCCGTTTCTTTGATTTGGCTATTTATAGGTATATGTTTGAGTAAAATAAACATTGTTGTTTAATTGTATAAACGACAGACAACATTTCTCCCAAATTTCAAATAAAAATATTGTCATTTAGAGCATTTATTTGCAGAAAATAAGAAAAAAGATGCGGAGCTTTCAGACGTCAAATAATGCAACAAAGTAAAGAGAACAAGTTCATATTCATAAAGTTTTAAGAGTACAGAAATCAATATTTGGTGGAATAACCCTGGTTTTTAATAACAGTTTTCATGCATCTTGGCATGATTTCCTCCACCAGTCTTACACACTGCTTTTGAATAAGCATTTCAGCTTGGTTTTGATCATCCATCAAATAAATAATCAGGTGGCAGTGTCAAGGTAATGTCAAAATAAGGAGTATTCAAAACATTCATAGAAATACTGCCTGTAGTCGTGTTCTCTATGTTCGTGGTATTGTTTATGAAATGTAGTTCAAAGCTGTAAATGGGCACAGTGTGGAGGTTCTTCAGATAAAAAAGCAGACTCAAAACCCCCGACCACAACACCCCCACAACATCAGCATTTACAGGCCACATTTCTTCTCAGTTTCACACCAAAAAGGAGCAGCATCAGTCTCTGGAGATGTGTGTGTTCATGACAGTCATGACAACTTGAAAACAAACACAGATTGCACACATTTTGCTTGTTCATATTTTTTTATTATTTTTTTCATATAAGTCTGCTCATCGTTGGAGCACAATAGAACATTTTTAAAATCTAACCTAGTTAGGTTTGAGGCAGAAATCTGCATGGCAAAGTCAAATTAAAACAACTGGACTGGAATCATTTCATGTAAAGAACGTCTACTCAACTGTAAAGCATGGGGGTGGGTGTTTTAAAGGAGAACTATGGTGTAAATGGGCGTTTGTTGTAGTAAAACATGATAAAAAAAGTACTGATCTTTGATGAATAGCACAGCTCTGTTCTCCCACAGCGTTCCGAGATCCAAAAGCTTTAACAGTTTATCCAAACACCCTTCAGACTGGGTGACACGGGACATAATTTGCCCTGATAAATTGCTTTTTATTACGTTAACCAGTGTTTTACTACACCAACAGTCTATTTTACACTGGAGTTCTCCTTTGCCTTTTACTTCTGATGTGTAAAAAAAGTAAATGTTTTCTAAAAGGCCATGTGATTACCCTGGTGAAAAAAATAAATAAATATAAATATATATATATATATATATATATATATATATATATATATATATATATATATATATATATATATATATATATATATATATATATATATTTTTTTTTAATTGTACTTAAAATATATTGACAAATGTCTAAGTATGCTGTAAATATACAGATTTATATAACAGATTTATGTACTTAAAACATTAAAAAGTACATTAATATTATGCTTTCATCAAATGTTTGATCGTCAACTTTGATAATACTTTTTAAAAAGTACAATATAGTATATTTTAAAAAAAAAATTAGACTACTATGAAGTACACTTTAAGTTTTATGTTGTTCAATACACTTCTAAAATACTTATTTCCAAATGTACTCCTAATATACTCTCCTTTAAGCTTTGGGACTGTGTTGGTGCCAGTGACACACGGGCAGTAGTGCACAAATAGAAGAAGAAAGAATTTTGTTTTTATCGAGTAGTAGCTGCTATAGTAGTAGTAGTAGTAGCTGCTATAGTAGTAGTAGTAGTAGTAGTATTAGTAGCTGCTATAGTAGTAGTAGTAGTAGCTGCTATAGTAGTAGTAGTAGTAGTAGTATTAGTAGCTGCTATAGTAGTAGTAGTAGTAGCTGCTATAGTAGTAGTAGTAGTAGTAGTAGTAGTAGTAGTATTAGTAGCTGCTATAGTAGTAGTAGTAGTAGTAGTAGCTGCTATAGTAGTAGTAGTAGTAGTAGCTGCTATAGTAGTAGTAGTAGTAGTAGTAGTAGCTGCTATAGTAGTAGTAGTAGTAGTAGTAGTAGTAGTAGCTGCTATAGTAGTAGTAGTAGTAGTAGCTGCTATAGTAGTAGTAGTAGTAGTAGTAACTGCTATAGTAGTAGTAGTAGCTGCTATAGTAGTAGTAGTAGTAGTAGCTGCTATAGTAGTAGTAGTAGTAGTAGTAGTAGTAGCTGCTATAGTAGTAGTAGTAGTAGTAGCTGCTATAATAGTAGTCGTAGTAGTAGTAGTAGTAGCTGCTCTAATAGTAGTCGTAGTAGTAGTAGTAGTAGTAGTAGTAGTATTGGTAGTAGTAGTAGTAGTGACAGGTGCTATAGTAGTAGTAGTAGTAGTAGTAGTAGTAGCTGCTATAGTAGTAGTAGTAGTAGTAGCTGCTATAATAGTAGTCGTAGTAGTAGTAGTAGTAGCTGCTCTAATAGTAGTCGTAGTAGTAGTAGTAGTAGTAGTAGTAGTATTGGTAGTAGTAGTAGTAGTGACAGGTGCTATAATAGTTGTAGTAGTAGTAGTAGTAGTAGTAGTAGCTGCTATAGTAGTAGTAGTAGTAGTAGCTGCTATAGTAGTAGTAGTAGTAGTAGCTGCTATAGTAGTAGTAGTAGTAGTAGTAGTAGTAGTAGTAGCTGCTATAGTAGTAGTAGTAGTAGTAGTAGTAGCTGCTATAGTAGTAGTAGTAGTAGTAGCTGCTATAATAGTAGTCGTAGTAGTAGTAGTAGTAGTAGTAGTAGTAGTAGTATTGGTAGTAGTAGTAGTAGTAGTGACAGGTGCTATAGTAGTAGTAGTAGTAGTAGCTGCTATAATAGTAGTAGTAGTAGTAGTAGTAGTAGTAGTAGTAGTAGTATTGGTAGTAGTAGTAGTAGTGACAGGTGCTATAGTAGTAGTAGTAGTAGTAGCTGCTATAATAGTAGTAGTAGTAGTAGTATTGGTAGTAGTAGTAGTAGTGACAGGTGCTATAGTAGTAGTAGTAGTAGTAGCTGCTATAATAGTAGTCGTAGTAGTAGTAGTAGTAGTAGTAGTAGTAGTAGTAGTAGTATTGGTAGTAGTAGTAGTAGTGACAGGTGCTATAGTAGTAGTAGTAGTAGTAGTAGCTGCTATAATAGTAGTAGTAGTAGTAGTAGTAGTAGCTGCTATAATAGTAGTAGTAGTAGTAGTAGTAGTAGTAGTAGTAGCTGCTATAATAGTAGTCGTAGTAGTAGCTGCTATAGTAGTAGTAGTAGTAGTAGCTGCTATAATAGTAGTCGTAGTAGTAGCTGCTATAGTAGTAGTAGTAGTAGTAGCTGCTATAATAGTAGTAGTAGTAGTAGTAGTAGTAGTAGTAGTAGCTGCTATAATAGTAGTCGTAGTAGTAGCTGCTATAGTAGTAGTAGTAGTAGTAGCTGCTATAGTAGTAGTAGTAGTAGTAGCTGCTATAGTAGTAGTAGTAGTAGTAGTAGTAGTAGTAGCTGCTATAATAGTATAGTAGTAGTAGTAGTAGTAGTAGTAGTAGTAGTAGTGAAAGTGACACATATTTCTTTGCACCGCTCTATAAATTCCTGGTAATTGACAGCAGAGCGTTTGTAGAACACTAATAGTGAAGATATCTAATGACGGATCAGGTGATGTAAGTTCTTAGAAATGTTTATTGGTTGCTGCTAGGCACAGGGTACACCAGAGTGGTGTCAAGGACCAGCGAATAGGAAGTTAAGCAGAGGATATCCTGTCTGATGTCTGTTGAAATGTGCAGTTGTACAATTCTGCAGCACATGGATGCTTTGCATTTTGTTTTTCTGATATGAAAAAAAGTAGGTGTTTTCTGAAAGGCCATGTGTGAAAAAAAAATATATATATACATATATATATACTATATTGTACTTAGTATGCTGTAAACATACAGACTTATGTAACAGATTTATGTACTTACTTAAAATATATTAAAAGTACGTTAATATTATGCTTTTGCGTTTGATAAAAAACTTTGATCATATTTTTTTAAAAAAGTACAATATAGTATATATATTTTTTTAAATAGACTACTATAAAGTAAACTTTTAGTTTAATGTAATTCAATACACTTCTAAAATACTACTTAACAGTAGTTCACTTAAAGTACAGTATATCATGTAACTTTTAAGAAAGTTTAAAAATGTATTACTACTATAAATTTTAAAAGATTTAAAGTATATTTGTAACATGCTAAAATTGGTAGTACAGTTTATTACACTATATATATATATATATATTCACACCTAACTAAATATAGCTTACTAGAAGTGTGCTGCTTACAAAAGACAGGAACAAGAAGCATATTTTCCTGTAAATATATCACATATATATTTATATATTTTACATCAATTCTGTGTATATTTCTAATATTCCTAACCCAGTGTATAAAAGTGATACAGTTGAAATACTCATTAAATGTATTATAATTTTACTGTAAGCATTTAAAATTTATATATATTTAAAATATGGGGTTACATTCATGAAGTACTATGTTTAAATGTTACTTAATTGTTACTCATATTTAAAATAGTTCCATTTAAGTACACACTGAAGTGCACTTAGTACAATTTAGGTAAGACTTTTGTATTAATTTTATGCAATTAAAGTATAATAATAAGTACAAAAACAGTTGTTCCATTTTAGCACTCTTTAAATATACTGATTAATAATGTGGCTACAAGTGTACTTGAGTGCATTATAGCATAATAATGCTTAATATACTTTAATATACTTTTTTTTACTAGGATGTCTGTGATTTTGCACAATAGCTCATCATATTTAGGGTTGTTTTTCTGTAATTGTGTGTAACAGGATTTATACTGTGTTTGCTCCCTGGTTGGTTGACCTATACTTTCCTTTCTAATCTCACAATGTTGCCTATTGGGCTGCTGGAGGGGAAGATAAGCGGAAGTAAACGCTTGTGGCTGTTTTTCTGCTGACTTCTTCATACAGGGGGTGTTGGGTAACTGGCATTTAAACAGCATAGTTTATAGGACATATTCTGTCATGATAATATTCAGCGCTAATTAATCTTACTTTCAGTATTAGCATCATCATTTAGATAGTCTAGTTAGAAAGAAATGTTAATAATGTATGGGAAATCCCATTATTTCCCTCTGACCTCCTTAAGGCCCTATCTATAGATGCTTTATTTTAACTTCTATTATTTTTGTACTTAACCTCTTCTATTATTTGCACTTCAATATTGTAAGTCGCTTTGGACAAAAGCATCTGCCAAATGTAATGTAATGTAATGTAATGTAATGTAATGAAATGTAATGAAATGGTCGGTGCATTATATAAAAAGTGTCTATATAGCACTAAAAGAAATGTTATTTGGCTGCCAACTAAAGTGGAATATGTTTGGTGCTATTTAGAAAAAAAAAAGAAAAAAGAAAGAAGTAGTAATGAAAATTTAACCATGAAAAGACATTATTTAATAAAATATTAAATCATGTAATAAACACTTTTTTAAGCACATTGTTGCATGCTTTTATATCAATTAAAACAATTAAATTTAATACATTTTGTTTTGTATAAAATATTCTATACACAATCTATTATATTACATCTATGATCATTTTTATTTTTCCATTTTTCTACATACACAATCAGCAGCCCACGCTAGTTAATTCCTTTTGGTACACAACAACGCGCTCTGCTGGCAAAACGCTGGTATTACGCTAATATCAAATCTTTGTGTGAATATACAGCTCTGGAAAAAATGAAGAAACCACTTCGGTTTCTGGGTTTGCTATTTATAGGTATATATTTCAGTAAAATGAACATTGCTGTTTTATTCTTTAAACTACAGACAACATTTCTCCCAAATTCCAAATAAAAATATTATACAAGGTCATAATTATAAAGTTTTAAGAGTTCAGAAATCAATATTTGGTGGAATAACTCTGTTTTTTTATCACAGTTTTTTTCATGCATCTTGGCATCATGTTCTCCTCCACCAGTCTTACACACTGCTTTTGAATAACTTTATGCCTTTACTCCTGGTGCAAAAATTCAAGCAATTCATTTTGATTTGATGGCGTGTGATCATCCATGTTGCTCTTATTTTTCTCATATTTTTTACAGAGCTGTATTTTATTGTTTTATAAAAAAATAAAACAAAAATAAACTTTTCCATATTCCATCACTGTTGTGAAAAAAAGGGGAATTTCAAACTGGAAACTTCAGTACATTTGTTTCTGGTAACACTTTACAATAAATGTTCATCAATTAGCATAACTTTACAGAATGTCTCAAATAATTATTAATTGACATTAGTTAAGACAAAATTAATCATTACAATTGAACTATTGTCTCAGTTCATTATACATTTGTAAAGTATTTTAATTGACATTAATTAAGACATTATTAAACATTAAAATGTTTAATAATGTTTTAATAAATGTAAAAAAAAATAATAATTTAACAATGTTAATTAATTGACTTTCTTTACTTAAAATAAAATTCTTTCAAAAAAAAAAAAAATAGTTCCAAGTTCTTTTGCAGCATTTCTATTGGTCCATTCGTCATGACATTTTGACATAATTTAAATTATGCCAAAAATTAAAAATATAAAAAAAATTAAAAAGAGATACTAGGTATTTGTGCGACATAAATCTGACAAAATAAAAGTGTTCTTACTTTAACATAAAAGTTTTTTATATAATTTCAACGTATTTTTAGTTATTAAACAAATACATTGTTTTTTTGTGGAAAGTTCAAGTCCTCACTCTAATTGGTGAAGATACAAAAAAACAAACTCTACTACCTTTAGCAATGGGTTAGGTCAACACTATAACTCATTTGCATTCATTTTCTCTTTTCTCCAAAGAACACACAAAAACATGTCTGTAGATCTCTTTCAGACGTATCATTTAATCACTCCGCCCACATACTCTTCCATACTCTTCAGACACTTCTTGGTATTAAAGTGTATTCTGGCACAGGAGACGTGGGACCCGTGTCTGTGGGTGTGATGGTGATAGCACTGTACCGTGACACGCTGGGTCTTTCCCATTAAGATATGTGATTACAATGTTGATATGGTTTGCTGCTGTGAGTTTCAGTTTTATGTACATGTTGTCCAATATTTCTTCGTATTTTTCCATTAGTTTATCAGTCACTACCTGTGTTAGTTTTAGCAACATTAGCAGCAATTGATAATTGATTATGTACACAGGCAGGGTTATAAATATTTGGACAGGGGTGCAGTTTTATTGGCACTAATTTTTGCCTCTATAAACACCATGACACTATTTTTGAAGATCCACTCCGGGTTTTCCAGATTGCTAAAATTGTGGAAAAACCTAAGCTTACTGTTAATAAACAGAAACGCTTTATTTAACCAAATAAATTGTTTTCAGAAGAGAAATCTGTGTAGATTAAAGTCCAGCACTCGTTTGATTTATGGATTATATATATATCTATTTTTTTTTTAAGAATTTTTCTTTACTTTGGCGCCCCCAAGCGGCGAGACCTGTGGAATTACAAGAGCCAATATTACATTCAGCTTAAAATACCCTATATTAAGTGGGAAATATATACACTTAAGCTTATATTATAATAATAACAACTCTTAACCTGATATGGATGGTTGATAGGGTGTGTAATATGGCATTTCTTCACTGCCTGTGGGATCCAGCGACTCCCAGTGGTGTTTAATGACATTGCATTTGGTTTGTAAGTGCTAAATCTTTGCTAGGTTACCTGTATGTAGCGGAATTATACATGGAGAGCTATGGTTACAGTGCATTACCGGCTGATAATATACAATTAACTTGTACACAATAAAAACAAAAATTAACAATGTACACAATAACATACAATACATACATATGGTATTGCACTGTAGATGTAAGGTATAATATAACTAGATAGATAGGGTATAATTTAACTAGATAGATAGATAGATAGATAGATAGATAGATAGATAGATAGATAGATAGATAGATAGATAGATAGATAGATAGATAGATATTACAATGCTGTATAAATGTGCAAATAATCTAGAATATGTTGTAAATTCACAACACATTTTGAGTTAAATATTCTCTGTATTAGAACAGTCCTGCAATTGGAATGAAGAATATTGATATATTGGTATTACCTTTTAATTCCACAAGATGGCAGAAGTTTACTCAGTTCACACTTTGTCCAAAAAAAGCTTTCTACTAGATTTTGGAGCACCAAACCAACATATCCCAGCAGTACTGGATGGAGCCTCATGTTTTCAGAGAACAAAGTTCCACTGTGCTTCTACCTCTCTATCCCACACCTGATATTAGACTCAGGTTTCTTTGCTTCAGATTGTCTTATTCTTATTCTATTGTCAGTATATCTCTACAGGGATTTGCTAAATTTACCAAACTAAAGAAGCGGGTGCAACACTCACTGTATTGAAAAGGGTGTGGTGGGTGACATAAGTATGCAACTATTAAATCTAGCTTTACTAATCTACTACTACTACTACTGCAAAAAACAAACAAACAAACAAACAAAAATAAAATGTTTAAAAAGCAAAAAAAAATTAAATAAGAAGAAGTACTTAACACTACGAATAAGTATTTATAAGTTAATAAACATCTGTTACTCAACTGACCTTAGAAATAGAGTGGGTGTGAACTATTTTGCAAAAGTCCCTGACTCATGCACACCTAGTAACCTAGCAGGTGAACTTTCTCATGTAAAAGAAATTGGGTCACGCTGTTATTAGTTCACAGGTGCGTTTAAAAGGAACATAGAAAATTATTTTATAAATGAATAAAATATATATATTTTAAAGAATAAAAAATGCTTTCTAACCTTTTAAAAAAAATAGTGGGAAGAAAAACTTTTCCCTTTTCTTATCATTTTATTTTTGCTTGATAAGCGTACAAGATTTCACACTTCTGTGTGTGGTATCCCACTGATTATTACGAGTTCTTGTTTTTACTAAGAGGGGAAACACTGAAAGCTGCTGTCTACCACATATAATAAATGAATAGGTATGATGAGTTATTTTAACACTTCGAGTGCAGAAATTCCTGACATTTTCTCTAATCTAAAAAGAATTTATGTGTAACCAATAAAACATGGGTTGAGGCAGGATATATGTGCAGGGAGGATTTATTAAGGCACAGGTAAAGAATCAGACAGACAGATAGATAAAACACAGGCAGAGGAAAGAGTTACAAATATATCTCTGAAAACCTTGATGTTCATGTGTCCACGGTAAGACAGACGCTCTACAAATGGAGAAATTTCAGCACTGCTGCTACTCTCTCTAGGCGTGGTAAAGTCCTGTAAAGATGACTGCAAGAGCACAGCGCAGAATGATCAATGAGGTGAGGAAGAATCCTAGAGTGTCAGCTAAAGACATACAGAAATCTCTGGCACATGCTAACATTTTTGTTGACAAATCTGCAATAAGAAAAACATTAAACAAGAATTGAATTAATGGGAGGACACCATGGAGGAAGCCACTGCTGTCCACAAAAAAAACACATTGCTGCATGTTTGAAGTTTGCAAAAAAAGAGCACCTGGATGTTCCAGAGCAGTACTGGCTAAATATACTGTGGACAGATGAAACCAAAATTGAGTTGTTTGGAAGGAAAACACACAACGCTATGTGTGGAGAAATAAAGGCACAGCACATCATCATCACATCATCCCAACTGTAAAACATGGTGGAGGGGGCATCATAGTTTGGGGCTGCTTTGGTGCCTCAGGGTCTGGATGGATTGCCGTCATCAACGGAAACATTAATTCCCAAGTTAACCAAGACGTTTTGCAAGAAAACTTAAGAGCATCTGTCCTCCAACTGAAGCTCAACAGAGGATGGATGATGCAACAGAACAACGACCCAAAACATAGAAGCAAATCAACAACCGAATGGCTCGAACAGAATAAAATTAACACAGTGGCTTCTGGAGAGTCCTGACCTCCTGAACCCAATTAAGATGCTGTTGTGGCATCATGACCTCAAGAGAGTGATCAATTCACAACAGATATCCCAAGAAAATTATAGCTGAACTGAAACAGTTTAGTGAAGAGGAATGATCCAGAATTCCTCCTGACCGTTCTGCAGGTCTAATCTCTAACTACAGGAAATTATTGGTTGAGAGGTTTTTGCTGCCAAAGGAGGATCAACCAGCTATTAAATCCAAAGGTTCACAAACTTTTTCCCCCTTCACTGTTAACATGTTAAAATGTTGTGTTCAATAAAACCATGCAAACATATATATATATTTTGTGTGGTATTACTGTAGTTTAAGCAGACTGTGTTTGTCTATTGTTGTGACGTAGATGAAGATGAGAAAACATTTAATGACCAATTTATGCAGAAATCCCAGTAAGTAATCCCAAAGGGTTAACATACTTTTTCTTGCAACTGTATAATGTGATCTTGTTGTATTGTTGTACATTTAGTGTCTCTCATTCTTTTATTATTTATACATTTATTTTGCTGTACTTTAGTCTACTATCACTATCACTTTGTTTTATTGCTGTAACTTTGGGAAAGAGAGTAACGTCATTCCAGTGCTCTGTATGTCCTGTACATATGCAGTATTGCCAATAAAAGTTCAAACTCAAGTTCAATAAACTTGAACTTAAACTTGAACTTCATCCCACTCTTGAATTCTTCCTACTACATTTCCATTAATACTCATTAATTCCCAGTTCCCAGTTTTTTGTATTTAATGGGAAAGGTTTAGATTAGTATCTGAAATGTTTTTTTTTTTTATTTAAGTAATACTTCGCTACATTTCTTACACAAATGCCACCCCCACATTGGCATACATTTGCTAGAGTTGCGCATCTATATTTAGCATAAAATGCATGGCAGACCACCTGTGTCACTGAAATAAGAAGCGTAGCGGTGTGCGTTTGTGGTAGATGCATCCTGTTGTGGAGTTCACCTCAGGCAAAACAGGGCAGGAAGGAGAAGCTAGCAGTGTCGTTCCAGCCTGCAGATCTAACACCTACAGACAGCGGCTTTCAAACGAGCGGCACACGCCTGCTCCCTGTTCTCCTTGATGACTGCACGGTGCGCGCGGTGAAGAATTCAACACTTTCGCAGTAATACTTACCGTTACGCTCTTATGTTTTGCATATCAAAACTACAAAGATGTTTCGACATAATAACGCGAGGGCATTCTCAGAAAAGAGGCAGAATCTGATAAAAGGAGCAGAAAAGTCAGATATGCTGATTTCTGTTGCTTTCTCCTCATGACATTTCTTTCATTTTTAACCTGCAAGTTTCTTTTTATATCACACTTCGCCTTTGCTCTTATATTTTGGAATGAGTCATTTAAAATGCCACAGTTAGTGGACGCTGATGCTGCTCATTAGGTTGTGCCTGCTGTTTTAAAAAAAAAAATTACATATATAGACTTGGGCCCAATCCCATTTCAACCCTTGGACCTACCACTTAACTAGGGTGACCAGACGTCCTCCTTTTCCTGGACATGTCCTACTTTTGAGACCTAAAAAAATGTCCGGGGGGGGATTTCAAAATCGTCCGGGATTTTGTTTGACTGCCCACAGTACAGTGCATTATGATTAGAATTGCCACGCCATTCCATTACACTCCATTCCAAGCTACTCTGTATCGCAAATTAGTCACGCCCTTCTCCTCAAATCTATCTTCTTTGCATTGTGTGTCTGTGAAGAAGAAAGTGTGGGTTTGCCAGTGTATACCCCAAATGTTTATAAGCGAAAGCACTGCATAGTTTGAGTTTTGTAAAAGTAATATTAGCAAAAGGTATGCCCACACTGAATAAGAGTAAAACAGGGTCAAATGCTTTTAAGACAAAGTTGCGTTGCATGAATTCATAAAGCAGCCCTGTTTGTAGCCTGATCCAAATACATGTTATAGCTGTTAAAGGAGGAAGCACCTTTTTGACCTGTTTTTCACCTGTTTTGAGGTAAAGAGGTAAAGAAACAGACAGGAAGGTTAAAACACAGGCAAATGTAAAGGTATTGTTACTGTAAGTAAATACAGCACCTAGCTACAGCCAATAAGAGTACAAAGGTCCACGCTCTGAGCTGTCTGTAGTGGGTGTACATAACACCTGTATGTGTTACTTTCTATATGAGTAATAGGTTATTTTCAAATATAAACTCATGGGTGATTAATCTCCTGGGCTATATCTAGTGATCCACACACCACAGTGCATGATGGTCCAAAAGTGGGGCGGGTATGTTGTTGAACCTTTTAAACCATCGAAAGATCTAGTTATATGTATATGTATGTATTATTGCGTAAAGAGTGGGTCAATTCTCACGCTTTTGGTTTAAAGGGGATTTAAAGGGAGGAGATGCTGCCTTCTTACACCTGTTATTGACAGATAGAAAACAGCTATAGTATTATATACTACACATTAAGTCCAATGATTATAATAACAATTATGAATATAATTAGGATTGTTAGCATAATTATTTTCTATAATTTATGTTAAATAATGTTAAATATAGTTATGTAGATAAATAACCCCCCACCCATAGTACAGTTGTGGTCAAAAGTTTACATACACTTGTAAAAAAACATAATGTTATGGCTGTCTTGAGTTTTCAATAAGTTCTACAACTCTTATTTTTCTGTGATAGAGTGATCGGAACACATACATGTTTGTCACAAAAAACAGTCATAAAATTTGGTTCTTTCATAAATTTATTATGGGTCTGCTGAAAATGTCACCAAATCTGCTGGGTCAAAAATATACATACAGCAACAAAATTTGTCAATTTTGGTGATGTAGCGAGTTGTGTCAATCAAATTAGCTTCATGTCATGGCCTCTTCACTTCTTGTAAGTGATTCTGATTGACTACAGCTGTTGACTTCTCATGAGCCCATTTAAATAGGGCTCATTTGACCCAGTGATTAGACTCAGCTACAAAAGCTACAATGGGAAAGTCAAAGGAACTCAGTGTGGATCTGAAAAAGCGAATTATTGACTTGAACAAGTCAGGGAAGTCACTTGGAGCCATTTCAAAGCAGCTACAGGTCCCAAGAGCAACTGTGCAGACAATTATACGCAAGTATAAAGTGCATGGAACAGTTGTGTCACTGCCACGATCAGGAAGAAAACGCAAGCTATCACATGCTGCCGAGAGGAGATTGGTCAGGATGGTCAAGAGTCAACCAAGAATCACCAAGAAGCAGGTCTGCAAGGATTTGGAAGCTGATGGAACACAGGTGTCAGTCTCCACAGTCAAGCGTGTTTTACATCGCCATGGACTGAGAGGCTGCCGTGCAAGAAAGAAGCCCTTGCTCCAGAAAAGGCACCTTAAGACTCGGCTGAAGTTTGCTGCTGATCACATGGACAAAGATAAAACCTTCTGGAGGAAAGTTCTCTGGTCAGACGAAACAAAAATTGAGCTGTTTGGCCACAACACCCAGCAATATGTTTGGAGGAGAAAAGGTGAGGCCTTTAATCCCAGGAACACCATGCCTACTGTCAAGCATGGTGGTGGTAGTATTATGCTCTGGGGATGTTTTGCTGCCAGTGGAACTGGTTCTTTGCAGAAAGTAAATGGGATAATGAAGAAGGAGGATTACCTCCAAATTCTGCAGGAAAACTTAAAACCATCAGCCCGAAGGTTGGGTCTTGGGCGCAGTTGGGTGTTCCAACAAGACAATGACCCAAAACACACATCAAAAGTGGTAAAGGAATGGCTAAACCAGGCTAGAATTAAGGTTTTAGAATGGCCTTCCCAAAGTCCTGACTTAAACCCCATTGAGAACATGTGGACAGTGCTAAAGAAACGGGTTCATGCAAGAAAACCATCACATTTAGCTGAACTGCACCAATTCTGTCAAGAAGAGTGGTCAAACATTCGACCTGAAGCTTGCCAGGAGCTTGTGGATGGCTACCAAAAGCGCCTAGTTGCCGTGAAAATGGCCAAGGGACATGTAACCAAATACTAATGTTGCTGTATGTATATTTTTGACCCAGCAGATTTGGTGACATTTTCAGCAGACCCATAATAAATTTATGAAAGAACCAAATTTTATGACTGTTTTTTGTGACAAACATGTATGTGTTCACTCTATCACAGAAAAATAAGAGTTGTAGAACTTATTGAAAACTCAAGACAGCCATAACATTATGTTTTTTTACAAGTGTATGTAAACTTTTGACCACAACTGTAAATGTTCTGGCCACCTTTCTGTTGCTATTAGGGACTTTTTTAATATTTTAAGCTTTTTTTTTTTTGTTTCAAAATAATGAAAAAAGGAAAAAAGACCACAGCTTAACCCTGGGACAGCCAGCATGGTAATACTTAGTAAAACCCTTAGGTTGTTATTGCTGCTGTGAATTATTGTTAGGATTATTGTTAGAACTATTGATGATGTTTTGAAGATGTTGCACCTCTTGGGAAAGTCTATTGTGAATTTTAATACATGATTAGAACAAATATCCTGCTGGAGAAACCATCTAATTTTTATTTTCAGCTTTTTTTGCAGAGTGCTGTTTGCTTTAAATTTTTGTTCTTTTTCCCATTACAGGCAAAAAGCTGTATTTGAACTTGATCAGGGTTTGTTTCCAAAATTGATTCAGATTCTTTGAAAAATTCCGACGTTAAATTTTGTGTAAATTTAGTAGTTTTTTAGACAAAAATTCTGATGTATCGCTGGAATTGACAAGTCACGTCTGAACTGGCTGTGTCAGCGTTCACGTCATCTAATCAAAACCGCAGCTGTACAGGGCTTTACACAACTAAACTCTCTGACTGCAGTTATTGAGTGTGTTTTAGCACCATAACGAATCCTTGAATTGGCTGCCAAGCTATGATAACGCAGGATTGGTGATTGTGTGAGCTAGACAGATATATTTTCTAAAGTAAGAACATTTTGGTTGGAGAAACATGTCCAAAACTTTTTGTCCTAATCTAAATTCATATAAATAGAATCTCTACATCGTTTATATTTCTTCCCAGGCTAAAACATTTAGAGATGTGGGGATGGATTCCTATCACAGGCAGAACCACCTGAACTCCAGCCCAAAAGATTTCTCTTCCTCTTCAGATTATTTAGCAATTAGAACAAGCAATTAGAACAAGGTTATGTTGTTTTTAAAGGAGAACTCCAGTGTGAAATGGACTTGGGGTGTATTGAAACATAATTACGAGCACTAACCTTTGTTAAATAGCTGACCTCCGTTTGCCAACAGCCTTCGAAATACAGACTTTTTTCCAGTTTCTCCAAACAGGTTTTAGAATGGGCGCTATAGGGGCATATTTTTGCCTCTGCAGAGAAATCACTTTTTTAAACCCCTAACAAGCTCAAAATAGTGCCGTATATCATTGGTAGAGTATGGAGAGACTTGACATTTAAAACATTAGACTTTAAGATGCAGCATCCAGAGAACTAGTGTAGTGTTATGTGATGTAAATAGACTATTTTAATAAGCTTCCTGTGCACTTTAATAACACAAAGTTCTTAATGTCTTATTTTAAATGTCTAGGCTCTCCGAATTCTACCAATGAAGTGTGGAGCTGTTTTGAGCTTTTTAGCGGTGGAAACAATTTTTTTCTCTGCAGAGGCAAAATTATACCCTTATAGCGTTTTTTCTAAAACCTGTTTGGAGAAACTGGAAAAAAAATCTGTATGTGAGTTCTCCATTAAATATCCAAAATTCTATGTAGAGTTAAAAAAGGGAGAGTTTTCCATATCATTGCTGTCCAATGAAAAGCAAGTATCTCCAAACAGCAGCTTTACAGGAGAGAGAAAAAACCTTCTAAACTTTCAATGGAAATCAATGTAAAAACAATTAATTTTAGGTCATTTATAAGTACTTCTAGAGGTCCGTTCATCACTAACTTTTGGCACAGTGTAAGAGACAGTCATAGTTTGTCTGTTTAAGTTATCTAGTAAACAAAAAATCGATAAAAAAATGGATATACTTGTTTTTCATTGGACAGCACCAATTTCCTCTGTATAGTATGACACATCAACCAGTGGTTTGTCCAGTATAGTAATATTTACAGTCTAGAATATAACCAGTCAACAATGCTCTGTTAAATAAGTAAACTCGGTCTTCACTTTTAAAGCTTTATTTAATTTCTTTTGAGAGAAACGATGAAAGAGATAGAAATTTGGAAAACAAACATATATTTTCCTTAAAATGTAAAAAATGTACAGCAATCTCCTAAGAAACATAAGAAATAGTACAGTAAGAACCACAGTAACTTGTCTTACAGACAGCCACTCATATAAGCCAGAATCTAAGTTTATATAAGCCAGTGGATTTGCTTACATTTACTAATATAAGCCAAGTCATTCACATTGTTGCCAAGTAATGTGGAACAGGTAGGAAAATAACAGTCATGAGATCTAAAAATGTTCATTACAATTACTGAAAGTCTTATGAAAACTTGGTGGGTGAAGAATGGAGGTATTGTTCCACTTTGTTTTTTTTGTTTCCTTTTCACGCCTTACACCACATTTCCTACCCACAGCTCTTATCAGCGCTGATCTTCACACACTTCAGAGTTTATACAAAATTATACAATCACAAAAATATCAATACTAAAAGACTAAGAGCTCAAGAGACACAAATACATACAAAACCAGCACCATTTACAGCTCATTTCTTCTCAGTTTATGTTTAATTACAGGATTATACATGTCTTGCTATATACTGTATACAGGGGTTGGACAATGAAAATGAAAGACCTGGTTTTAAAGCACAATAATGTATTGTCCCAACGGACAGTTCTGGTGGAAACAGGAGAGTTGAGGTGCACATTGAATTCTGCCGTGATTTGATCCGCCGTGGTTTTATGTTTTTAGGATACAATCCGGGTTAGCACCCGAACATCCCTTTCAGACAGCTTCCTCTTACAGCGTCCACAGTTAATCCTGTTGGATGTGGTTGGTCCTACTTGGTGGTATGCTGACATTACCCTGGATACCGTGGCTCTTGATGCATCACAAAGACTTGCTGTCTTGGTCACAGATGCTCCAGCAAGACGTGCACCAACAATTTGTCCTCTTTTGAACTCTGGTATGTCACCCATAATGTTGTGTGCATTGCAATATTTTGTGCTCTTACCCTGCTAATTGAATCTTCACTCTCTGCTCTTACTGGTGCAATGTGCATTTAATGAAGATTGGACACTAGGTTGCTCCAATTTACCCATGAAACCTCCCACACTAAAGTGACAACAGGTGTTTCAGTTTCATTGTACAACCCCTGTATATAGCATAGTATATAAACTTTTTTTTTATGTGATTTTCTAAAATGTGTGAATATTTGACTATTATATCAATTTTTAATAAGTCAAATATGGAATTTTGGGTTGAGGTGTTGTTACTATTTCTTCATTTCATGCAAATGTACTGTTGTATGAACATTCCACTAAATGTCCAAATAAATTAAATTCAATTTAATTCATTCTTAGTTGAATGTAAGTTGAACGTTTCTAACTTTTTACCCTAAACTTTTAAACATGTATTCTATGTGTTTGTTCACTTGCTCAATGCCCTGATCTGCAAGTCTGTATGTATGCAGCAATTTCCTGAATAGATTGTTACAAGATAACCTGCAGAGAGGTGTGTAAAATCTGTGTAAACCACTGCATACCACTGTCTCCTTCACCAGCTCATCTTGGTAATCAGTCAAACATCACAGTTTCACTATTAGGTGACAAAAACAGGAAACATTAACAGCAGTTAAGAACTAAAAATGAGACAACGCTATGAAATATATACAGCTCTGGAAAAAAAATAAGAGACCACTTAAAAATGATGAGTTCTTTGATTTTACCAAAATGAAAACCTCTGGAATATAATCAAGAGGAAGTTGGATGATCACAAGCCATCAAACTGTTTAAGCTGAACTGTTTGAATTTGTGCACCAGGAGTGTACAGCATGAAGTTATCCAAAAGCAGTGTGTAAGACTGGTGGAGGAGAACATGATGCCAAGATGCATGAAACTGATCAATGAAAATTTCTGATCAATATGAACTTGTTTTCTTCACATTATTTGAGGTCTGAAAGTAGCTCTGCATCTTTTTTGTTATTTCAGCCATTTCTTATCTTCTACAAATAAATGCTGTAAATGACAATATTTTTTATGTTCATTTAACTCAAATGTATACCTATAAAAACTGTTGCAAAAGCAGAAAAACTGATTCAGAAACTGAAGTGAAGTCATTTCTTATTTGTTTCCAAAGCTGTATGTACTGTAAATATATAAAACAGATGTCAGTTTTGCAAAATGGTTTTGTAAAAAGAGTTTGTGTTATTAACACACTCAACCAAACCACATTTATTTACACTCGTGTGTCCATGTTCATTTGGGGTGAACTATACTAAACCTTTTTTGCACCCAAGGATTTGAGGATTTGTCACGCCATGCTTGGCTTACAGTTTGACAGTCCAAGTATGTCTGCTTGCTGCTCATAAATGCTGATTAAAAGACTGATTTATTACGAACTGGGTGATTCTTCAGGTGTTGCTGCTGCTGTTTTCCGGCATGCTTTTGGAGGAAAGCGATGGAATGTAGCCCTTAAAGAGGCTCATCACCCTCTGCTTGTACGTCTTAATGGCGAAGAAGTAGATAACCGGATCCAGGCAGCAGTTGAGGTTCATCATTGACACTGTGACCTGCAGGGACATTTTGAAGGCCTTCTTCTCCTCGCAGGAAGGTTCTCGAAGAAGCCTGCGCACCATGAACTGTATGATGTTGAAATGGTAGGGTCCGAAGCACACGACGAAGCTCAGCAGGATCAGCAGGATCACGTTCTTGGCTCGCTGACTCTTTCCCGACCTGCCGGTCATTGGGTTTTCCTTGGCCATTCTCGAAAGCTTGGAGTTGATCTTGCTGTAGCAGCCCATGATGACTCCCAGGGGAACGCAGAACCCAATGGCGCAGGCGAACAGAAGCATGTAGGGCATCTTTGGAGACGCGTCCAGACTGGAGTACTCCATGCACGTGCGCTGATTTTCCCAGTCCTTCATCATGTTCCTGAAAAGCAGAGGAGACGTCTCCAAAACGATGATGGCCCAGACCAGAGCGCAGACACCACGCACAGTTTTGATTTTTCTCAGCGTCAGGCACCTGTGTGGGTGCACCATTGCCAAGTAGCGGTCGACGCTGATGCAGGTCATGAAAGCGATGCCGGCGTAGGTGTTGGCGAAGAAGATGACGGCAGTCAGTCTGCAGAGAAGGTCTCCAAAGGGCCAGTCGAATCCACGGATGTAGTAGGTGATCCTGCCAGGCAGAGCCAGGGTGAAGAGCGTGTCTGAGATGGCCAGGTTGATCAGGTACAAAGACGTGGAGTTGAACTTCTGCTTCCTCTGGCAGGTGATGTACAGGACCAGGCTGTTGCCTGAGACACTGATCACAAGTAGAGTGATGTAAAAGATGGGAAAGAGAACCTGAGCCGCGTCCTTGAACATGAACACATTGCAGGAATGATCTGAGACATTTTCTTTTGAAAAAAATGAAGAAACATTCAGAGGAGCTTGAGTTTCCATTGTCCTAAAAGATAAGAAAAAAAACGAAAAGTTGGGTTGGTCAGGTGAGCAATCAAATGGAACATCAAATGGGTTTCTTTGATTTGAAACAACTGGTGAACCAACATAATTGACTATTGTTAAGTAAATGAACTGCATCAGCAACCTAAATGTGTTGTTAAAGTTGGTCTAGAGCCATTTTTAAGGAAAACCTAAACCTTTCCCTTTGCATATTGGGCACCTGTCTGAGGAAAAATAAGTATCTCAATTTTTGACAATTTTTACTTTCCACATAAATTGAACAAACTGACCCTTAAACTTTGTCAAAAATTTTGTGAAGAAAGGAACAATATAAGATCTACAAAATGACTTTTTATATTGACTTTCACTGAAAGTTAAGAAGGTTTTATCTTTCTCCTGTAAAGTTGCTGTTTTGGAGATACATGTTTTTTTATTGGACAGCAACGATATAGACTATATGCTGGCTGAAACCAGCTGGTCACATTTGCTTTATTGCAAGCTTATATATTATGTAAAAATAAGAGAGAGATTTTTACTGGTTGAGTAAACAGTTTAAGTTAGCTAAACCAAGTATGCCTAAACCAAGAGATTAGAGATTAGAGAGCCTAATACATCATTTTTTTTATTGTTTTAGTCAAGTTTTTGAGGAAGATTTTGCATTCTGATAATTCCTTTTTTTTTGCATGAAGCACAAAATAATCAGCACTGTGTGAACAAGCACTATAAGAATGACAAATGACAAAAAAAGTTTTTTGAGATAACTAAACAATCTTAAAGCATCAAATTTTCAGTTTTAAGTGTATAATACAGTGTACAGTGTATATGGTACCAATTTATACATCAACAAGCTACAAACTTTTCTTAGTACATGCTGTTTAACTTATATTATTTAATGTGTGAATTAAAATAAGTCACTTAAAAGTCAGTATATATGGCTCAGTGTAGAAAGGTTGACTTCTAAGAAGACTTTTTTGTTTGGTCATCATACATTCTATGGATCATGCTCATTAAGGTTCTTTGGTGTGCATTAAAACAGTAGGTAAACCTTTTTCCATGGTTTCTAGAACCATTGTCATTTAAAAAAAGTGTATATAGGAGAGGGATATAAGCTTTTCTTTTAATTTTCAATGGAATCAATAAAAAAAGCGTTGATTTAAGCTCATTCTGGATTCTAATTTCTAATTGGTCCATTCATCAAGAAATCTAATTTTGAAGCAAAAACTCTTAAAAAGTAATCAGAAATTTAGATTTGACTGGTTTTTCATTGGACAGCATCAATATATACATATACTGTATGTTATATATGAAGAACAGTTTAACCATTTATGCATTAAAATGATTCATCGGAAAGTCGCTGGTCTATATAGAATGAAATACTGTATACAATTTCCTAAGAAACCTTTAAAAAACAGATTAAAAACTGAAATAATCATTCAAATTACTTACTTAATTCAATCAGTGAAGCAGATGGACCCAACAGAGCATCACCAGCTGATCCTCCCTTTGCTTTGAGTTGAAGTGAGTTGAGTGAAGTTGAGCGTTGTGAAGATATGCTGGTCTCAGTCTTGAGTTGAGTTGAGTTCAGCACAGTGACAGAAGCAAACCCCACCTTTACTTACTGAAGGTGAATGAAAAAAAAAGAAAGTAAAAGAGGCGGGGGGGGGGGTTGTTAGTGTGATTGATAGAGTGATTATGATGTATAAACAGTAAACAGTAAACAGTAAACAAAGTGTTATTCCTGCACATTAATCCCCTGATCTAAACCTGATATAAACTGAGATGGTGATTCTGGATGAGCTGGAGCTTCACATCTTGTGGGAAAAGCTGAGAAAAACTATTCAAGGTGACTCTCCCTCATGAAGACACTGAGATTAAAATAAAAATCTAAATATAAAACTGGTCATAACACATTCTGGTTTGTTTAACATTTTTTCTACAGTATAATTCAGTATGTATTCTTGTTTAGCTTTAGAATATAGTATATAGTCTTTAATATTTAATGCACATTGTAAAAAAAAGTCGGTACCACTTTAAAATAAGACTACCTTTATAAAGGGTTTATAAATGGTTTACAATTAGTTTATTAATGGTTACTTATTAGGTTGTAAATGCCTTAAAAATCATTAATAATCAGTTATAACTCATACATAGAAAAGGCAACAATGACCTGTTGTTTGTCAAATAGTGAACCCACAGCCATCTATATTGTTGCCCTTTCTACGTATGTGTGTTATAACTGATTATTAATGATTTTTAAGGCATTTACAACCAAATTAGTAACCATTAATAAACTAATTGTAAACCATTTATAAATCCTTTATAAAGGTAGTCTTATTTTAAAGTGGTACCAAAAGAATCATAAAAATAAAACACACGTCTTTTTGAATGAGAAGAGGTGTGTCCAAGCGTTTATTGGTACTGTAGATGCCTTTATATTCCTTTTATACAGAACAAAAAATCTACAAAAAAAGCTGGAAAAAATGGAATAATTCAAATTACTCACAGTTTACTCAGGCTATTAAGTAGATGGACCCATCAGAGCATCTCCAGAAGATCCTCTCTCTCTCTCTGTGTACCTTTAAAGAAGAGTGAGTGTGAGATGCTGGTGGTGTCAGTCTTTGAGTTGAGTTGTAATGAAAGAAGACCACACCACCTACTCTGCTGACTGGAGATGAACCACTAAACCTGGCACAGAGACTTTCTATCAGCTCTTCAGCTCTTTTTCTTTTTTCTCTTTTTCTCAGAATGTGCAATCGATGAAATACAGAGGAGTTGCAGATAATAGCAGTTTGAGTTCCAGTTTGATTTGGCTCATTTCTTTTGGCTGGATTAGCTTACGAAAGATAGTCATAGGGGGAGACCCTGGGTAAATGTCAGACATGCTATCGTCACAGTCATATCTGCAGCACTCACTGTTTATCTGTGAAACTAATGCCGCCAAGGTGTTACTTTAGGGGGTTTTCACACCTGTAGTTTGTTTCTTTGGTCCGAATAAGTTGATTAGTTTGTTTAGAGAGTTTGGAGAGTTTTCTCCCTCTGTTTGGTTTGTTTTCACACAGGCATAAACCTAAACTCACTGAAATATACGCACCAATAAACCACATGAGCAGGCTGTGTCCTCTGATTGGTCAGAGCTGTCTGCCGTGGGAGTAAATGTATATATATATATATATCCAAAAAAAGTTAATATGTGTTCCAGATCATATATCTGTATATCTTTAACACAAAACTGAACGCAGAAACGCTTTCAAACATAGTGTTTGGTGTTTTGTCGTGCAGCGCAGTTGTATACATAGTAAACCATAGAGTGATACGGCTGTGAAACAGTGAACGCAGCACAGACCGCGCATGTAAACAGCATGGACACAGTGTTTGTTCATAGCTGTGGTAATTAGCATTATCTGGCTAATATTTATCAGTTTAAACTGCACCTTATCAGCAGTTTAGCTCACATAAATGGACTATATTTAATAGCTTTTTGTTTTGGTTCTTTTGATCCACTCCCGAGTGTGATTACTGTTTTCACACCTGCTCAATCGAACCACACTTCACTCCAGAACTATTTGGTCCGGTTAAAAGAACCGGAACTAGAGAAGGTGATCTCGTTTCGGTTCCAAAAGAGCTCTGAAGCGGTTCACTTGTGGTGAGAACGTGATCTGGTCTCGATCTGACCCAGCTATCAAATATAGTCCATTTATTTGAGCTAAACTGCTGATATAGCGAAGGTTAATCTCATATATATATTAGCCAGATAATGCTAATTACCCCAGCTATGAACAAACGCTGTGTCCATGCTGTTTACATGCGCCGTCTGTGCTGCGTTCACTGTGTTCACTGCTCACAGCTGTGTGACTCTATGGTTTACTTTATATACATCTGCGCTGCATGCGCGCTGGAACACAGAATCTTCTCGCTATATTTACTATACTTTCATTTGTTTATATTTCCTCCCATGCCAGACAGCTCTATCAATCAGAGGGCACAGCGTGCTCGCATAATTTATTGGTGCGCATTTTGGTGCATTTAGGTTTATGCCTGTGTGAAACCAAACCAACTCCAACTAAATGAACTCATCAACTGATCCGGACCAAAGAAACAAACTACAGGTGTGAAAATCCCCTAAACTGGACCAAATAGTGCTGGTGTTAAAACACCCTTAACCTACAGTACGAGAATTCTTACTTTTTACAAGAATATCGAATTATTTTCTTGCAGGAACACCACACACTGTCTGGCACTGCATCTCTGACCCAGTTAAACAAAAGGATGTTGAGGTGAGGCTTCAGCAGATGAAAACATGAGGAAGGGTTTACCACAAAGATCATTATCTATAGTACATCAGGGTTTTTTTTTCAGTTTTTTTACTTTTTCTTATGCATGCATAATAACACATACAGCCGTGATAAAATTTGTATTATATTTTTAGGCAGAAAGGTAAGTGTAAATGTTACTCAAGGTATCATAGACATGTAGGCATGAGAAACTGTAGTGTATGTGCTCTACCTGACGTGATTCTAAGGAAGATTACTCAATACTGGTAGAGTTTGTAGAGTTTGTAGAGTCTCATTAAAGGTTTCGTTCATATCTGAGGTTTTGAGCCGTATCTTTTGTCAGCTAGAATTAAAGCCCACAGCTTCTCGTGACTGCAGGTGAAGGAACCTGTGAGAAACACAAAAACACAAGCATTACCCAATCACAGCTGACATCTTTGGTGTGCATTAAAACAGTAGGTAAACCTTTTTCCATGGTTTCTAGAACCATTTTTATTTAAAAAAAGTCTATATAGGAGAGGGATATAAGCTTTTCTTTTAAGTTTCAATGGAATCAATAAAAAAGAGTTGATTTAAGCTCATTGTGGATTCTAATTTCTAATTGGTCCATTCATCAAGAAATCTAATTTTGAAGCAAAAACCCTTAAAAAGTAATCAGAAATTTAGATTTGACTGGTTTTTCATTGGACAGCATCAATATATACATATACTGTATGTTATATATGAAGTGTATGTAGGTAAGTGTAAATGTTACTCAAGGTATCATAGACATGTAGGCATGAGAAACT
The DNA here is from genome assembly GCF_023375975.1 of Astyanax mexicanus. Classification (NCBI taxonomy): domain Eukaryota; kingdom Metazoa; phylum Chordata; class Actinopteri; order Characiformes; family Acestrorhamphidae; genus Astyanax; species Astyanax mexicanus. The sequence goes on along the minus strand of NC_064418.1, from coordinate 4,435,537 downwards.
GTAGAGTATGTGCTCTACCTGACGTGATTCTAAGGAAGATTACTCAATACTGGTAGAGTTTGTAGAGTTTGTAGAGTCTCATTAAAGGTTTCGATCATATCTGAGGTTTTGAGCCGTATCTGTTTGTCAGCTAGAATGAAAGCCCACAGCTTCTCGTGACTGCAGGTGAAGGAACCTGTGAGAAACACAAAAACACAAGCATTACCCAATCACAGCTGACATTTAAATGTGTGCATGAAGCCAAACTTTTTCTCAGTGCACTGCAATTCATCATGTTTGTTTAAGCACAAGACAGTGAAAATCAGGTACATAAAGTAATTATAGGACATGTTCTTGTAAAATGACTTATTACTCTGTTTTATAAGGAGTGTATGACCCTTTTTTAAGAATTAAAATATGTTAAAAGTGAAGGATTTCATGTAATTATAGGACAAGTTCTTGTAAACTTACTTATTACTCTGTTTTATTAGGACTATATGATACTTTTTTAAGAATTAAAATCTGTTGAAAGTGAAAGATTTAATGTAATCATAGGACCTTTTCTGGTAAAATTAATAATTATTCTGTTTTATAAGGAGTATATGAAACTTTTTAAGGAATTAAAATCTGTTAAAAGTAAAATATTTCATGTAATTATAGGACAAGTTCTTGTAAAATGACAATAATAGTTGTTAATCATAGTAAATACAAAAACTGTTTTTTTGCTGTTTATAACTGTTTGAAATGTGACATTATTTTTCAATTTTGTTGCCAGAAAATTACTGCTTCTTACACTTTTTTTTTAACAGTGTAGAACACTAACGTTAAAATTAGTACCACCATCACTATATAACGTTGGGTGTACACTGTATGACAAGTTTTGGAACCCTCACATAAAATAAAAAAGGTACCATGGATGACCCTATAAAAAAAAGAAAAATGATTGGAAAATCAGGTAATCCTTAACAGATAATAAAATAATGCTTGTGGGAACTTGATCTTTGGTCCACCCATTACTGGAACATTCCTGACTGCCTGAGTTAAACACACAAACACTAAAAACATCAGGTAAATTACACCCATAAAATATCTTACTCTCCATCACTAACGTTGGATGAAAATCACCTGAACGAACGACTCTTGAAAAAAAAACATAGATGGGAGGAGGGAATCAACCACAACATTAATGACATCAATGAGCCCTGAAGCTCCTACCCAAAGTCCCATGCAGCTCAGACAGCAGCAACACAATGAAAACCACATGAAAAAATTGTGTGGGTGAAATTCACCCGGCGTTAGCGTTCTAGGGTTCAAGCACCACAACTTAGCAAACAATGTAACAACACACTACTCACTAAAGAAGACCCTCTAAGAAGTGAATACTGCAAAAATAGTAGTGCATAAAGTGATAAGGTACAACAATAGGTACAGTAAAATGAGTAAAGTGTCTACCTCTAGTGGTTGAAATACTCAACAAAAAAAAAAATAGTGTGATGAGGTGCAAGGAAGCCCATCACCATTGCCAACACTCACCTTGTTGTCAATCTACTGTACAGTAGTTGGACAATGAAACTGAAACACCTGTCATCATTTTAGTGTGGGAGGTTTCATGGCTAAATTGGAGCAGCCTGGTGGCCAATCTTCATTAATTGCACATTGCACCAGTAAGAGCATGAAGAGTGTGAAGGTTCAAAATTAGCAGGGTAAGAGCACAGTTCTGCTCAAAATATTGCAATGCACACAACAGTATGGGTGTTCAAACATACCAGAGTTCAAAAGAGGACAAATTGTCGGTGCACGTCTTGCTGGCGCATCTGTGACCAAGACAGCAAGTCTTTGCGATGTATCAAGAGCCACGGTATCCAGGGTAATGTCAGCATACCACCAAGAAGGACCGACCACATCCAACAGGATTAACTGTGGACGCTGTAAGAGGATGCTGTCTGAAAGGGATGTTCGGGTGCTAACCTGGATTGTATCCAAAAAACATAAAACCACGGCTGATCAAATCACGGCAGAATTCAATGTGCACCTCAACTCTCCTGTTTCCACCAGAACTGTCCGTCACCACAATAAATTATTGTGCTCTAAAAACAGGTGTTTCAGTTTCATTGTCCAACCCCTGTATATTATGATGACCCCTAATATCTAAGTGCCCATCAGGTGTACTGAAAGTAGCACACCTACTTATATATTTTTTTCTTTTCACTTTAGGATTTGCTTTAGAAATTATGACAAGTCCACCATTTAACTCCTTTTTTTAAAACTAGTCAACTAGAAAAAAAGATTGTCACAATGAGAAAGAGAGCTTACAAGAGTGTGACAAGAAGTAGCTGTGTTGTGTGTTTATTTATTAATAAATCTAAACATATATATGCCTGAAATTTTCTCATATATCAGTCTCATATAGCTCCCTAGGAAATCTAAAACACTACAATAAAGGCATATATATATATATATATATATATATATATATATATATATTTTTTTAATCTCTATATATGAGGGAAGTCTATTGCCATGTTCACACAAGTTAGCATCCTACTTTACAGTTGCTACAGTTACAGTCTGCCGTGGTCACTGCTGGTCTAGGCGTAGCATCCCTTAGTCTGGTCTGCTGTAATTGAAGTGGATGGCTATAGACCAGCGAAAGGTCACTAATCGTCAGCAGTCACATGCGGTTATGATAGGCCGTACTTAGATCACACCACGCAGGCCTAGTGCAGACACCCGCGAGTTAACACCCTGCAGATCAGTGCTAGATTTCACGCTCCATTAATCCGCAGCACAGAGTTAAAGATCTCTGCACTTTCATCGCTCCACAAAACGAAATGACACTGTTGTTTTGCACGCCCAGTAGGGAAGTTCTCCCTCTCGCCGATGGCCTTTAGACTCAAACAGTTGAGTCAACACGCTCAAGATTAGGAGGTTTGAATATCTCATTGTTGTTTTGGGTGTCTGTCATGTGGTTCGGTGCCCTTTTACACAAGTGCATGTTTAATGTGGTGATCGGCCTGAAAAAATCATTGATTGGTATTGGCATATCGAGTGAAACTCTTTTAAACAGCTTTTCACACTCATACATATATTAAATATTTTCTTTAAAATTGAAATCAGAAGTATTCCTGAGTTGAGAGCGGAGATAATATTCTGAACTAATGGTATCAGTGTCCTGGCACTACAATCCTTGTAATGTCTGATTTTTGTATTATTAAAACATTTACCAGAATGGTCTGGTAGGTTTGTTTAATATAGTTGCTTTATACAATTTTTGACAGTCTTTCATGAATAAACAAAACTAACAAAACAATATACTCAAAAACAGAATTTCACAATTTCACAAATTTATTTGCATTTACCTGCATTAGTACTCTTCAATATAGTATGTGCAATTACAGATTCTTATTAGAGAGGTCTCTAAATCCCAGAATCCATAAAACCTACAGACTGCCACTTTAAATATAAAAGATTCTTTAAAGAACCCTCCAATCAAAGACTGACAAAGAAAAACAAGAGTAGTTCTATTGCTCCAAAAAAGTCACCTTGGACAAAATCTTTAAGAGTACTGGACTTTCTGATTTTTCAGTTTGGTATAAACTAAAGTAGCAGGTGTGTACATGGCCACGAACCACAGTTTGGTCTGATTAAAAGAGGTTTTCTTGGTCTACTGATCTACTGAACCATGGTCCAGTTTGCTGGCAGTTTTTTTGTACTTTTCTAGATAGGTCAGATTTTCAGACCAATTACAGTTAAAGTTGAGTTAGTCTTTAAATAAACCAGAGGAAAAAGAAATAGGTATTGGCCAAAATCCGACTCCCTTACAGTGCAGATGCGTCAAGCAGTACGGACATGTATGAACCGCAGGACCTTTTACGCTCAGAGTCGAATTCTGACAGAAAGCTAGAATTTGTCACAACACCATAAAGAGAGGTGAAGCCCACATAGCTGATGAGTACAGGATGTAGTAAAGTTTTTTTATATGGTTTACTAAACTGCAATGTGAAACCAAAACTATAGAACCAGACTGTCAGGAGTGAAAACTCCTGAAGATTTTGCCACTATTAGCTACTATACCTAATCTTTGAAAAACGATTGGGTATGTTGGGGTACTTTCGTGGAATTTTGAACAAGAATTCTGAATCATGTGGAGAGGGATTGGGAATTGACCTTCTGAATTAGGGAGAAACTGGGGAATATTAAGAAAATTTTCACATAAAAAAAAGACACTTATCCTTGATTGTGTCACTGTGGTTGATATTATCAACTAATCTGTGAAAGGGGATTTTTTTAGTGTCATGCCAAAAAAAAAAACGTTTGCATGCTATGCTGTGCTTAAGCGTGTGTATACAGTGTTGACGGCTCCGTGACAGAAAAGGTTTTTGGATATTGAAAGTGACGACCCAGCATGAGACATGCATGAAAGTCACTTCTCAGAGATCTGACCTTTTTCTGTTTGTTCAGGAGGGGAGGGAGGTCAGGGTGAAACTGATTTGGAGGGAATTATACATGATAAGATGGTGCAGCTACAGCTTCAAAAAAACAGCCCAGGAGGCAAATCAGTTTCAGAGTGACTTACGACGCATTACGCTACGACCAGCAAGACCAGCAGGACGGTACTGGTCAACCAGCATGAGCAGCATAGCCAAGCATTACCAAAAAATCAAATACAACATTCAGTAAGCTGGTCAGGAGCAGGTTAACCAGCTAGTATACCAGCATAGGGTGTGACTTCCTGATCGTTATTTGAATTATCAGCTTTTCTTAACCACCTTCACCATCAAAATCAAGCTTAGACAAACCAAAAATCTACAGTTTTATATTTAAAACTAGCTAGCTAGCTAATATTGTTACCATCTCTACATTTATTAAAGGCTATGCTATCAGTTTTATTACTTTTGTGTTTTGTACAACTGCAAATCTTGGGGTAACCCTCTTGAATCAGCCGTGAATGGTACTTAGAAACGAAAAAAATCTAATAGCTAATTGCTGTCACTATGATCGGGAGAATGCTGATTCGAATCCCGTTCATGTAGCTTGCCATCAGCTGCTGGAGCCCCGAAAAAGCACAATTGTCTTGCTCTCTCTGGGTGGGTAGATGTCGCTCTTTTCCCACATCACTCCCAGCTCGGGCCCGGAGCCATTGATTGGTTTGCTTGCCTTGTTACAACGGGTCTGCTTTTTGCCATAAACATGCTGACAGAGAAGATGCTATTTATCAGTGTGGTGCACTGGATAACACCACCACCTACCACAGAGCTACCCTGTGTGTGAGACTACTGTTCAATTTAGGTGACTTTATTGCACATCAATCAATAAAGTCACCTTGGAGAATCCAAACGCTACATAGGCTCATCTCTGTAATACAAGTCATCTTGTACATTGTTCCCAATACAAACATATTATTTGATGTTTGATCAATAACATACTGTATATATCTCCAAACCAATAATGAACAAATAATCATATTGAAATTATTCAAAATATTCAAAAATAAAGGTGTTTAATTTTAAACTAAACAAACTAAATTTGTTTTTTAATTAACTTTCTAAGGTCATGCTCCATTTAAAGTGCACAAAATGCACTATGATTTATAGCTAATTTATATATGAAAAATATCACGTCACATAAATTATTTTCAGTATTATATTATATTATATTAAATTATATTTTTTAACCCATAAGAGGCCAGACCAACTTCAAAATTGAGTCAGATCAATTCAAGTTTTTTCTTATTGTGGCCACATTACTAAATACAGTGTGTAATAATACATCATTATTCTAAAAATAAAAGTCAAGAACCATTTATGAACCTTTATTTTTTTTTAAGCCGTATTATTCTGTCATCATGGGAACAGTGCCGATGATCCAAGCAGGGTTCCAAGCACCTTAGACATGGATCACACTAATTATTCATGCAATGGAAAATGCCATGCCAAATGTCAAATATACCATGACAAGCATGGCCACCCTTTCTGCATCTTACAGATAACAGCATGTATCATCTGAAAACGATGCACATAACTCAAATGAAATTACACAATAATTACATAGGCATTTGATTAGCATGTGAAAGTGAATTGTTATCAAATTTACATGGCCTTTATATCAAATTATTAGAGACAATTATTCCAACTTATGCCACTAGAGGGAACTGAACACTACAGTTGGTAAAAAAAGAAAGCCAAATCTGATGGATCTGAATTCATACGTTCGTACATGTAAGACGGGATAAAAACAGTGAATATGACACGTTTATCAAAATCTCAAAAGCCATTCCAAACACTATGTTTCTATAAAAACGGACATCTGTACTGATTAACAGTGTGTGTCACACCTGCCAATTCCAACTCCGCTCCAATTGCATCCAGTCCAATAAAGGCCTCCTCTCTCACTCCCCAGCTGCTCGGATGCTCAACCTGGGAACGCGTCCTGGATAAGGGATAATGATACACTGAAATATTATTTTTGGGAGGGATCTCTGGGTGTGAAATTGGACAGTAGTGCCGCTCTGGCTGCCTTTGAAGCTGCCCTGCCCCGGCGCATATGGCCGGGCCTCCCGCCGGCCCTTTGTTGGTGGCGATGGCAGCCCTTTGTCGTTGGCCTCATGTGGCTTGTGTCCGTTCCCATCATCACCAATTACGCGTGACTCTGCGGATGCCCATCTTTGACCATGTCAGTCAGTTGTGCTCGCGTGCAGACGCCCCGTGCAACATTTCACCCGGCTGTCAGATTTAGCACTCCATTTAGTTACCGCTTCCAAAAAGGGCTACTGGCACCTGCAGTGCTTTTCAGGAATAGGGTGTTTTCAGGAATAGCGTGTTTTCAGGAATAGCGTGTTTTCAGGAATAGCGTGTTTTCAGGAAAAGGGTGTTGTCAGGAATAGGGTGTTTTTAGGAATAGGGTGTTTTCAGGAATAGGGTGTTTTTAGGAATAGCATGTTTTCAGAAATAGAGTGTTTTCAGGAATATAGTATTTTCAGGAATAGGGTGTTTTTAGGAATAGCGTATTTTCAGGAATAGCATGTTTTCAGGAATAGGGTGTTTTCAGGAATAGAGTATTTTCAGGAATAGGGTGTTGTCAGGAATAGGGTGTTTTTAGAAATAGCGTGTTTTCAGGAATAGGGTGTTTTCAGGAATAGAGTGTTTTCAGGAAAAGGGTGTTGTCAGGAATAGGGTGTTTTTAGGAATAGGGTGTTTTCAGGAATAGCGTGTTTTTAGGAATAGTGTGTTTTCAGGAATAGAGTGTTTTCAGGAATAGAGTATTTTCAGGAATAGGGTGTTTTTAGGAATAGCGTATTTTCAGGAATAGCGTGTTTTCAGGAATAGGGTGTTTTCAGGAAAAGGGTATTTTCAGGAATAGGGTGTTGTCAGGAATAGGGTGTTTTTAGGAATAGCGTGTTTTCAGGAATAGGGTATTTTCAGGAATAGAGTGTTTTCAGGAATAGGGTATTTTCAGCAATAGGGTGTTGTCAGGAATAGGGTGTTTTTAGAAATAGCGTGTTTTCAGGAATAGGGTGTTTTCAGGAATAGAGTGTTTTCAGGAATAGGGTGTTTTCAGGAATAGGGTGTTGTCAGGAATAGCGTGTTTTCAGGAATAGAGTGTTTTCAGGAATAGGGTGTTTTCAGGAATAGCGTGTTTTCAGGAATAGGGTGTTTTTAGGAATAGCGTGTTTTTAGGAATAGGGTGTTTTTAGGAATAGCATGTTTTCAGGAATAGGGTGTTTTCAGGAATAGGGTGTTTTTTAAGGAATAGGGTGTTTTCGGGAATAGCGTGTTTTCAGAAATAGGGTGTTTTTAGGAATAGCTTGTTTTCAGGAATAGGGTGTTTTCAGGAATAGGGTGTTTTTTTAGGAATAGGGTGTTTTCGGGAATAGCGTTTTTTCAGAAATAGTGTGTTTTCAGGAATAGAGTGTTTTCAGGAATAGGGTGTTTTCAGGAATAGAGTGTTTTCAGGAATAGGGTGTAAGGATGTGATGTATAGATAGAGATAAGAAAAGAGACTGTTTGTTTGTTTGAATGTACAACATCGGTATGAATAGAAAACAGGTGTACAGCACCAGTCAAAAGTTTGGAAACATCTTCCCATTCAATATTTTTCTCAATTTCTTTATTTAATATATTTTCTACATTGTAGATTAATATTAAAAACATGTACCTGGAATACCTCACTGAGGGAATTATCAGCAGCATCTGGCTAAAATTGTCCATGGGAACAGACATGCAAGGCCACATGTGTATCCCTCAGGTCAGTGCAGAGTTCCTTATCTTCACTGCAAATGTCTGCACACACAGACACGGTCTGTAGGTTTAATTTAGGCTTAATTTTGGAGTCAATAGGTTAGAGTTAAGTTTAGGGTTATCCTACGGTTGGTTAGGTTTTGCATTATAGTTCAGGATTAGGTGAAGTGGTGAGGTTTGGGTTAGGCTTATTTTAGGATTAGGATTAGAGTTAGTAGTCTAAACACCTGAGTTTTAGGGTTCAGTTTAGTCTGGATTTGTTTAGGTTTTATGTTATTTATTGGATTTATGTATAGTAAAAGTTAATAGAGTTTATGTGTAGTTTAATTTAGGGTTAAGATTACAGTTAAAGTTAGTTAGATTAAGGTGTACATAAGTAATTACTTAGCTACAATAATACATTTTAGTAAGAGTGGTCCTCACTAATTTAATAAAACAAATGTGTGTGTGTGCGTCTTTATGGGTCCTTAGCCAGTGTAGCTACATGTAGCAGACAGTGTGGTAGTGCTATAGACTGACAGTGTCTGCCAGGCTGGCCGTGGGCTGTGTGAAGAGTTAAAGCAGGTTTAGATTCTCAATTGCACTCAGCGGGAGACGAGTACTCAGCTCACGGAGACCCCGCAGCCAGCTGGCTTCACACAGATGAGCCGCGCCCCGACTGTCTGCCACGCAATGCATGTATGTGTGTGTGTATGCGTGTGTGTGTGCGTGTTTTTTGGACATTTCCAGGACAAAAATGTTGGAAAAAAGAGATAAAATCAGGTTTAACCTACAATGCCAGACACAACAAAATGATCTTGTTCTTGAAAGTATTTTTTAACAAAATGTACTGTACATGCTTTATGAAACTGTCAAAAAGTGTAAAATATATATATTTCCTCCCATATACTTCCTATATTCTTATACAGTATATGTCCAAATGTTTGTAGACACCTCTTCTAATGAATTCCTATAGCTATTAAATGCATCCATTGCTGACACAGATGTGCAAATGCACACACATACACACACAGCTTGTCGGATCACTCAGCTTGTTGGACTTTTTTCTACAGTTCTGAAGAATTCTGGTGATTTAACCAAGTAAATAACCATTTAATGTAAATGTGTTTAAGTGTTTAATTGACCAGGTTATGTATAGCACAACAATGTTTACTAAAGAACCCTAAAAGAAAAAAAAAATTAATAGGCTTATGCTGTCAGTTCCTATCAAAGAAACCACATCAGATCACAGATCACTGTCGACAGCAATATCTTTATTATCTCTACACAGAGTCTCACATGTGTACCAGAAATATGTCTTACATGGCATTATCACTCACAGTGGACAGTGCAGTGAGTGGGAATGATCATGACTGGCAGCATCTGTCTAAAACTGTCCATGCAAACAGATAAACGACTCTGGCAAATTCCCAACAAACATATCCCACAGGTCAGTGCATTGCTATTTAGCTTCCATGGAACATGCCAAAGTCATGGGGTGCAGTACTAGTTTCTGTTCCCTGACTTCTGGAACATTTTGGGTATGTCAGTGCATTTCTGTTCATTATTTTATTTTAAAATCATTCAAACATGACCCAATCGAATAAAATATGTAAAAGAATCTAATGGCAGACTTATCTACGGAGGCACAATTACAATCAAAAGTATTGACAAATTGAAGGTAGTGTGCCCATATTAGATTAAATAAATCCGTTGATTAATATAACATACAAGTCAGAAACTCCATAGGTATACTCTCTCCTCTTTTTTTGATTTATGAAATATATGATACTTTACACTGCAACAAAGACTGCCAGGAAAGATATTTTCATTTTAATTAAGCCAAATTAAGCCCAAAATTAAGAGACCACTTAAGTTCCTGAATCAGCTTCTCTGATTTTGATATACATATATATATGTATTTTATATGTGTTTTTTTAAGAGTTCAGAAATCAATATTTGGTGGAATAAACCTGTTTTTTAATCACAGTTTTTTTGCATCTTGGCATCATGTTCTCCTCCACCAGTCTTACACACTGCTTTTGGATAACTTTATGCTGCTTTACTCCTGGTGCAAAAATTCAAGCAGTTCAGCTTGGTTTGATGTTTTGTGATCATCCATCTTCCCTATTGATTATATATTCCAGAGGTTTTCAATTTGGTAAAATCAAAGAAACTCATCATTTTTGAGTGCTCTCTTATTTTTTCCAGTGCTGTATATCTGTTGCTTTGAATGAACAGAACTTGTGTAATATTGCAGTGTTTCAAATGAAACCCATATAGTTCATACTGATAAAACTCTCTGCTTTCAGATCATAGTTATGACTCCTCGATTCGCCCTTCGAGACAGATATCGTAGCTAAACATCCTCTTGAACTGCTGGTGACTTCACACCTTACAGTGTGTCACAAACTGCCTTGTCCATATTTAGCATCTGTCACTGTCACGAGGAAGCTGACATCCTTTATGCATGTTACACACGCTCCACGTGATGGATCCTTCCTGAAGAACAGTCCAGATTCACACCAGCATTAGTGTGAGTTTAAGTTTTTAAAAAATTTCCAGTGTTTTTCTCCCTAATCTTTCTCCTCCATCTGTGGCAAATAAACTGAGCTGATTCAAATCATACTTGCAATAGAAGCACTTTCCCAGGGTTTATATTCTAATGTGTTTTGTGTCAGATGTTTTCCTGTCCTCTTATTAAGTTCAGGAAAAAGCACTGAAATTTATGTTTATTGTAATTGACCACATGCTACAGAATTGGCAGAGAGAGCAAATGAATTACAAAAATGCTGGACTATTCCTTTAATCTCCTATTGCACATGAAATCGATAGCTTTGTAGGAACGGATGGAGAGAGCACAATACGCAATATAATAAAAATACAAACAAATAACACATTTTGTTTGTGCACAATGGCTGCTGCAGCCACTTTAAGATTTTCAGCCCTTTAAGATTTCACGTACTAAAATGAAGCTGTGATCAAATGCTTACAATCACTTATTATGGACATATGTCACGGCATCTACTCTGCCTAAATCACAAAACAACAAAATAGGAACAATTTTAGTGATTTTAAGGTGATGATTTAACTGTGCGCACCAAGCAGCCTGTCAGTCTTGTCAGCATGTCTTTGCTGTCATAATGACAGGAAAAGTACACCTTGCACGGCTTGAAACATGCCACAGGCAGGTACTATTTCTCTTTATTCATTTTGGATGTTTTTTGGGAGTAACAAACTAATGCAATAAACCAATCAGCTTGTCACTTTCCATTCCATTTAAGAGCGAGGTGAGCTTTGCACTCATAATCAGTAACCAATTAAACAGAAAAACAACACTAGAGCTCTGGGATATGTTTAGTAGTGACAGTAAGAGCATTTCCACTAGCACAATTTAAAAGAACCTCAAAGGATTTGGACTAAACGTCTGTGTAGACCTGAACCACTTTGAAAATATTTGGGACTGTGTGACCTTTTTTGATCAGGTAGTGTATATATCACCTTAATGCAAGGGTTGGTATTTTTTTGCTCCTGGGCTCCTCCTGCTGTTACAGGGTGTGTAAAACACCACAGTATTGAGCTGTGAAGCTTGAGACAACATCCTGACTTAAAGTCTAGCAGCTAGTAGGAAGACTTCTCTGCACAGTAGAAACAGTTACTCCAACAAAAGTAGAATAACCTATTTTTTACTATTGATTTTCGGGGGAAAATGCATGAGGATCTGTTCCAATAATTTTGTCCATAAAGTATAGTACAGGATTGTATACAAATATGATGGATGATGAGGCGCTACGCAGTTCTTGTTACGCAGTCCTTGTTACGCAGTTCTTGTTATGCAGTTCTTGTTACACAGTTCTTATTACGCAGCTCCACCAAAGTTAAATAGTGCCGCATTAATGTTCTGTCCTGACGTTGCAATTACATTGTTACAAAGGCATAGTTCTCCTTGCTGATGTGATTTTGACACTAATATTTTAAGATCATTTTCTACTGTAGTTTTAAGCACTAAACATTTCAAATGAAAATTATATATATATATATATATATATATATATATATATATATATATATGAAAATAATAATGATTTTTTTTTTGGTGTCATAAAAGCTCACACAAGTGTCACACAAGTGCATTTTAAAGATATTGGCCCTTTCAAGGATTTATGACGATAAATAAATTATCTCATTAACTAAAATATGGAATATAATATAATTGAATGTCCATTGTATTTGATGCCTGTTTAACATTTTATTTTATATATTAATTAAAAGGATTCTAAATAACATAAAATTAGGACATAGGAGCCCTCATGTTTTTTTTGTGTTGGGTGGTGCTAATCTACGGTTTCATTGGCTTGCGAACTTTTTATTGGCTGGTTCATGGTATACTCTAATGGACCAACAGATGCTCAATTTATGACGCTAAATACATTTTATTTATTTTCTACATTATTCAGTGCATACTACAATTCCTCACTCTTTTTAAATCTATAGTTAATGTTTTTTTTTCTAGAAACTAAAATGTACTGCTGTAATTCAGTCCCAATCTACACTGAAACTCTTCAGCTGTGAACTTCAGCACAGCTAAGTGAACTGTGCTCACGATGCTCACGATAATGAAAGACGACACACGTTTATATTGTACTGTATAGCAGTTTGTGGTTAGTTGAGGGATTCACTTTGATTCCCATCAGACGCAGAGCCTAACAAAAGCAGTCCACACAATCACTGTGTTTAGGGTAGCGGCTCCGGGCTCCGCTGCCTGCCCCACAACATGTACATACTATTGTTAAACAAAGCCGGCATACAGTACGCCCGTCTCTGTGCTCCGCCTCGTGTTTAAAGGCGCTGCCATGTTCCTCGGCCCACGCGATCGGGGGTTTTCAGGTCATCCGAGCCGGCGCCCATATTTTGGATGTCATTTTGGCTGTTTTCATATTGTTTTATTCACAGAGCGCAGACTAATTATTCCAGCAGCACCGCTCAGCGGCTAACAGAGTGACAGTTGGCGTTATTGGAGTGATCAGGCTGTTCCTAGGCCTCCGCTCAAGCCATTTGATGTATATTAACTATAATTGGTGCCACGGCCACAATGATGTTTAGTAAACCTCTGTGCCATTTTCCAGGAGGGTGCCCAGGAGGAATTTGGGGTGGAGGCTGGTCCTCGCAGACGCCTCCACCAGAGATCTTCTACGTGACCTTCCTCACCCTGTGAAGAGATTAGGCCAGACTCGCACTGTCTCCACCAGACTGGACCTGCGGTTGGTTGAGTGTGCTCACACAGCACGACTGAAACCTGCGTGTGAGGAAAGGTTATATGAGAGGATTCAAACAGGAGAAAACAGGAGTGTATTAATCTGATGCTGTCCAATCCCTTTATATCCAGCCCTGGCTTTAACCTATGAGAAGGTCTGGTTCTTTAATAGATCTTCTATGTAGATGTACTGTAATATACTGTATACAACTACAACATTTTCTAATGTGATTCTGTGATTTAACTCCAAACATTTTCGAACCACAAACAACACACATTGTGTTTATTTATTATTTTGTTAAAAATATAATGGGAAATAAACGTTAAATCAAAATAATAATCAGACAAAAAAAACTCTGATTATTTTGTTGTATCCTCAAAATTTTGTTCCAAACAATAGAAAGATGTTTGGCATATCTCACTGCTCTCCACATTTTTCCTGCAGGAGAAAGTTACATCACTGTACTAGGGTCAAATTTTTTATTAGTGATTAAACAAGTGTTTAAAAATAAGTGCAAATTTTGTGATAAAGTAATAAAAAAGTGCTAATTTTGTGTAGGTTTAAATAAGAGTTAACAGAATCGGCCACAACGTTGAAGCAGACATACAACTATATTTTGATTTAGTTGATTTCTTTATAGCACCTAAAAATACTCTTAAAAAGACTTATGTAAATTGTTTAATGAAAAAAATCAAGTTGAATGATTAAATCAGGATGTGGATAAAGTTGGATAATGTTGGATAATGTGTTGGGAGTGAACCATCATTTAGTTAGTATTTTGTGTACCTCAGTAACGGCTATGATCATGTATATATGTATAACCTATATGTTACAGTATGTTACAAATACATGTATCTTATTCTCAACACACACTTTTTGATTGCACAGTGTCAGTACTGCACTTTCCTGTTTTATATTTGCTGTATTTATTTCATTTATTGTACAATTCTAGTTCTATGTTTTTTTTTTTTTTGCATTTTGTTGTCTATATTGTATAATGTTTGCTCTATGTTGCAAATTGTATAATTAAAATATATACTGCTTATTAGTACAGTGATACAGAATATCGAATGTCTCTTTAAAAATCTGTACTTGCTGTTAGAAAAAAGTTTGTACTACAGAAGGAACTTAACTGACCCTGTAAAGACATTTTATATAGTTTTTGAGTTACCATTATCAATGAAACATAGAAATATAAAAAAAGATATAAAAAAATATATAAAAAATATATAAAAATCCCTAATTGAGTAATGAACGTAACATTCAATGGTCAATATGTCCAGTTTCAGGGTTGGGTCAGGTCGCTGGGGTGTCCAGTTCCCCCCCTACCACCCCCACCCCGCTCCTCTCCGGTGTTGTTTGTGTGTTTAGGTGTATTCTGTGAGTCTGTGCGTGGAGCGCGAGGCTCTCTCTCGTACGGCAGCGCGAGGAGCACCGGGGACTCCAGCAGGTTCCGTGTCTGCCACATTCTACAAGTGTCCTGCAGGCGGAGATCCGCGCTGACAGCGAGCCGCTCATTAAGGCCAATCAGCATCAGGGGGTGACAGCCGGGTACTGCAGCCTGCTCAGCTCGCGCGCTCTGAGGCGGGAAAACCAGCCTCGCCGCAATACACGCTCTGCCAGGATTGGCTGCTTGAGTCTAAGCCCCGCCCACTGCGCTCACTTCCACAGGCACGCTGATGTACGGCTACTGTATGTAGCGCTGTACTATACTGTATGAAGGATACCAGATATACTTAATACTTAACATATAAACTTAATATACTTAAAAATATACAGTATCAACAACCAAGATGTTATTAATATCATTTAAAATATTTAAGATAAGGAACATAATGTAGGTATATATCCTGCATTTACTATTACTACTACAGTTATTACTATTACTACTACTGCTGCTCCTCCTTCACCTCCTCCTCCTTCTATTACCACTACTACAGTTAAAATAAAACTACTACTGCTGCTCCCTCCTTCACCTCTTCCTTCAATTCCCTTCCTTCTCCTCCTCCTCCTCATATATATATATACATTATTACATTTAAAGCCTAAAATGATGTAAACCCTTTTAAATAATAACTATTAGTTAAAAATATTGTAATCATTAGTAATATCTAAACAATTGTCAATTAATCATTAGTTAAGTAAATCTGTTGTAAATACTTTTAATTAATGTACTCATATTGTAAAGTGTTACAAGAAAATGAATGATCACAAGCCATCAAACCAAGCTGAACTGCTTGAACTTTTGCACCTGGAGTAAAGCAGCATAAAGATATCCAAAAGCAGCGTGTAAGAGAACATGCCAAAAAATGTTCACAAAATGCAAAATTTTATCAAATTAAATTCATTTAAATGAATAAAATATGATGAGCAAATAGCAATAAAATGTGGACTATAAAATGATACAATTAACTTTTACTGTACACACATTTTATAAACCTTGTAAATGTTTTAACTTGACTATTAATGAATAAAAATCTTTTTTTCAGGCCCCCTACAGCATGAAAATGTCCACTCTGACACCATGCACCTAATTAAAGATTTTTACAGGAGGATGTCTCTATTGGCTTTGAGGAGAGCGAGTTAGCCTATAGCTGACTCCTTCAGTCTGATCACACTCAGGGTCTGGGGGCTCGGTGGAGTTGATTAGTCTTCAGGAAAAATAAAGTGGTGCCAGATTAACCCCCATCTGCTGAGCTGCTAAACTTTTCTCAAGGGCAAAATAGTAAGTGTTGGTGTACATTTTTAACACCCTGTCACTGTTCCACTCCGGTAGAACAGCCCTCAGTGGTGAAAAATGGAAAACAAATGTTCTTCTGACAGTTGCTCTTATGCCCAGGGAGGGGGATATTTATATCAAAAAGGTGTTAATATAAACGAGCTTTATAGACTGGCCCACACTTTGAGGGTGATGAGGGGCAAAGGCAGATTTGCTTCCTTGAGCACTTTAATTACGGGCTTTCTATCAGCAATGTGAATGACTTTAGAGACAGTGTGAATTGGTCTTTGTTTGCCTGGAGGAGAGCGAGTGAGCAGCTCGTCAGCCTGCTGGACCTGTGATGGAAAGGTCATTGTTCAATTAGACAGAGAGAAATTTTATGAATGTTATGAGATATTTTTCCCTGGATGCCTTATTAAACTGTCTATTACAAAAGAACAAGGTTAGAGTTCATGCTTTCATTTACACAGGTCATTTAAGTTTGGCTGAAACAACTGATAATGGATATTTATGTCATTTTATATGTGTGTGGTTGGGTAGATTGTAAATTCTTAGCTTGTATGATTTGAGTTACATCCAGATCAGTTTAATATAATTTATTTATTGGGCAGGGGATTTTTTTTACCAAGTTTGAGTAATATAGCAATTTCCAGTTTCAAAATAAGAAACCAACTCAAAAATGAAGAGTTTCTTTGATTTTAACAAATTGAAAACCTCTGGAATATAATCAAGAGGAAGATGGATGATCACAAGCCATCAAAGAAGTGGCAAAATGTTATCCAAAAGCAATGTGTAAGACTGGTGGAGGAGAACATGATGCCAAACTGCATGAAAACTGTGATAACAGGGTTATTCCACCAAATATTTCTGAACTCTTAAAACTTTATGAATATGAACTTGTTTTCTTTAGCATTATTTGAGGCCTGAAAGCAGCTCTGCATCTGCAAACAAATGCTCTAAATGACAATATTTTTGTAGTTACATTAATGTTCTGTTACATCTCCCACAAACGTAACAATCGCAATGCTGGACAGCTAACATCATTGGAAAAGAACACTAACTGTTACTAACTTCTGCATGAGACATTGTAGAAGATTTTTTTTTTAAATATATATTGTTCTTTAAATTTGGATGAGCAATGACATTGTGCTTTGCTTTCAAGGAATTTGTGCACAGTGTGGTCCATTATAAAGGCTTGAAAATGACAATACAAAATTACACTACAGGAGGCATATAGGCTAAATTGATCTATGAATTAGAATAAGTAGGTCCAGGTGGACATATGATCTGTTTTTCTATGGTAATTTTATACATACATGTTCTTCTCTGGCAGTTTGTGCCAGACGCTGGCAGTATCAGTGCCTGGCTGCAGGTTTGGCAGAGGGACATGTTAAGACACAGCTTCCTGCTCTCAGTAATGTATTAATAATCAGACGCTGCCGTCACTTGTCTTACTGTCAGTGTTTGCTTGTTTTCAAAATTCACGGGTCACTGGAGTGGCATTTGGTGCTTGTCCCCAGTGCAAGTCGTGTCCTTACTAACTAGCCAGTTGTGACCACTGTGTGAAGCCGTGCTTATGGCAATCCAATTTCATAATGTTGACCATGTAAGTGACAAGGATGATGGGGGGGGAAATGCTTATGCAAAGTTGAACATGAATAATGCATGAAGTCATATCAGCTCAGAGATCACATGAACATGGTACATATTGAAATAAGGCAGCATATTGTCCTTGTCGTTTTGATGAGGTGGAAAGGTTGGAATAGGGAGATAGAGAGAGAGAGAGAAAGAGAGAGAGAGAATGAGAGAGAGAGATAGAGAGAGTCATTCCATTAATATTGAGCAAAACGGATGGATAAGCAACAGTTAAAACACTAATGCTGGAGGCCACACTGTACATGACTTCACCTATTTAAATATCTCTTTAATACAATTTTTGAGAGCTTGTTGCATTGAATCCAAGTCTCACTCCAGAAAACACTTCGAATAATAGATAGTTAGATAGATGCTTTATTGATCCCCTAGGGGAAATTCTAGTTGTTTTTTTTTTTTTTTTTTTAGAATAGACTGTATTGTAGTGTAATGTATTTTTTTTTAGAATGTAATATTGTAATATTATAGGTTATTTTTAGGGTTATTAACTTTCCCCTAACACAAAATGATCAAATAAATTACGATCTGTAAATTAAGCAGTTGTTCCTCAAGGTCTTGACCATAATTCTCACACAGGTGGAAAGGTTGGAATAGAGAGAGAGAGAGAGAGAGAGAGAGAGAGATTGAGCAAAACGGATTGATAAGCAACAGTTAAAACAGTGATGCTAAAACAGTGACCTATTTATTTTTTTATATATAATTCCAATGCATTTTTTATTATTTTAATGTTTTAAAGTTTTTTGTCATCAAAAATCAAAAGAATTTAAATACAGTTACATGCTTTAAAATCTATTCACAACATATCCACTGGACCCAACAGTCACAATACACTTTAAATGCAGTTTAGGTAGGGTGTGCAGTGCAGTGCTTATTCACCTCAGACCTGCGGACCACATGTTTGCTGTAAACAAGGCCAGTACAGAAGGGGATTTTCTTAAGCAGGTCTGAAGCTGCTCATTAATTCAGTTAAATGAAGTGAGAAAATAGGAGTCAGGGTCAACCAACCAAACTCAGGGGGGAAAAAAGAGAAAAAAAAGGAAAGAAAGAAAGCCCCCCCTTAACAGCATTTCCTGTGATTCTGCTAACATTCCTGGCACTGCTGGTTTAGAGGCTCCAAAGGCCTGTAAATGTTTATTTCTAGTAGTTACAACCCTAGTTTGTGAGGAATTGATGTTAATGGCTAATTCCCTGCTATTGGTATAGTCATCTGGTTTCAAGACGAATTCATAATAATTATGTGACCAAAACCACTGCTAGTACTATCTTTATTAATCCCCTGTTATATAATAACTGTCTTAATCAACCTATTCATGAATAGCATCAGTATTTGGTGTTTGTTTCAGACCTAAAGGTTCACACATATATAATCATTCCCTATTTGTCTTGCGGTTTATTGTCCCTGCCCTTATTTTTCTCCGCTGTTATGATGTGATGCCATTTATTGTGTTTTCTATTGCAAAATTGTAAGGCCCGAAAAGGATTCATCCAATGCGTCCTCAAAACTGCTCCAAACATAGCCTGAACTTCTTTGTGTAGGGACTGAGAAATGCAGACCAGGCTTTGGAACGCAGCTAATGTTTTCTTAATTCTTCTTAGAGTACATGGGAGACAGGTTGTGCGTTTATTTTGAAAACCACCTCAATTTTTAAGGGACACTTTTAGCCTTTATATGAACAATTTTTTTGAGAGCCTGTTGCATCGAATCCAAGGTTCACTCCAGAAAACACTTTGAATGTATACCAGTTTCCATTGTAAGATATAGATTATTTTAAGGGTTATTATCTTTCCCTAATACTAAATGGTCAAGTTAATTACTTTTTGTAAATTAAGCAGTTATTCCTCAACTTTTGACCTTAATTTTAACATTTGACAGGCAGTTACTTTGGGAAGTTCTTGACGTGCCAACTTTCAGTACCGACCAAAAGTGTCCCAAGGAAGAACCTTTAAAACCACTGAAACTGGAGAACTGTTGACAGGGTCATTGATGCAATCAATCCACGGAGGCCATTTTTCATGCGTGAATCAAGCGGATCAAAGCTGTTTCAGGGGCACGAGGGGGGCCTACATAATATGAGTTTTAATGGTTTTAATGTTATGAATGATCGGTAGCTTCATTATGTGTTATCATATGGACAATTTGTCCAAGATCAGAAGTCCCCCTTGCTTTAAAGCTGAGCAGTTGCTTAACCCAACCAGTGACCCTGCCACATACAACCCGCCCCAGCCTCCCTCGCACCACCCTTCCCCCCATAATCACCAGCACGCTGGAGATCCACACACTGCACTTCACCAGAAAGGACACGGGAAACCCGCGATTCCCGATTCCTGAGAGGGACTGGTGCTTACTCATCTGTTAAAGAAAGGAAGGGAGAGAGGGCGAGAGAGAGAGAGAGAGAGAGAGCGAGGGAGAGGAGGAAAGTTTGCGGTAGAGGGCTTGTGACGGTGTCCTGCTGCTCTGTCAGCGCAGCACATGCTGCAGGCCGCGCGCTTCCAGGTCATTGCGCAGGCCCCGCGGGGGGCCATCTCTTCTTCACAGCTGGATCCGTAACAAGGTATCATAGGAAATGAGTCGGTAAAACATCAGTGCGCTGAAGAGCGTGAAAAATCGTCATGATATCATTTGTAAATGCGAGGCTCGGGCGAAGGCGGTGCGGTAATGAAGGGTCGCCGAGCCGCGGACTTGCTAATGCGAGCAGGCAACTATTAAAGACGGGTGCCTTCACTAGGCTGCGGGTCGGAGGGGCGAGGGGTCTTGACGCGCGCTGCTTCTGACACGGTGTGCTGAGTTTAATTTAGGCTCTGCTCTTCACAGGCCCTACTGTCTCCCATGTGTTGAGACTGGGGTTAACTGTGGCTACCAGTGTTGGAGGAGCCCGTAGAACCTCAAATCTGGCACGGTTTAGGGAACCCCAGTTTGAAGGGGTTACGACTGAGGAAGATGTATAAAATATGAAGCTTTGTTTGATACAGAAAATGATTAATAATAATCACATTTGTCTACAATTTTGTGACAGAGGGAGCTTTATAGACATGTAACAATGGAATACATCCTTGTCAAATTTCAGTTTGCATCATATGTGCATCCTCTATGTTGCCATATTCACAACCTCAAGAGCCCTAAGCATATGGGCTTATGCATACTAGCAAAAAACAAAACATGCATAAAATCCAATCTGACCATTCCAATTCATGTCACTTGCCAACAAATCAGATACATATTCAATCTAGGGTCACATAAATTATATAAGAATTTATTCAAAGCAGCCTGGAATGCCAGGGGACAGCAAATCGGCAAAAGTCTGGCTGTGGGCCAAATATTTTCCAAGCCATTACATGGCATGAAGTGTAATGGAGTGGAGTGCTAGTAGCTCTCCAGCCCAGATGGTTGTTGAACCTAATTGCAAAACAGTTGATCTCAAAGCAGGTAAACCCAAGAAGAAAGGAAAAAATAAATACCTATGTCGTTGGGGTCGCGATCCAATACACTACTGCTGCCTCGGCTATTTTTTGCTATAGTATTCTTAAAAATTTACTAATTCAATGAAGACAGGTCATTTGGAGATTGCTGGTTCGAATGCCGGTCATGCAGCTTGCCATCAGCTGCCAGAGCCCCGAGATAGCACAATTAGCCTTGCTCTCTCTCTCTGGGTGGGTAGAGTAGATGGCACTCTTTGCCCTCATCACTCTTAGGGTGATGTTGATCAACACAAGGCTGAGTCTGTGAGCTGATGTATCGGAACCGAGTTGCTGCGCTTTCCTCCGAGTGTTAGCGCTGTGATGCTACTCGGCAATACTGCACCAGCAGCAGTTTGAAAAGTGGCGGAGTCTCCACTTTGTCTTCACCCTCCTCGTAGTGTGGCATCACTAGTGACGTGTATATACAGCTGAGTAGCAGCAGCAGAAAATGTAAATTGGGACAAAATCAGAAATGAATTTATTATATATCATAATGTATAAAGATAATACTAATAATTATTTTAAAAAAGAAATAAAAACAAACAATAATAGAAAAGCACACTACGGTTTAAAACAGTCAGTCAGAAAGCACGGATGTGGCTGTGAGAAGGCTGTGAAGTGTATCATCACTTCATAGTCAACCTTTTTCAAAAAACAGTTTTTCAAAGAAAGAAAATGTGCCAGAGGTTTCAAGGAACCGCAATTATATTTTTTCCTGACATGCCCTTGTTTCATGTCATGCGATTATACCTCTGGAGTTCCCTCCTCTCCCTCTCTCGCTCTCTCCCTCTCTCTCTTTGGAGAGACACTGGAGTTGAATATCAGAGCCATGTAAATCTAATCAATTATGCAGTTTTACAGATAAAATATTGGTAAATCAAAACACATTTTCAAAAAGTCACAGTATAATGAGAAATTTAAATTGGAAACAGAAACCATTTGTTTATTAGAAATGCCAGAGTGAGGTGGTGACTTGCCATCCATAAATTTTGTCATCCTTTTATATTCCTTTAATCTCCGGGCCCCAGTCCTGGCACTATTTCAAGATTTTTAATGAACCCAGACATCAGAGACATCAAACCCTGGTGATGCATTGTCCATTTGTATCAGGGAGGACAAAAGAGGGGGGAGAGGGATGAGATATGTATTCTACTGTCAAAAATGTAACATTAGCTTTTATTGTTTTTTGTTTTTTTAAAGAATTGCTAATGCATGGCATGTTTTAGACTGGCATAGATTTTGGCATAGATGTCATTGGTGAGCTGGTTTCACAACGCTGGACGAAATTACATGCGTCCACAGCAGCCGCATGCAGTATTGAGTGACTTGCATCAAGCGGCCCGTACCCCTGTTTGGCTCCACCAAATTCTGGCGTCTTTCGAGGTACTCAGTGGTTCCTATGGGAGACCAGAATAGAAGTTGAGCATCTTGCTGTGTGCCAAATGCTATCAAAACTGGATTAGCACACAACAATTGTGTTTAATGAAGGCAGGCAAGAAAAAGGGCAGTTTCTAAGTAACCCATGAATGGCATTTCCAATCCACACCACATATGATGCTCATTTTATTTAATAAAAAGATTTAGCAAAGATTTTTACTTTGTTACATTAGAGTGTGCTACATATATAAGAAGTACACAAATATATATTATAATAGCATTGTGACATATTATTTTAATCATCATTATCATCATCATTATTTGTGTTATTTTTATCTTTTCAAGCAACATAAAACTAGACATGGCTAGAAATGTGTATTAATATTGAAACACAGGCACATCATCTGTAACAACCATGCAGATACATCCTGCAAAATAAGGTTATTACTGCAGGACAGCGGCTACGACCATGTCAGCAGTAGTAGTGCACAGCAGGCCTCGTTTGAACCAACCACACATCACAGCAGCCCAGACACTCTCATGCATTTATTTCAGGGGAATTGGCTGTAATATAAGCATGGGCGATTTGACTGAAGAGCTGTTTTACACAAGACTCTCAAGTTCTTTCTGGAGTAAGAACCCTGATATCCAGTTGTATCCTGATGTATGGTGTTACATAGTTATAAATATTCATAGTTATAAATAAAAAGTGAATAATAAATAAATATGTAATTAGGATGCTAACTAAACATATTTAAGCCATGTACACAACACTGTAATGTATTGAAACAACAATATCGCCAACATTTTTGAATATTGTGAATGATATTGTACCCTGAAATATGGTGCCATATCACCCTCCCCTAATTATTGTCATATCAGGGTACTATTTTTGCTGGTTTTAGCAAAAGAAAACTTCACACTGTTCCCATTTCTCATTATATATCTACTAGAGACTTTTTAGAGATTATATCTGTCCAGTAAAATTTATTTTACTTTAATCCTGGATACATGGAGATATTTGGTTTGCATTATTATTAGTATTGTGACTTTATTATTCTGGATCATTAACTTCTATTACAAATCTGATAAAATTCTTGTAATTTTTTTATATCTTAATTAGGGGTGTGCCATATCATATCATATGTAACATATACAATTTTTTTTTTCATTTTGTTCATTTTGTAGTGTATTCTCAAAGAATTTTTTTAACTCTGTGTTTTGTCATATTGTATCAGTATCGTAAAAACTACAATACAAATAATAATAATAATAGGTAACTTGTTTTTTATGTAAAGATATATCAATTATAAAACATCTAGGAAAATAATTATTAATAGCCAATTATTATTTTCTTTCTTTTTCATTTGCCTGTAGTCTGCTCCCCAAAATAAACAGGCTAAACACTATTTCTTGTGCTTAAAGAGCGCCTCCCCAATCTCCTTGCACTGCCTGGTGCACACAGTTAAAACATAACGGGGGAACCGCTTTTTGAATCCTGACATTTGGAGAGAATCCCCTGCTGACTTAATCATGGCAAATATTGCGTGTCATTTGTTAGCCACACATGGACCTGGCTGATGGTAGTAGTAGTAATTCGCCTCTGCTGTGCGAGGGCTCCTGGAGCGCTCTGTCGTGGTGTCGCTGCACTCCCTGCTCTTATTTTCCTGTCGTGCCTGCCCATAGAAATGACAATGGGGATCATCATGCAATAGATATTTATGGAAATAAACTTGTGATGACTGTGTGCGTTTAAAAAAAGCAGAAGAAAGAGAGTGGAGCAAAGAAAAGAGATGCAGGGAGAAGAAAGGAAAATATATAAGACAGCGTAAAGACAGATTTTTGGACAATTTTGTACAAAGTGTTATTACTTTGCTATTCTTGATATAATGATTTAGCACATGTACTTGATCCTCACCTAAACTGACCTCAGACATAGAGGAGGGGGGAGGGGAGGGGGTGCAAACGAGAGAGAGAGAAATATAAATGGAGACATACAAAGAGAGGTACAGATTATATACTGCAGATTATATACTGCAGATTATATACTGCAGATTATATACTGGATATGCCTATTTCTCATTGTCCTGGTGAGGGTCATTAGACACAACGCGAGAATACAGCTTTTGCACAGTCACTGGTTTACTAAATATTATTATGATTATATTTTTTCTTTATTATATATAGTATTTAATATATATTTTGTTGTTTTTAGCAATTAAACACAATTTTTTAAAGAATATTATTTGCTTCTGGTGTTACACTTTTGCATTCATGCCTATACAGCTATTTAAAATTTTGTATATAAACAAATCTGAAAAGTTAGATAGTAACTAACCAGCTAACAGGCTAGCTAACTTGAGGTAGATGTATGTTTAGAACAGTTCTGTTTACACTAGTTAAAAGTAAATATCCATTTTTACTTTCTGGACCTGGACTTCCCACCTTTACATAGGATCTCCAGTGGATTTGGCGTTTTAAAAAGAGACTCTAAGACTGGGTCAGTGTCTGAACTGCACTTAGCAGGGCATTACACGTGTTGTTAAGTAACATCTGACATTGCAAAGACTGTTATTAGTGTAAAAATGTCTTTATTTTATTTTTTTTTACTGTTGTTTGTCTCACTGCCTTACAATGTTGTTAGCCAATCAGAGGTGATATGTTTGCATGTATGAATATTAATTTCTTCCAGTCCACTCCTCCACCAGACTAAAGCAGCGCTATACCTGATCACTGGAGGAGTCTTTTTCACAAAAAACTGCTGAAATGGCCTCCATTCAAACTATAGACCACAACTAGATATTATATAAAATAAATTAAAAACGATAAAATGAGACCTTTAAAATACCGTTTGGTTTACAGCTTTAAATCAGCAGCGACGAGCGCCCTCCGTCCCTCAGCCAATCAAAAGTCTTCAAACGTGCAACGTGGTGACGCTGCCAGCCAATGGGAGGGCGCGTTGCGTTGAGGGTGGAAACATGGCGCTGAGCATAAGCCGAGGCTGCAGGAAGGAGTCGGTTCAGTAAGTGTTAAACAGCTGATTAACGCTGCTCGCTCTCTTTATATAAACACTCTGAGCGTGAGACTTGCTTTATAAACACTCTGAGCGTGAGACCTGCTTTATAAACACTCGGACTGAGGGCTGTTTTTGTAATAAAGCTGCAGTAAAGCTGACAGACAGAAACACGGAGCTGTGGCTGACATTCAGATTACACTTTTTACTGTAATACTAGCTATAATACATTTACTTAACACACACGGTCAGTCTGGGGCTTATTTAAGGTAGTATTGTAATATATATTTAAATGTGTCTCTGAAAGTATTGAAATCGTATGTTTTCAGTATTTATGCAGCTCTCCGCTCTGACATTCAGCTAAGAGATGTTTCTAGTTGAATACGGTGATTATTTGGCTACTTTTTTGGGAATATGAAAGCTAACGCTAGTTAATTAGCGTTAGCTTCTAACTGTGGAAAACGCGGACAGTCGTGACCTGCTTCTGAGACAGACCCCCGACTGTAGACCTCCCTATTTACACAAATACTCACAAATAAATGTGTGTAGCTCTCCACACTCTCTCTGTCCTCAGCCAACCCCACGTCTGACCGCTGAGACCAGGCACTTTTGGTCGAACTTTCCGTTCCACCTTAAATAGTTCAGGCAAGCGAGCGTACCTGAGGCACCGTTTAAGGTGGAACGGATCAATAGGACAAACGTATATATAGTGTGTATATATATATATAGCTATGTATTTTTGAATAGGGTATACACAAGGGTTGTGTTGTTATTTTGACTAAAAACAATTAAAATTTATTGCTGATTATTATACCTTACAGCCAATAAAAACCTAAAAATCAGTGACGGGTGGATGGTTTATCTGAGCAAAGGAGAAGTGCTCACTAACAGATTTAGACCCAATTGTGAACGAAATTTAAGAGGCCGCTTTTGTTCATAGGAAAAAGTTTTGTGTTGTTATTTTGACTATTTTTTTGTCATTCCCTTTTCATTTATAAGATGTGAATTTGTGTGCAAGTAGAGTTCTCTTAAATATAATATAATCTAACATTAATATAATATAATCAAACATTGCTCTGATTTTACTTATAGCTCTCTTAAAATATCAATAAGAAAAGCAATGTTTCGCAGTCCTGTTGTTGGAGGCGCACTCAAGCTCCCAACGCACCTGATTCAACTAATCAGCTCATTAGCAGTCCTTTAGTGAGTGGGTGAGTTTTAAACATAAATGGTAGTGAATAATGCAGGGTACTGGACCCTGAGGACTGCAAGGCTCTGAGGAGTTCAGATTTTCTGATTGTGTTAATCTCTTTATGTACTTTTGAATGTTAAAATTGGGTGTGTTTTCTTTGTATTGAAATGTCTGTCTGCTGTGGAAATGCCAGTAGTCCTAAAATGCTTGTGTGTGGAAGCATTTATTTAGAAATATGTAATGGAGTTTTGACATAGGCTCATGTATTTTACTGTGCATACATCTTTGTCCTTGTCTTTGGCTTGAATTTGCTTTTCGTTTTTGGCTTGTTGGCTTGGGCTATTTGGGGAATTTGTTGATTGTAGTAAACATAAGCACTAGTTGGAAATAGCTTGTGAGATTGGCTTTTATATTATTAGATATTGGTGTGTCTGAAATGTTTTAACTTAATGCCTTTGCAACTAAATACTAAATAAGAAAAAAACTGCTAAATTAAACTGCTGTGATTGGGTATATGTGGATATGAACATAAAACACTGGAGAAAAAAAAAAAAAAACTTTTCTCTTCCTTGTTTCCAAAAACACTTGCATGCCATAAGTTATGGGATGGTATTACGCAAAAAAAACAAAACAAAAAAAACAAATAAATAAATAATGAAAATGCCCACATTTAAAGGAGTTGTCTTATAAGGTGTTATCTTGTGACACTATTTGACATTCATCAATCCATTGTGTCACTGAATTAAATAATTAAGTAGTCAATGATGCAGAAAGTCATGATACTTATAATGCACTCCAAATATCTCCATATATCCAGGGTTAAAGTAGAATAAATGATACTGGACAAATATAATCTGTTTTCTTTTGTTAAAAACAGCAAAACAGTAGTACCCTGATGTGATATTCTCAATATTCAGAAATGTTGGCAGTATTATTGTGTATGTTACAATATGGCACACCCCTAGATCTAAAACAGATGGACTAAAAGTAACAAACAGAAAGAGAGGAAGCTCAAGTCTTCTGCTCAAGTCGTTTCCTTTTAACAAACAAATCAGTTGAGTGTCCGACCCTAATCAGCCAGTACTGTACTTTGTTAGGATGCTTGGCTACATCTGCAGCTGATTCATCTTGAGAGACTTTAATGGGGAACTTCAAACAGTTTAAATGTCAATTACAAAGAAGGCATGGTTTAAAGGTCCTAGTAAGCTGTCCATATTGGTCATCAGAACATGGTGCCAGGTGGCTTTAATTCAAGGCAGCTGAATTTCCAGAGGCGCTGTGCTGATGGGCCAGCTCATCTACAGTGTGAAGTGACTGTCACGCCAGGCTTCGTCATATTCTCAGCTCGTGTGTGTGTGTGTGTGAGCACGAGGTGTGTACAGTGACAGATTTAGTGACCGAGGTTCTCCGAGGCGCTGCCGCGAGGATGTGTTTAGCTCAATTAATTAAAGCCACCAGTTCTCATTGTTGTTATTGTTGTTCCCTGGAAGATGGAACCATTTGCTGAGCTCTGAGGAAGCGCATGCTTTTTATTTTAGGGGTCCAAGCACTGGATAACAACGGCACGATGCTGGAGATGCTCTATTAGCTTTTGATATTGTGTAACCCCCTCAGATAATATGATGATGTACAGTAAATTGGTTAGGAAGTGAGGTTGCACACATGGCTGCCTGCATGCTCTGAACTTGCTCCAGACCCTGTAGTGAATGTGGTTTATGGAAAGCCGGCTGCTTTCAGTGTTATAACGACAGGCTGTGGTTTGTCACCAACACCCGCTTGTCACAGATACAGCAGCATCCTAGAGGAAACATTGACTGCTGCTATGGACTCGACAAGTGATGAAAGTGGCCTAGAGCTTGGCAATTACTCTGCCAAGGCCTGGGCCCTAGAAGTTAATGGGCAGCTTCTCCTTTTGAGGCCTGCCAAGGCTTTATAGCGCAGGTTATAAAACCCTGAAGTGTAATGTGCTACTATAACTTTTTCAATTAAGAACAACTGTGCAAAGGCCCTGAGATACCTGGCAGCAATGGGAACCCCTTCCGGGGAGGCATTTAGCATAAATCAAAGGTGAATTCTTCTAATGGCCGTAGTTTACCAAGTAATTAGAGAGGAATGTGAATTTTAATAGATTCTTATGCACCCTTCTGCTAGAATTACACCATGTCATTTGTTTTATGCAGTTTAGTAGAGATTAGTCTTGAGCGATGTGGTGGTGGTTAATGTGAACACCTCAGATTTTTATCAGTAAATGTTTTTCTTTTGGAATCACTTTTTAGCGCTGGGTGAAATGACCTCAATTAATGAAATGATGAAGTACATTTTTTTTAAAAGGGCCAATTTTTTTTATATTCACAGTGGATACAGATTTTTTTGTTGGAGTTCTCCTTCATGTTGCTTCTGTATTGTAGATTGGGCATGCTGAAGACATGTGATTACATATGTGATGGTATGTTTTAAGGCGGACAGTACATTAACATATACAGTGAGAGAAAAAATATTAGATTTCGCATGAAAATTATGTTGGATTATTAGGTTCTGATTATTGGTTTTGAATACTTTTTTATTAATTTTCCAATCCTAATTAATAAATGAATATTTAGAGCACATTGTGAATGTTGGCATTGTTAGTATTTTTAGGGAAAAGAAATTTTAATATTAATTTATATTCATTATTTTTCACAGTATGTTTTTTTTTGTCCAGTCGGTTTATTAAGTTTATATTACCGGTACATTAGGAACCATAAATTAATATGTTTAATAATAATATAACATGCATTGAAAAAAATGTCTTTCAATATTAAGATTGTATATATGCTATATCATATATTACATCATAATAAAGAATAAGGCCTATAAAGGACATTTTGGATAATGTCATGCAAAAACCTTATATCTCCACTTATTGTAACACTTTGCAATAAGGGTACATCAGATAACAGTACGGTACTTACGACTCTTAACAAACTTAAACGTAAATGAATAAATGGTTAAATAATGTCTCACCTAATTATTTTTTTTTATTATTGACTCTAGTTAGACATGATTAATAATTATTAAATTTATATGGTTAAGAATGTTGTAAATCCTGTTCATTAATAATAAAAATAATGAATCTGTTTAAGACATTTGTTTTTTAAATGTAATTATTCATTTTAAATTGAGACACAGCATTGTAAGTTGTGTTAATTGCACCCATAATATGTATTTTGACATATTTTACTTTAATTAAAAATGTACTTGACATGAAATGAAGTAGTTCTAATATTAAACTCGTATAGAATGGCTAAGAAATATCCAAACAAAACTAAAAAACATTTTTTATTAAATAAAGAATAAGTCTAAAACCCACTGCTCAACTCATCTGCTGCCCTTTACCTTTGGAATCCGATAGAAAAACAAGTGAGAGCTGAGCAAACAGTGATGTGTTGACAAGTCATTTCCACATTGATTGGTGATGGTGGCCAAAGCGAGAGAGAAGGTGTGTGTGGCCATAATCCATTTAGGACAACTTGAAGAAAAGAAAAGCCACTTGGGCCCAGAGCAACCACATGCTTCAGTCTGAGCTGTGAGAATGAATGGATAGACTGGGATATTTGTACTTATATTTGTACTAAATACAGCTCTGAAAAAAAATAAAATAATAAGGGCCACTTAAAAATGTTGGGTTTCTTTGATTTTGCTAAATTGAAAACCTCTGGAGGAAGATGCATGATCATAAGTCTTGAAACCAAATTGAACTGCTTGATATTTTGTAACCAGAAGTGACGGCATGAAGTTTTTCAAAAGCAGCGTGTAAGACTGGTGGAGGAGAACATGATGCCAAGATGCATGAACTGTGATTAAAAACCAGGGTTATTCTACTAAATGCTGATTTCTGAATTTTATAATATAAACTATAGCTGCAACTAATGATTTTTTTGGTAGTCAACTAATCTGATGATCATTTTTTCAATTAGTCGATTAGTCAACGATTATTTCTGCCATGTCCTCCATCTCTAAAAACAACAGAAAAACAGCTAAACATGAGATTTAAAAGGCATTTAAATTTTAAATTTAAATAATTAACATTGTCGATTATATCGACTAATAGTTGCAGCACTAATATGAACTTGTTTTCTTCTAAATATTTGAGGTCTGAAAGCTCTGCATCTTTTTTGTTATTTCAGCCATTTCTCATTTTCTGCAAATAAATGCTCTAAATTACAGTATTTTTATTTAGAATTTGGGAGAAAGTCATTCAGAAGCTGTTGGTCTTATTTTTTTCCAGAGCTGTAGAACAGGTGAAGAATAAAGCTTGTATATTTTTCTTCAAAGAGTGCAGACTCTTAAAAACATGACTAAACGAAAGAGCAACACACGTCTTTCCAAAAAGACAGACTCTGTCTTTCTTTCTTTTCAGAGCAGCACATCAATAAAGTGCTCTATTACCTGTTGTTGACCCTCCTAAGCTGGCCTTTGAAATTTGTTACAGAGCATTAACTTAACACATGTTGGTTTGGGGGGAAAACAAAGAGCTGGTAACAGGATTGAGGGGCCAGCTGAGTAAACTGAATGTGGAGGGACGGCAGTCCGGTGCACTCTCTGTCCTGGAAGTAACTGAGAAGATCCATACGGCCAACAGATGGAGATCTGTGCTCCGGGTCCCTGCAGACAAAAACAGCGACCCAAACAAGTGCCTCTGCTCTTGCATTAAACGCTTTGATCAGCAGAGGATCTTGGCCAGAGAGCAGCACCTCCGATAGGCCACGGAATCGCATCTGTATAAACATGGCCTTTGAGGAATGTGAGAACAATGCTGCGATAGAGTCCCGTCCTGAAACAGACCTCCGACCACAGCAGCACTCCAGCGCTTAGACTGAGCTCAGTAGCTAAAGAACACGATTAAGGAATTATATGCAATGTGAAAAAAAAGTTTATTTTAAATCATTATAGTAAAAATATTTATTAAGAAATTCATTTTTTTTCACACACAATTATTATTTTTTTACCATTATTGCATTTATCCAAACAGCACAATACGTAATAAAATAATAATATACAAATCAGTTATTTGCACATATAAAAACAACAACAATAATATAAATAACAATACAAAATGTAATTTAATCAAATAAAAAAGTACTGTTGAGTGTGAGAAATGTGTAATGCACACTTAATACTTTATTTTATTTTATGTTAAAATTTGTGTTAAAATTGCCATATTTAAATATTCGATCTTGCAGAGGATTTAAATTTCTCTTGATTTTGTTCATATTGCACTTATTTATTTTCAATTATAAAATCATAAAAAAATGTGTCATTTAAATATTGTATTCTATGCACCTTTGTGTATATACTGTGTGTATCTAATGTTTATATCTAAATTTTTCCTTTTCAATTTTAGCTAATACAATATAATGTTACATTGATTGATAAATTATATATCATTAATATTAATAACATTAAATTACGATTAGCTTAACACACACTGTAATAAATATCATTAAGTAACAGATGTTGTAAATAATGTATATTAAAATATTGGTAACGCTTTTATACCTTTTATAATAAGGGTCACAAATAGCATTACTTGAAACAGTTATAAAACATAGTTATGCTTATATATGTTAATGCTTATAAATAATAATGAATTGATAATTTATTAATTAGTTAGTAAAAATTTTAATGATTTATATGTCTTAACCATATATAATGTCTTAAACATATATAAGACTGACTGAATTTAGTTTATTTATTTTCTCGTGGACTTACTGTTTTTAATTGTCTCTGTATTGAACTTTAGCACTTCTTCTCTGTCAGCGCAGACTGATTTCAGCTACAGCAGTTGCAGCAGGAGCAGGTTGCAGGTTGGAGTGTGTAGTGGCGAAGCAGTAAAGCTGTGATTCTCTCTGTTTCCTCATGAGGTCAGTGTTCACAATGTTCTGCTAAAGTTTGGTATTTTAAGGAGAGCAGACTAGGAGAGCCTATTTACTCTGAAGCCAGTGAAGAGTTTCAGAATTGAAACCCCCCCAAAAAAACTACATTTCTCGCAAGTTTGATTTTCAGCTCTTACAGTAATACACGATTACGATTTGAACTAATTTTTGAATAAGGCTATTTATTATATTATCTTTAGGATGACTGAGGTGGTTTCATGTTTCGAGTTGCGTAATTGAGTGATGTCGAGTTAATGAATCACTTTCCTCTGCACTGTCAGGAGCAGATTGTTTAAGCGTTCATTAAAAGGTTGTAAATATTGGAGTCGTAAACATTATTGGAGTCATTAAAGTGTGATTATGCTTAAGATATTTTCCCAATTAAACAGCCGTAAATCATCCATGTCAACATTTGATCGTTTACAGGCATGCTGGGTAATCACGACAGATCCATTAGATATTTGATTCTGCAACACAAAGCATATTCGTTTGACTGCATGCATTTCTGGAGAAGCTGATTTCTGTCTGTTGCAGCTTTTATAGCCTTTAGTAATTCGCCTCTGTAAATCACTGAGGGCTATAAACCGCATGTGGTAAGTCTGATAAGCAGTTTCTATATAAAAGACTACAGCAAACACAACTTACAGAGGAATGAGTTGCTTGCATTTGGAACAAATGCGATGAAAGGATGTCCCTCCTTTGTTTAATGACTGGATGAAAGAAAAAAATGAAATATTTACAGAACATAAGCAATATGAGGAGTAATAATAGCAGGAGCAGGTTTCCCATGGTGCTCCACATGTAAATGTAGAGCGTGGAGCCTCGAGGTTGGGTCCCACTCTCTGACATCCCTGTGAGGGTCCGCAGCCCCGCCAACGTTTCATCGCTTCTCATTATCTTTGGAAATGAGTGCGTCCTGGTACAGGCATCTCAGCGGGCGGCGTGAGTGCTGCAGTGGACCGTGGACGATAGGTGGAGCTGCCCATCATGAGTTACACGTTCTTAATCTGTCTCCATTTGGCTGGGAGACCCAAAAGCGGGCACGCGGTATACTCTGGTGGTGCTGCAAAATGCTCTGGACTTTTAAAACACAGTTGTAGTTTCTATAAATGCTTTGTAATGTTCCTGCCCGTTAGAACCCACTGAGCTGAAGCCTTGGCTCCTGCAGCACTTGGAATATTATGGATTTATTAAGTGATTTATTGTTAATTTTATTGAAGCAATTAAATGCTGAGTTAATGTTGTTGGGCTTTTCTGATCATAATTGTTTTTTTTTATGCTCTGTATATTTGCTGTTAGCGTAGGGAGACGTAGGGAGTTCTTGTTTGATGGGCTTGGATTTACCTTTACAGAAGCTCACTGTTTTTAGATATGCTTTTGATTAG
Source organism: Astyanax mexicanus (assembly GCF_023375975.1). NCBI lineage: Eukaryota > Metazoa > Chordata > Actinopteri > Characiformes > Acestrorhamphidae > Astyanax > Astyanax mexicanus. Next base: position 4,401,377 of record NC_064418.1, on the reverse strand, counting down.
ATTAAATTAAATACAAAAAAGTAATTATTGTACATTTAGATCATACACCTTGAGAGTGTTGAACCCTGCAGTGATTTTATTTCTTTATTTAATGGTTTGTATATGTTTTGTCTGTTGATTTGTCTAAGAGTGCTATATTGGTCACATTTCTTTTTTTTTTCTATATTATACAAATTTAATCTGGACTTCTTATTACCAGCCTACTTACAAACTAAGTAGTAATGGTGTGAAATATATCATATTGAACATTTTTGAATATCGTGAACAAACAATATTATACCCTGAAATATGGTGCCATATCACCCACCCCTAATTATCACATCAGGATACTACTTTTTTACTGTTTTTAGCAAAAAAAAAAAAAAAATACACTGTTCTCATTTCCCATTATATATCTGCTAGGGTATATAGGCAGTATAATTTATTTTACTTTAATCCTGAATATATGGAGATATATTGAGTGCATTATTAGTATCATGACATTCTGGATCATTGACTTCTACTGTTACAAATCTGATAAAATTATTGCTTCTCAGTTAGGGGTGTGCATTATGATATTGTATGCAATGCTAAAATTTAATTTTCATTTTGTTGCAGTAGTGTATTCTCTAAATATATTTTTTTAATTCAGTGTTCTGTCATATCGCCAAGAGTATCCTTGTCGTAAAAATACCATAAAATATCTTGATATTATTTTAGGATTCCATTTCCACTGTAACCACACTCAGAAACTGACTGGTTCTGAGTATGTTCTCCAAGTATCTTGGATAGTTGAATTAACTCAACTTTTACATTTTATGCTATACTACATACTTGAAACTATTTGTTATTAGTAAATAGAATGCACTATATCTGTCTGCATGTCTGTTTATTTACTTACTTACAAACCTACTACCTCAACTTGGAAATTTTATAAATATGATATTGTTCATACTAGGGGTGGGCAATATTATATCGTATACAATATATCGTGACACAGAAATATCATGATATTAAAAATCCATATTGTGATAATAGGGCTTTTCTGTCTTAAAAGTAGTCTATTATTTACTGTGAAGCTTTAGGTTTATTTATTGTATAATTGTTTTAGTTTGCACTTTAAATGCATGCACTAAATATTCTGCAATATTATTTGCTGCATTATATTATTTTATGCTATATTATTTATTTTGCCACATTGTGCTTATTCTGTTATACTCTTATACTATATTCCTGAAATGAATAAATTATTTTAGTTTTCCTATATCGCCAAGTATATCGTTATCGCAAAAATACCCTGAAATATCGTGATATTATTTTAGAGCCATATCGCCCACCCCTAGTTCATACAGTCATTAGTATTGGTACATACTATGCAAATGTGTATATAAAAATATGTACCATATCTGTATGTCTGTCTTTCGCTCTGTTTGTATGTCTGTTTATTTACGTACATACCTTCTATCTCAACTCATCAATACAATATTTCAAAATCTAGTTAGTCTTAGTAATCAGTTTGCAATTGGAATGCACGATATTTGTTTGTGTGACTGTCTGCCTATGTACCTATCTACCTATATATAATATAACATCAAAAAAATCACTAAAATATCCACATTCAACTTGCTTGCTTTACTGAATTTGTCATTTGTAACTACACAGCTAAATGTTACATGTTCAGACATCAGTCTGAGCATTTGCTGAGCTGTACATATCTCAAAAAAATATCGCCATATCACTGCTTTACTGTGTGTGTTCATTTAAAAAGTCCTGCTTTTTGAAACTGAGAATAGCCCTGACTGAATTAAGAGCATCAAACACACCCTTGTTCAGATCTCAAGGTCATCGTGGGGCTGTAATTTGCCCTTGGATGTTTGGATGTTGTTTCTGTGTTGCTTTTAAAGCTCAGTGGGATCAGCTCCTGGACGCAGGCAGGGCCCAGTGTACTTTCGGTGTGTAACTCCGCCTCTTGTGTGCACCACCTGGATGTCCTCTGTTTTGAATGGTTGCTCGTGGTGATCCCGCCCCATGTGGATGTCCAATCGCTATCTGTGCGTGTGTGAGTGTGTGCGAGTGTGAGTGTGTGTGCATGTGTGTGGTGACTGGGTGCAGACGTTTGAGGTGGAAGCCAAGCAGGCGAGCGAGGACGTCTGCTTGCTTTGTCCCCTTAATGGGGTGTGTGATGGGCCCCTGGTCACATCACTGAGAGTATAGCGCCCTGTTAGTGCGGCTGCAGCTCATTAGAAACAAGCCATGCTCCCACCCCACACACACATATAACACACACACACACTCGCTTGGACACAAGCTCCCCACACACTCCCCCAGAAATCTCTATTCTCTATGGACAGGTGTCTACGTCCACATCCCTCATCCTAATGATGCATGCGCAGTTCTACAGTATATAGCCGCCGCCTCTCCCTCCGCAAGTTGGTTACAATCGACGGTTTAGGGTTTCTTCTCTAACCCCCCTACACATAATGTTTGTTTGGTTAGTTTTTGTTTGTTTATTGTTTCCAGATGGCAGCGCTCGACTTCGCTTTCGTGGCTTTCAAGTTCCCAGCGAGCGTTTTATAGCCTTGGCTCGAGTGCTTCCTAGCCCCGGCTTTATGACAGGCACTCTTCCACCCCCCTCCAAACTGGGAACAACTGTCAGGAGCTGTCTGCACTTGACTTTTTCCAGTTTTTTTTTCTTCTTCCAGTGTGAAAAGGAGCAGCTAATCTCTGTTTTGACGCCACAAGTTTTACCCCAGGTTTAAAGGGTCACTTGTGAGGCGAGCGTCCCCGAGGCCTCCATTCTCCTCAGTTTATTTCCGTATTTAGGGCCAGCCAAACTCCTTTGTTCATGGAGGTGCAATGAAATGTGGCGCTTTTGTTACGAGGAAGGACTGATGAGGCTGGAAACCTTTTCCCATGGCGGGGTCTGTACACCATTAAGAACACGTCACTTATTTACAGGAAAAGAGCAGGTCAGCACTGGCTGTAAAACGTGGGGGTGGACGGGCTTACTCATCGGATGCGGTTAAAGGCAGGAGTCTAATCAAAGCTCACGGCTCTGTTGAACCCTCCTCCTCGTGTTCTTCTATAGCGGGGACTTTTCTTTTCCCGGCTGCCACTCAGTGGTTGATTGCTCCTGCATTCCAACTCCCTTAATCTTATTTTTGCCACTGACTTAACCTAAGGGCTGCGGATCCTGAGCCAGAGGTTCTCTAAGTGAAGCCGAACGGAGCAGCTTTGTTTTGGGTGAAAGCTGGCACCACCAATGAGCCTCAAAGTCCACTCCCTCAGCATCCGTCCTTCAGGAAAGCGTCTGCAGCGCGATAGTAGAAACAGTGCTGACAGCGTTAGTCAGGGCTTATCTCGCGTCAGCTTTAATCACAGGATCATTAGTGCGCTGTTAAGGAGCTGAACGGGCTGTGCTGCAGTAGTGGAGCACAGGCTACTACTATGCCGTTTGGCCCAGCTCTGACCCTGAGCCGAGGTTTGCCGGTGACGTGGGTTGTTTTTATTTCCCTTGCACCACGTTGCTCTGTTAATCTCCTCGCTGACCGCTCTGTGACACAGGTTCGGGAAAAGGACAGCAACACTTGGCCATGACTTCCTTCAGTCCTGTTATCATCTCATGTGTTTCCATAAATAGCCTCCAAGTCTCTGATGCCAAAACGGCAAATATTTAGTTGATGGAGGATCGTGGGATTTCTGCAGAGCTTTGGTTACAGATTTATCTTTAGTGACTTCAGCCAAACTGGGATTTCTCTCATAAGATGACACGACTTTTAGACAGATTTTAACCCTGATTTCCAGTTGTGGTGAGCCTGTGCTAATTGGCTCTAGTCTACAGACTCTGGTGCAGTCAGATCTGACAGTTGGAGTGAAAGTTGTGTAGTGTATGATGGGCTGAGACTTGATTTTTAGACTCAAAGTCACATCGGACTTCAGTTACAGAAAATCAAACATATATATATATATTTTTTTTCACCTCATTTTAGGTGGAATCTGGTAGTGGGAGCACTACTCACCAAATCAAGCCTGAACCAACTGAACCAATGAAAACTGCAGTTAAAAAGAGAATTTTTAAATTTTTGACATTTTTCATTACATCGTCTAACGGTAGCACTATTGCACAGTTAGCGCAGTTGGAGTCCACTACTACTTTTACTACATTTACAGCCACCAATCCAATCATTTTGTTACCTCTAGCTCTTTAAGTAATGTGTAGAGAGACCATGCTGACCATGTCTCTGACCAACTAATCACTTTACCCAACATCGTTTTTTACTTTTTTTGCGTCAAATAGTAGCACAAACAACCACTGCAGCAAGCTTGTGTACCTGCATGTTGGCATCTGAGTCTTCTATAGGTAATTTGAGTAATATGTATGGTGGACCGTGTTGCCAGGAATCTGGCGAATATCGTGTACTGTAATATGTCCAGTTTAACTTCTGCTCCGGCTTTAAAAGTCATGTATTGCATCCAAGACTTAAATCTAAATGTCACTTGCAAATAAGTTCTGATCTAGAGATGGAAAAATTGACAGTCAGATCATTTACCGGAGTTAAGGATTACAGCAGCTCTGTGTGAAGATCATTGTAGCGGTTTCTTGGTCACAGGAAGCTTGTTTAACTGCTGGATGTTACTAGGATATGTCTCATGGCTGCAGACACTCATTTACAACCAGTGTTCTACTCCTTACTGTGTGTACTGGTTCAGCATTATACAGTTTCAGACCACATTTAATCATAACTAAAGTTTTAGTGCCTTTTCTTTACACTTTTCCACCTAAGATAGGGAAAAGGGCAGCAGCACTTGGTCACAACTTTCTATAGCCCTTTTATCATGAGTTTCTTAAAATATCCTCAAAGTCCTGGATGCTAAAACAGCAAAGACTATCATGGGAATGGGGCTGGTTAGAAGTACAGAACTTTAGTTCCAGATTTCTCCTTGGTGGCCCCAGCCATACTGGTTTCCCATAAGTAGAGTTGATGAAATGGTTGAATTAACATGTTAACCTATGCAATTAAAAGTTTACTGCCTAGATAAATAGCTTTGCTTGGCAACTAAACTATACTGTTAAAAACCCACATTGATTAGAAGGAGCATTGGATTTTAATTTGTTGCTGTTTTATAATAAGAGCGAAAGGCTATTTTTTTTCACTAATTTGACCACAATGTTGTGTCTAAACTCAATTTAACTGTGGTAAAACCTCTGCAACAAATGAATTGCATTATTCCCTTACTACCAGCTGCAGCTGCAGTCTCCCTCCTTCTCTAATGGCGGTGGAAGGAAGGGCTCATCTAGAGTTTGTAGGGTTTCCTACACTAATTGTTAATAGCTTCCTCCTCAGTGTTTTACAGTGTCTGTCTTCAATCAGCTCAGTTAAGCTATTAAAATTACAGCGTAATATGCCTTTTCGCATATGTTTTATTTATAATCAATGTTTTATTTTATACCATGCCATACAACAGAGAACTCACCAGGCAGTCTCGACATTCAGAAATTCAGTTTAATTTGGGAACGTCTTTCAGGATCAACTAATTAGACAAATATAGTCTAAACACATAGCTCAGATCAATATTGGCCAATGCCAATGCTTAAAATATTTACACTTCAGATCTGGTAAACTTGTTAAAATACTCTCCAATAAGCAATATTTAGTTGGGGGAGGGGGTGCTAATTGGTCCAGTGGTCTAAAGTGCAGCCACTAGGTTTGGGAGATTGCTGGTTCGAATCCCAGTTATGCAGCTTGCAGCCATCAGCTGCCGGAGCCCCGAGAGAGCACAATTGACCTTGCTCTCTCTGGGTGGGTACAGTAGATGGCGCTCTTTCCCCTCATCATCCTAGGGTGATGTTGATCAGCACAAGGCTGCATCTGTGAGCTGATGTATCAGAACTGAGTCGCTGCGCTTTCCTCCGAGCGGTAGCGCTGGGATTTTACTCGGCAATGCTGCATCAACAGCAGTTAGTCTTCAACCTTCTTGTGTTGTGGCATCACTAGTGATTGGGGATATTCAGCTGAGTAGCAGAATTGGGTGGGAGAAAATGGAAGAAAATTTAAAAAGAAATTTATATAAAAAAGAAAGAAATATATATCATATATATCGATCATGCATGGATAGCTAGAATGTGAACCTCTGTAGGCCTTTTTTATGGTTCTAAAGAAAGAATAGCTTCTAAGTCTTAATGATATTCAAGCCAATCTACAGTGATTTTCTGATTTCTGGACATAAGGATACATTACTGTAATTTTTCATGAGTGGAATAATAATCTGTGCACAATTGTTACTCTGTAGTGTGTGGAGCTTGAAATGTATGGCAGGGAAAGGTGCCTTATACCTGACGTGAATGTCCTGCCATAGATTATCTACTTAAAGACCGTTTTAGAGCACGGTCAAAAGTGCTGTGCTTTTAACTCTTGTTTTAAATCATAATCTGCACATCCATATTAATCGCTCTCTCCCCGAGGACCTAAAGGGCTTCAAAAAGCATTTTACTCTGCCTCTAAAATGCAGATAAGACATTGTTTCAGCAGAGCTGAGCTGAGCTCTGGGAATTTGAACCCTAGTGGTGCCATGGCGCTGCCCATTAGATCCATGAAGGTGTAAATGGCCTTAGGGTGAGAAGGATGGCAGAGCTGAGCGATGTGTTGAAGAGCCTCTGCCAGGTCGCTGGGAGCTAAAGATGGCTTTACGATGTGGTGGTGTCTCCATTCAGTACACTTCTCAATACAGCCAAAACAAAAAGTGGCCATTGTGCGTTATGGAAATTAATATGCCATCATATTTATTTATGTATTTTAAACTACAAATTTCCATGTTACAGTATAGTTATGATATTTTGTTATTATAGTACCTGCAGATCTTCAAAAAATGCTATTCCATACTTACATACTACAGTCATCTTATTCACAAACGTTTAATCATTAATCATGATTAATTACACTCTTGTTTTATTTTATGGTCATATGTTTAAACACAGATGATATCTGCAATATGCTTGGAAAAATATAGATGATTTGTTATGGGATATATTTATCAAGATAACATAAAATATTGTAATTTTGGCCACATAGCCGTGTCAATTGTTAATTTCTTTTATTAGAGTATTCATTGCATTATATTCTTTATTGTAAAAGTACCATTTTTTTTAAACATAAGCTAACGAACGGTCATTCATATAGTATGATATGTTGTGATTCAGTCTCTATAGAAATACCTCTTTACCTCTATAGGAATTATGGCAGTATTTGACATACTGCTCCAGTAACACAGTTTTAAAGTTTTATAATACAAAAAAAAATCTTATTAGTTAGTAATATCTAATAAGAGTTTTTTTTTTTATTCTAAAACTTTACAACTTTGCTTTAGTGTGTGGAATGGAAGTATTGATCAGCTATTATTATCATTACATTTAGGAAAACCTGAAAGCTGGTCAGATCATATAATCATTTCTTCTTTACTCAGATTCAAGAACTTTTAGAAAAACAGTGTTCATCATGAAGGAAAGCAGAGCAAAGACTTTTTTTTTGCTCTACTAACTGGAGTGCATCAAGAGTGCATCAATCTGCCCATTGAGTATCAGCAAAGCTAGCAAACACCACTAACGACACTGTGAGCTCAACAGTGTAGTTTATCGCCACATGTACAGCGCTGCTAGTTGTACACCGCTACAGCTGACAAAGCAGTAAAAAACGAAATAAAAATTTTATCGAATTTATATACAGCATTTCCTCCAGTCTTTGAAACCCCTTAACTCCCCAGACAAAATTTAAACCTTTCCTAAAGAACCTTTGGATTCTCTGTACAATTTTTAACCCTAGTAGAATTCACATACTGCACAGAAAGTCAACAAAAGGACTGACAACTCTAGAACAAATAACAAAAGCATGAAAAATACAATAAAACACATTTCTCCAGTGCTGAATTCACAACGTTCTGACAGTTAGCCTGAAGCTTCCTTTTTCGCAGGCTTTGTTTCAACAAGGCAAAATATATGTTACTTTATTGTGAGTTTGTTTTGTTTCATGAGCAGAAAACAGGCGCACGCTCTGATGCTCATTTAAGCGCATGTTTAATTGATGCACAAAATGCAAAGATCCATCTGGGGAAATGCAGTTTAGATAAAACAGCCCTTTTCAAATAGTTTACTTCAAACCTAATTATCAGCTAATAGCCGATGTGCCAACAAACAACTAGGCTAATTAGGCCTATTCTCTGATTCTGCTTTGGTGAGAGCGCGTACTGAATTATTTTAACACCTTTGTAAATGTCCCCAGTAGAGCGTGCATGTTTTTTTTTTTCTTTTTTTTTTCTTTTTTTTTTTCACAACCCCAACTGTTTTTTTTTTTTCTTTCCTGCGAATGACATTCTCTCTCATACATATTTACGTTTTAGTGGGTTTTGGAAATCTGGTTTGCCGACTGTAGGGCCGTATTTGGTTGGCTTATGTTGTTTTGTTTATCTATTGCAAAGACTTTATAGCACTTTCTCTATATTGCGCTGCGGCGCTGAATCGGAAGAGCTTGCCTGGAGAAATTGCCAGGGGCTGTTTTCCATGCTTATGCTGTTTGAAAGGGCAAGCAAGGAATGGTTTGTTTTGCTGAAAAGGTCCTCTGAAAGGTTTAACCTTCCAGTGCAGTCCGCTTTGGAGCCGCCTATTTTTTATTTATTTATTTATTTCCATTTTTTTTATTGCAGTCATCTGTGCGGATTTGAATCGGGTCAGCATAAAGGGCTGTAATTACTGTATGAAGATGTGCAAGTTATTACAAGGCAGGTCATTTGAAAGTGACAACCCAGGAAGGCAAAAAGCCCTTTGTGGGCCTTTCTCTTTAATTCCGCTGGCGGCTCGTCCTCCCACGAACCCCGGTTTGTCCAGTTGGCGCGGCTTTCATCCGTTCATTTGACAGTGAACCCGCTACTGAATTGCAAATGAAGGCTCTGGACATAAAATGTGAAATGGAAAGAAACGGCAGCTGGAGGGAGAACATTCTGATACCTTTTGTCTTATATAGTGCAAAAAAAGAAGGATTTCAAGGTGTGCAACAGTAGCGGCACCCTTTTTATTTAATGTTGTATAGAACTATGTAAAGATTCTTTAGAAATTCTAACATACATTTTATAGGCAGTCATCATAGAAATTATACACTGTCACACATAAACACAACTCCAAAATGACACAAATCCCAAAATTGCACTAACTACACATGACACGTGACATGCTTGTTTCTGTCTTTGTGGGGAAACAGGTCAAAGAAAATATGTTATCCATACTGATCACACCTCGTGCACATAAACCATAAATTTAAAGTCTAAAGTTTAACCAAAACAGTGTGGAATACAGTTTTATTGCTGATAATTTTTTTCAACTGGATGCAAAGCTGCAGTGAAAATATACAGACTGAGCAGCTGTCCATCACATAACCAAAGCATGTGGATAAAAAACAGTGCAGTTCATAATAACTGAGCCATAAAACAACATATTAACCGAACAGGCTGTGTCAAAATAGAAGTCACTAGTACAAACAGGCTGTAATACGAGTAATTATATATTATACATTATATGTTATACATTATATATCTAATAGAGACAGATTATGTCTGTCCAGTATCATTTATTTTACTTTAATCCTGGAAATATGAGATATTTGAGATATTTGGAGCGCATTATTATTATTATTATTATTATTATTATTATTATTATTATTATTATTATTATTATTAGTATCATGACTGATCATTCTGGATCATTGTCTTCTTCTGTTACAAATCTGATAAAATTAATGTAGCTTTTAAATATCTCAGTTAGGGGTGTGCCATATCATATCGTATGCAATAATAAAATGTAATTTTCATTTTGTTGCAGTAGTGTATTCTTGAAAAGAAAAAAAAATTGTATCGTTATGGCAAAAATTACCATTAAATATTGTGATATTATTTTAGGGCTGTATTGCCCACCCCTATTCACATTCACATTCAGGAAGATCTCTGTTGTGTTTTTTTAGGGTTTTTTTCCCCTCTTTTTTTATTTTTTTAGCTGGGTTGTGGCGCGTGATGTCCTGGCTGGCCATCTGAGGCACCGGCAGGGACAGAGGAGCACCACTGGGTAGTCTGGCAACAGTAGCCTGCCTGCAGACACACACCGCCATGCCTTTTAGGCCTGGTTGCAGCCATGCGCTACTTCCTGACGGCTTTTGTTTACCCTTCTGGGCCCCAGCTGTTGAGATAGGTGATAGCCGAGTCACCCGGGTCCAGCCTCTCCCCCCAAAACCTGAGTCTCTGCACTGTTGCACCCCAAACCCTAAATAGCCGCATTAGACACAGCACATTAAGAGGCTGCTGGTGTGGAGGTGGGTGCATGTCCCTGAGGCCCTGGCTCTTCTCCCTCTTCACACCTCAGCACCCCACCCGGTCCAAACACACACACACACATATACACACATATACACACACAATGTCTGGACAGATCAGGGGGCATGAGTCTGTGAAAAGCTTAAACTCAGCGCTTTGTATTCCTCCTTTCATCACCCCCCCTCCAACTCCATTCATACAGCAGAGCAAGAGTCGCATGATTTAGATATTCCTCCGTCTCGAGGAACGACTTGCCATCAAGCCTTTGTTGCCGTTTTTTCCGAACATTGTGGAGACATAATGGCACATCAGAAGCAGAGTCACCAGACACAGAGTTGTCGTGTTTCTGTCTTTGTGTCCCCGTTGACTCTTTCTCTTTTTCTCTCTCTCCCCCCCTTCTCTCTATTCTTTTCTGCCTCCCGTCTTTTTTTCAGGAAGTGCAGCCCAAGCACTGTGAAAATACCCACAAGGCCAATCAGACCATATGTAGTGTTGCCGATTTATTTTATTTTTTTATTTTATGTATTTATTTATTTAAATATGCAGGCGCTGAATCGCACCACAGCAGGGTAGTTCCAAACATGAAAATGAATTCACAGCTAAATGCTCCTATATGCAGTACAGAGGCAGGATAGCAAAGAGAGGGCGGGCGGGAGGGAGGTGGGTGGAAGAGTGGGTGGAGTGGGATGGTGTGTGTGGGTGTAGTGGGTTGCTGTTGTAAGAAATCAAATGCTGAGTTTACATTAGATAACACAGAGACAACCAGAGAACAAAATAACTAACCAAAATAATAATAATAATAATAATAATAAAAACTAAATGGGTTGCCTGAGCCTCATTTTTTAAACTTTTATGGCACCAGGGGTGTGCCATATTGTATCATTGTATCGTTTGCAATAATATCAGCAACATTTTTAAATATCGTGAACAATATTAAATCCTAAAATATGGTGCCATATCACCCACCCCTAATTATCACATCAGGGTACCACTTTTTTTGTTTTTTTTTAGCAAAAAAAAAAATCACACTGTTCTCATTTCCTGTTCTATATTATATCTGTCCAGTATCATTTATTTGACTTTAATCCTGGATATATCTCCTATTAGGAGTGCGTTATTGTTAGTATCATGACATTCTGGATCATTGACTTCTGTTGTAAATCTGATAAAATTCTTGTATTCTCAGTCAGGATTGTGCCATATCATAGTAAAATTTTATTTTATTTTTTTGCAAAACTGTATTATTGGAATATTCTTTTAATGTTTTAATGTTTTTTCATTTCGCGAAAAGAATATTGTTATCACAAAAATAACATGAAATATTGTGATATTATTTAAAGACCATATCACCCACCCCTAGTCAGCAAAATAAAAGCCTCAATACTGTTTAATGCTGCTTGGCACACCTGTCAATAAAAAAAGAAATCATGATGTTTGTCAATTACAGTGATGTTAATACTTGGCATGTACTGGTGTGGTAATTCTGGGCCAATATATACACTATATATCCATAGGTATCCACTCACATGCCTTGCGTTTGGTGATGTAAGGCTTGGATAGAGCTATGGAAATGGAAACTCTCCATTTCATGAGTCTCTCTACGCTCTACTGTTCTTGACCTAATCTGAAGCTACATGAAGTTTGAAGGTCTGTAGTGATTGATGTAGTGACTGTGCAGAAAATTGGTGAACCCTGTGCACGATGCTCCTCAGCATCCGCTGACCCCGCTCTGTTATTTTACACTGACAGAGCACAGAGTCGCTGTCATTACCAGTCTCTTCTACTGTGTTATAATATCACTGACAGTTGGCTGTGGAATATTTAGTAGTGAGTAGTGAAGTTTCACGACTGGACTTGTTGCACGCAGATGGCATCCTAGGACTGTACCACACATTCCCCTTATTCCCTGAGCTCCTGAGAGTGACCTATTCTGCTGAGAAAAAAATAATAATTATTGTAGGTATTATACATTTTTGGTATGTATTCTGGAATATAAAAGATGTAAAGTGTTTTTTTAATTGTAGTTTTGAAATAACTTTCTTTAAAAAACATTTAGACTATTTACAGTAGATAATTCAGACATTAAAATAAATGCAAACCTCTGAAAAACAGTTTATTTATAACTTAATCGGTCATGCTTTTTTTTTTCCCCAAATGTTTCATTTTATATGGTTTTAAAATTTTAACCTTTGAAAGGTTCTTCATGCTCACAAATCTCTAAAACACACACACACACACAAAACAAAAAACATGATAATTTACGGAACCAAAACAGATAACTTACATACAAAAACCCTTTATAGTTTTCGTATTTATTAATTTGCATTAAATTAATTATTAGATTAAATTGAAATAAACCAAACTACCCTTTTTTGTCTCAAATCTATCTTTCAGTATTAAATGTGTGGTGAGTCGTGTCCCCCTCCTTTTTACTACAACAACAAAAAAAAAAACTAATTGTAGTCATAGCTGAGAGAGCGTGGCCAATTGGATCAATAGCACTGGCCTGGGATCAGAAATGAGCTGACCTGCTCTGAAATAATGAAAGCAGTGATGGTGTGCCTCCACTTGTAATGAACTTTACCACAAAAGTACTTGAGCATGACTTTGTCTCAGAGCAATGCAAATGGAATTGCCCCCTGATGGTTTGGAATGCACCCAGCTGGCCTTTAAAAGGTGATAATTGGAAAATACAGGATACAGCCATAGACAGCAAAGGGACTTCTTGTTCCAGTGATTTAACCACTGCATGTATGATCCGGGCTATGCTGAGCTCGCTTTGTGCAGGGCTTGATTTTTGGATTTTGAGATCATTTTAGCTCTCAACTTTGCTGCTTCATGAGTCTGATTTCCTTTATATGCAGAAATGCGATGTGTCTAATCCGTGCTAAAACATTTCCATCAGTAGACTTTCCAGTAGGTTCAGTTTTATGAGTGTACTGTAGGTGTATAATCAAGTTATCATTTTTATTTATCCCGTATCTGCAAGTGTAAATCCTACAATACGATTGCCATCATCTCTCACCTCTGATTACAGTCATATCAGATGTTTTTCGTTTGATCTCCAGGCTTATGAGCCTCTCTCTGATCAGAGGAACGTGGGGCCGAACGAAGGTAAAAGCTTAAAGGCAGGGCTCCCCTCTCTTCTGCTCTCTTTATTATAGTCTAAGAGCCGCGCAGAAAGCCAGACGCAGCATTCCTCCTGATCCGAGGAAGGAAGTCTCGAAGCCTGGGATTTGGTGAGCCTTGGTCCCTTGCAAGTTTAAATTGAAACCATTTCTCTGCTCCTCTTTTAACCCAGTCTAAGCAGGAGCAGGCAGTCTTCATTAGAGACCTTTAGTGGAAAGAAAGAGCCTGCCAGACCCCACAGACAAGACCCTGCCTCACTAAGAACAAAAACAAATGGAGGGCATGAAAAAATAATCTGATAATAATGACTAATCAGACAAATTATCAACAGATTAGTTCCTATTAAAGGAGAACTCCAGTGTAGTAAAACATGGTGTAGTTTTGTTTAATAAAAAGTACTTACCTTTGATGAATAGCACACCTCCGTTCTCCCACAGCTTTCCAAGGTCCAGAAATGTTAGCAGTTTGTTCAAACATCCTTCAGACTGGGAGACACGGGGCATAATTTGCCTCAAAAAATGTTTTTTTCCACCGTTATCCAGCTCAAAGTAGCTCCACACCTCCTTGCTATAATCCGGAGAGCCCTGGCATTTAAAACGAGGCATTAATAACTTAAAAAGTGCACAAGAATCTTATTAAAACACTGTTTATATCCTATTACGCTAGCTTCAGCTCCATTACTGAACTAAACATCACATAGACATATATATACATAGACTCCACAAAGCCTGCCCCCTGGTGCTTCTAGCAAGGAGGTGTGAAGCTACTTTGAGCTGGATAACGGTGGAAAAAGTGATTTATCTGGAAAAATCGTTCTCTGTGTCACCCAGTCTGAAGGGTGTTTGAACAAACTATTAACATTTCTGTTAACATTTCAGATTTTGGAATGCTGTGGGAGAGCAGAGGTGTGCCATTCATTAAAGGTAAGTACTTTTTATCATGTTTTGATACCAAAAGTCAATTTTACACCAGAGTTCTCCTTAGTTATCATTAGTCATTAGTTGCAGCCCTAAACCTTTCTGCTATTGGGTATTGAGCATCTATTGGGTTCTTTCATACCTCTGTGGCCAAGATTTCATACCACAATGCCCAATTTCAGGTTTCACTTTTGCGATTGAGGTTGCTGTGGTCATGGGAACATTAAAACCTTTATATTATTTCTGTCCTTGTCCTATTCCATGCAATAGTTTGGTCTTTGAGATCCACACACAGTTTTGTTGGCTTGTTTTTTTGCAGCGTCAATTGTGCTCCTTATAAACCCAGGTGTGTTTTTGAAAACTGTCCAGTCAATTAAGAAAACCGCAACATGTGGATTCCAGCTGAGTTTTAGACACGTCTCAAGAAATATTAAAGCAAACAGGATGTGCTTGACCACTGTTTCATATGGAACAGCAACAACTCTCAATATTTTTGCAGAGAAAAAAAGAATTCAAATTTACTTTATTCCTTATACAGTGTTTATGCTGTCTGTTTTAGTTACTCTGATCTATAGGGTTAATATATGTTCAAAAGCTCTGTCATGATTGGTCGCCCAATTTGGACACTCACAAAGCTAACACAAAGCAATCCAGGCTAAAGCATATGCTGTGTTTTTAGGCTGCTACATTATAAAACTGTTGCTCCCAAGTGAAGGACGCAGCTGATGTATCCTTCCTGGTCTTTGGTTACCCCAAATTATCTGTACACAAAACAAAAGAAAAGGAAATATAGTGCCACCAACTTAAAATAGGAAAAGAAGCATTTAGAGCATAGTTGTAATTCATTTCTGAAGATGTCATCAGACAGTGTTGTCGGACCAGTCCATTTGTGCGACTTGTATGTTACTAAGAAGGAGTCTTCATAAGACTTGCCCATTTTGTCTGCAGCCTA
This sequence comes from Astyanax mexicanus, assembly GCF_023375975.1. NCBI lineage: Eukaryota > Metazoa > Chordata > Actinopteri > Characiformes > Acestrorhamphidae > Astyanax > Astyanax mexicanus. The sequence goes on along the minus strand of NC_064418.1, from coordinate 4,386,053 downwards.
GGCTATAATAATTTTAGCATTAATGGGTAGAGATAAACTGCATTAGGCTGAATTGTTAAAAGTCTAAGTGTGTTGTTTTTTTGTGACATTACAAAAGTGGGCTGGTTAATTTTTATTTAATTTAGTTCATTTGGAATTGGCTCTTTAACTTTCCAACATTTGTATTAATACTGTGACATATTTGGAAAATATTAGTAGTAATATTTAGTTTTAGCAACACTAATATCTTGTTTGTGGAAAGCAGTTAATAACTGTGTTTTTTCAGTGAGTGAACAGATAAGGGTTATCATTGGGCAGCAGGCTTCAGTTCAGGTCTTGAAAAGTTATTCTAGCTATGTCAGTCCTGCGCCATCGAACTTGACCTGAGTGACTCTGAGAGAAGTTTCCGTCATTAGCGCACTGGTGTCCTATTTGTTCAGGGAAGCCTCTGAGATATCATGCAGGACAGCGTTTAATGATTTCCGCTCAGTCGTGAGCCGCACTTCCGTTCCTGGCTCGTACAGAACTTGGCAGCAGGCTGAGTTGGTCGCCTGAGTTGGGGTTTATTGGACAAGTATTTCAGTGAGCATTGATTGATGTGGCCAAATTTTGTTTTTTTGCATTCATTGAAAAATAATTTTGATAAATAAATATTGTGTATCGAGAAAATGTTGAATGTAAATATTGATATAATATTTTAACCATATCGCCCAGTTGCAAAAGAGATTTTGTCTCTGTCTAGATCTGAACCAAGAGCTCTGAACTTCTTCAGCTAGCACAGGACTGGCGTCTTTGTGGAGATGATGTTGATGCTCCGCTATATTCGTTTTTTTTTTTGGAACCTGCTATGTCATCATTGCTGCTTTATATTTGTGTTTGACGTGGATTTTCCATGTTTTCACTGGCTAAGAGATGATTTATGGGTTGCATGGTTGGAATGGGGAAGGAAGGGCGATGGTGGGTGGCACCTGCCCCAGTGCGCTGCCCGTCTGCTCTGCACCCACCCTGTTACACTGAACTTTTACAGCTTATTTAACTGGACTTTAGACTATATACTAATTCAGAATTGTCTGAATAAACACATGCACATGCTTATCTAGTCCCTGTAAAGACGTATTGGCAATACAATAGCACTGTCTGTAGCAGATAAGCATGGACCTGTTGTTACCATGTCAGTCGTGGGTTAGAAGGGGTATAAAGACCCCCAGGGTTGAGCAGTAAAGAAGTGGAACTGTGTTCTCTGCAATGTTGGTGCTCCATTTGGTACTATTGGGGTGATTTTTCAGTGATTTGGGGAGTTGGGAGTTAATAAAAAAAGTGTTAAACAAACCAGAATATTTTTTATATTTTATATTTTTCAAAGTAGGACATTTTCTCAGTCAGCTTTATGAGGTAGAGTCACCTGGAATTCAGGCTTTTAGTTAACAGCTGTGCTGAACTCCTTAAGAGTTAATTTGTTTTTTTTCTGTCCTCTTATTATTAGTTTGAGAGCATCAGTCGTAAAGTAGTGAAGAGGTAGAGTTACAGGTATACAGTGAATGGCCCTATCCAAATAATGGCAACAACTGCTCAACTAATACTCAGAAAATACTTTAAGAAATGAAGATCAGTCAGTACAAAAAGTTCAAGAACTTTGAAAGTATCCTCAAATATAGTCCCAAAGACAGTCAAAAATGTTATGATGAAACTGGCACTCATCAGGACCAATCCAGGAAAGGAAGACCAAGAGCCTCAGAAACCGCAAGTTAATAGCACTCCAGATACGTGAACCAAAATACTAATACAAATTTACCTGACATGATTCCTTATGTGTTTCTTAATAGTCTGGATGACTTTAGTATAAATTTACAATGTAGAATAAAAAAAAATTAAAACATTAAATGAGAATGTGTTTCCAAACTTTGTAAGCAATCATTGGACATATGGTACTGAGCCCTTGGTTCTACTCAGCTGTAGAAAAGCCTGCAGCATTAGCTTTAGTTAATCTGTTGACTGTCAGTTTTAGAGAATTGTTTAGAAATGGTCTTTTTGAGAGTAAACGATTGTTTAGCTCTTTTCACCCCCTCGCGTTAAGCTCTGACGCAGGTCTGCTGGATTTACTGCTTCGTTTCTGCAGATGCTGTGAATTTTGCGGTCGCTGGTCTCTAGGTGCTAGTGCTGCCATTTGCATCCGCTTGGTACTTTACTCAATTCATTAGCCACAGGCAAACAAACACACCGCCTTCCCCACCCCCGTATTCCCCCCGCCTGTCTGCCCTCCTGTCTCTGGACTGATTTTGCATTTTTATAGTGGATTCCATCAGAGGCTAATTCCTTATAAATTGTAAAAGCTTTTACAAAGGGGCAAAGACGACCTGAGCAACAGCTCAACCTTTCAATTACATAAAATTAGCTTAAAAAGTTGAAAAGTCATGTTGAATGCATTTCTAATGCATTATATACTGAATATCTGTGATGATTATTCGATAAATTTAACAATTAACAATTGGTACTTTTGGCAGAATGAAATCCACATCTCTATAAAAGTTGTCAGTAGCAGAGGGAAGCGCAGTAAATAAAGTGCTGTAAGATTTTGTGGGAAAACAAAACTTGACTTTAGACTTTAGACTTGATAATATAACATAGTGGATCAACACCAGCAGATGATGGACATGTCTCTCCAAACCATCACTGATTGGTGGAAACTTCACACTAGACCTCGAGCAGTTTGGATTGTGTGTCTCTCCACTCTTCCTCCAGACTCTGCTCACTTGATTTCCTAATGAAATGTAAAATTTACACAGTTTACACTCAACTTTGTGTAACAGTGTATTAAAACCAGCTTTCCACGTCTCCTCACAACAGAGAGCTGATCCTGATCCGGAGGTTCTGGTACAGTAAGAACTGGAACGATCCAGTGCATTTACAGAGATCCCATTAAAGCTACATGCTACTGAATGCAGCGGCTGCATGTTGGAATGATTAGCCAGCACACTGGGTTGCCCTGGTTGTCTGACACATGTGTTCGCTCCATGTGGTGAGCCTTGTGTTGCAGTTTCGCATCCTGTACACTGATCACTGCACTGCCCTTGGTCAAATGTGCTGGTAATAAATGTTAGTGATAAATGTGCTGGTAAGAGCTTTACTGGGGTTTAGATCCTTATTTTATCTCAACTCAACTTTATTTATAGAGCACAACAAAGTGCTGTACATAGCAAATTATAGAATAAAACAAAATACTAGAAACAATAAGACAAATTAAAATATAGGTATCAATAAAAAATCGTTTTATATAAATCTATGAGCTAAGTAAAGTAAAAGTTAAACAAAATAAAATAATAAAAACAGAAATAAAATAAATAAAAAATAAATAAATAAATAAATAAAATAAGAACAGTCTTAAATTTGGTTGAAAGCCAAGGAATTAAAATTTGTCTTTAGCCTGGTTTTAAACGTTTTATTGTTCTCTAATATAGAAAAGAGTTATTGTTATAAAATGTGTTATTATTTTCATTTATAGTAATAAGTTTGATAAGCTGATAGCAACTGCTATGATGAGGTCCTTGCAATCTTTTATTTAGAAACCTCTTGACGGTTCACAATCAGAAATGTAACTGGGGCTCTGAGTGGTCCAGCGGTCTAAAGCGCTGCCGCTATGATCTGAGCTTGTCATCAGCTGCCGGAGCCCCGAGAGAGCACAATTGTCCTTGATTTCTCTCTGGGTGGGTACAGTAGATGGCACTCTTTCCCCTCATCACTCCAAAAGGGTGATGTAGATCAGCACAAGGCTGCGTCTGTGAGCTGATGTATCAGAACCGATGTATTGCTGCTCTTTCCTCCGAGTGTTAGCGCTGTGATGCTACTCGGCAATGCTGCATCAGCAGCAGCTTAAAAAGAGGCGGAGTCTGACTTCACGTATCGGAGGAGGCGTGTGCTAGTCTTCACCCTCCTTGTGATGTGGCATCACTAGTGATAGGGGATATAGCTGAGTAGCAGCTGAATCGGTGGGACAGTTGGCCTTGGGAAATTTGGATAAAAAAAAAAAAAGATATGCATAACATTTAACTTTAACATAACAGTGAGATGATATGGGATGGATATGGATTATAATCACAGTATACTGAAGGAGTTAAAGTTATGTGTAGTGTTTTACGTTTGATGACTCTTTAAACTAATAGTGTTTACTCTATTTTAACATGAGATTAAAATGAAAGTGATAGAAAGTGACTAATAAAGGTAAAATAAAAAAAGGTAAATTATGTTTTTAATGAGAAAAAAAAATAGTCTTCTATTGTAACCAGTGCTAATTTTGATATTGAAAACTATGATAAAAAAGTCTTCAATGACGCCCTATTTTTTATGATGAAAATGAGACTAAAATAACTAAATAAACATAACTACTTGAAAACAAAAACTATGACAAAATTATTCCACTTTTCGACAAATAATAAAACAATTTGTAACCTATTTACACACAACATTTTCAAGTTATCTCAGGTTCGTTTCAATTCTTGGCTTAACTTAAAAAAGCCTGTGTTGTGACTACAATTAGGGCGCTTGTATCCACTCCCAAACTCTGGATATTTTAGTAAATTTTCCCACAACAGATGAAACTTTGCCTCCTTTTAGGGATTTTTATTATTTCCAGGATTTAGTTGGATTTAACAGGTTGATAACCTAAAATACACACAATAAATTAACTATTTCACTAACAAATGGCAAATTATATCAATACTTAAACTTCTACATGTGCTAGGTGGCACGTTAGATCCTACCAGTGCCTCTCTGCAGTCAAACACGAGCTGAAACACCTCTCTGCACAACTCAGCTTCTCCTCTCTTTCGTGTGGGCGCCTGTCCAACAGTCTCCTTCTCCAATCCTGCACACATAATGTTTTATATGAACATAAGCATAATAAGCACTGTGAATGTGAATCATTGCTGCTGAAAGTTAAATATCAGGAGAAATATCAGGCCCTGGTTCAGGTTGCTCTGTGTGCTGCATCCTGTTTTTATAGATGTAGAGGTTAAAGCTGTTAGAATGCATAGCTACGGGAAGACTGACTTTTAATTACTGTCCTCACAAAGTGTGAGAGAGTGTGCATTTGTTTGTTTGCACATTACACATTGCTGTGTGTGTGTGTGTGTGTGTGTGTGTGTTTGTGGGCGGCAGGCCATGGTGGATTTGGTCCCTGTGTTGTGGGGTAGGGTAGGCTGGGCCTCAGGAAACTCCCCAGTGTCAGGAGCAATCGGCCCTAAGCCAGTATTAATTAAAGGATCTGGGCCCGTCTGGGGGAGGTGGGGGAGCCCTGAGTTCTCAGCAGCTACAGGGTGTCTGTGTGTGTGTGTGTCTCTCTCTCTGTCTTTCTCTCTCTCTCCCTCACGGACTCGGTTACTCTGGCAGGAATAAAATGCTATATAAAGGTCAGTGAAGCACTGAGATTGCCCGGCCACAGATTAAAACAGCGCTCAGGCTGAATGCACGTAAAATTTACCTGCCAAAAGAACCAGTTTATTTAGTATGGAAAACTTTTTTTCTGTTTGAACACGACAAAATAATCCACTTCTGGCTGGCATTAAGGACTTATTTGCTTATTAGCAAATCTGTCTAGGTAAATTTAGATTCGGATTCAGACTTAGATTCAGAAAACTGTATTCATCCCTGGGAGGCAATTAAAGACACACAGATCAGCATCAGCAATAGCATAGGAGATCTAGATATGAGAATAAATATATAATATAATATAATATAAAAAATTAAAAAAACAAAAATGCAATAAATGTCATTTAAGCAATGCAACACCTGGTGATTTGTATTTGAGTAGAAAGTGAGTAGTACCAATAGATATAAAATGACTGAGTTCTTGCAATTGAGCAAATATTGGATGCATAAGACTGTAGAAACAACAGAGTGAGCGATACAATTTAAGTGCAATGAATCGTAATTTATTATTCCTGCAATATTAGGAATATCTTTTAGCACTGCAGTTAATCCGACCCTTGGGGTTGTGTTGTGGAAATTGGACAAATTTGGTGTCTTTTTGGGTAAACTTTATGGCTCAGTCTCATGTGTGTGTGTGTGTGTGTGTGTGTGTGTGTGTGTGTGTGTGTGTGTGTGTGTGTGTGTCTTATTGGTTTGTGCAGCCATTTACAAAGCCTACGCACACACTAACACCACAAACAGCTACACTGTGGTTTACTACCAGCCTTGTAATTTTGTAATGTATCTTATTTTAAAAGGCATGACTCAGATTTATGGTTTAAAAACATTAGATTTAAGGTTTAGAAACCTTAAGGAACCTTCAGGAACAAATATGTTTATTACATTTACTTTGACTTCTATTTGATTGTAGACGGTTTGATTTCAAGATACTTCCCGATGTGTTGTCTGCTTAATTTTATTTCCTATGTTTCCTATGTTAATTTTCATAAATGTTTGCATTGGAAAAAATGAAGGGAGCACTTCAGTTTCTGAATCAGCTTCTCTGATTTTGCTATTTATAGGTTTATGTTTGAGTAACATAAACATGGTTGTTTTATTCTATGAACTACGGACAAAATTTCTCCCAAATTCCAAATAAAAATAATAAAAATTCTCCTTTAGAGCATTTATTTGCAGAAACTGAGAAATGTCTGAAATAACAACAAAAAAGATGCAGAGCTTTCAGACCTCAAATAATGCAAAGGAAACAAGTTCATATTCATAAAGTTTTAAGAATTCAGAAATCAATATGTGGTGAAATAATGCTGTTTTTTTATCACAGTTTTCATGCATTTTGGCATGGTCTCCTCCACCAGTCTTACACACTGCTTTTGGATAACTTTATGCCACTCCTGGTTTGATGGCTTGTGATCATCCATACTTCGTCTTGATTATATTCCAGAGGTTTTCAATTTGATAAAATCAAAGAAACTCATTTTTTATAAATATTGCAACATTGTTGTAGTAGTGAAGTATAGTAATAAAACAAGGTTAGATAAGAAAATAAAAAAGCAGCTTGTCTGGGCTAGACAGCACTGCAGCTACTGAACTACTAAATAATAGTAGTTCAGTAGCTGTATAATAATATTAGTAAATGTAATGATTTTGACTGGTAGTGTAAATCACATACAGATGATAACCTGTATATCTGGTGTGATTTTATGATGTGGTCTCTGTGTCAGTGGGTGAGCTGATCAGCACTTTTTGCCCACAAACTCCTGCAGTACCGTTATCACACCACTGGAGGGCAAGGCGCACTAGCCAGGCTGGTGACTGGCAGCTCTACAGAAAGTGGCTGGGATTAGTCCGAGTGGATCTGTGTCCAAAAGCTGGAGCGCTCAGTCTCATAAACACGCTGTTTGGAGCGGAAATCAGACGAGCGCGATGTCTTTCTGGGCAAATCCAAAGCTGTGTGCTGGGGCTGTTTGGGTATCCTTCCCATGTTGCCACCTAGCCCATCTGTTACAGTGGCCTTCGGTGGGTCCAGTGAGAGGCCAGCCGGCTTAAATGACAGTTTGTGCCTGTGTATGTGTGTGTGTGTGTGTGAGAGCAAGAGTGTGTGTGTGTGTCTTCTCATAAGTACTGTAAAGAGACACCGCTGACTGTGTCTTTGCTTCACTCCATTTCACTTTGCTCTACTGAATGCTAGAGTCAGACTCTGCTTGACCCTTATTCTCCTTACACTGGGCCTCAGCTACCTGCGGTGCAACTAAGCAATTCATCTCTCTCTCTCACTCTCTCTCTCTCTCTCTCTCTCCAACACACACACACACACACTTACACACACACACTCACACACTCTCCCATGACTCCCTTACAGAAAGCACACTGACATCTTAATGTTGAAATCTTCCATCACTGGATTTCATCATTGTCTTTTCATTCTGTCCTGTTGAAACACTTGGAAGAATGGATTGTATGGCGCTTCTAGCTTATTATAACACACAACAGAAGCTCATATATGGCTTATATTTGCGTAATATTTCTCTTTCACTTCTGCATCCTGTTTAATCTGCTCTAGAAACAACAGTGAACTAGCATTATACTGTTTATTGGCATTAAAAAAAACTTACAATTTGACAAACGTACATTTTTGAAAAATGTGTCAGCCTACACTGCAGTGCTTCTTGCTTCTGCTATGTCCCATGACTTTTGCCATGTCCCATGGGAGCTTAAGACTGCTGCACTGACCTGTGTGATATCCACATTCAGTGCAAGAGGCTCTATATGCATATATGTTAATTTCTGCTGTCGTATGTATGTTTGCCTGGATAATTACAGTCCGCTGCAGATGACGATCATTACCACACACTGCACTGTCCACTGTGTGTGGTATTTACTGCCTGTTGTGACGTATTCCTGACATACATGTGACTCACCCACTATCAGTCCTCGCTCAGATAGAACTACAATAATTTACCATGAGCACACTAGTCAGTTTTAAGCCTCACTCACTAGTGGTGGGCCAAAATATTGATATTGTGATATGTTGCATAATTTAGGGGTGGGCGGTATGGCTCTAAAATAATATCACGATATTTCAGGGTATTTTTGCGATAACGATATACTTGGCGATATAGGAAAACTAAAATATGAGGAATATATAATAATATATAATATAATAAGAATATAGTATAATAGTATAACTATAATCATAATGTGGCAAAATAAATAATATAGCATAAAATAATATAGTTCAGCAAATAATATTGCAGAATATTTAGTGTATGCATATAAACTGCAAACTAAAACAATTATACAATAAATACACCTAAAGCTTCACAGTAAATAATAGACTACTTTTAAGACAGAACAGCCCTATTATCACGATATGGATTTTTAATATCATGATATTTCTGTGTCACGATATATTGTATACGATATAATATTGCCCACCCCTAGCATAATTTATCAATATCAATATCTTTACTGAAACATAGGCACCCTAATAAACTAATAGGCTTGCCCCAATTTGATCTACTATAGTTACTAAATGTTTCCTGTTTTCTTAATATGGACAGCTGGGTATGTAAATGTTCATCTGAGGGATATGCTGAAACATCTACGAGATGGCACATGGTTCCATTTGTTGCATTTTAAGCAGATATTGGCGTATCAGTCTGTATGACATAAAGTTTAAAAACTAATGATAAACAGAAAATGCTGTTTGTACGGCTTAATTTGTGTTACTAACTTTGTCAGACTGTATTGTATAAAGTTATCCAGATTCAAACTATAATGAATAAGGGACAGGGCTGATCCTGGTATATTTTATTAAATGATTCTCTGCTACTAAAAGCCCGGAGTGATCCTATGCCCTGTGTTTTTTGTTTTATTTATCTAAAGCAAAAATTTTCCACTACAGTCTATATTAGTGTAGGCCCCAGTCTTAGTTAGCTAGTTCCACTCTAGGACCACAACTAGAAACCACTCAAAGGTGTCCATATGGTGATGTGGGAGATGAGTATGAAAATAGATTAAATATGTGTGTTTGTGTGTGTGTGTATAAGAGAGAAAAAGAGAGAAAGAAAGAGAGAGAGAGAGAGAGAGAGAGAGAGACTGCAGGCTAGTAAAGCTCTCTATGGTGCCACATCAATCTCAGCTGCTGTTTAAAACCAAACGCTAATCAGTCAGCCCTCTAAATCAGTAATCACAGACCTGTCCATAGACTCTCTCTCTCCCCCTTTATTTCTCTCTCTCTCTCCCCCTCCCACTCCTCTACACTGCTAAACCAACACTAACAGCCCAACTCCAGTCCAACCAGCTGCTAAATGACTGTCCTGAGTGCTTGTCTGGTAGAGACAGTAAGTAAGTGCAGTGTACTGAATAGAGCCCATCCCAACCAATTATATCCTACCTTCATTTGCCTTGCAATTGAAGGCCTGTTTCACGTGCTTAACCCCTTAAACCCTAATTTAATGACGCAGTTATTGTATCTAAAGAAGAAACAATTATATTGCCGTTTAGTGCAATAGATTGCTAAAGGGGTTCTGGTTTTGGGTAGATAAAGTGTGGTCATATTTACAAGATTTAAAGGGTTTGGGACTCATCGGTTTGGTATTATGGCTTTGTTCAGCTTTAGCAATTGTTTATTTTAGTATATATTTTTAGAAGATCTCACCCTTCCGCAACTTACAGCTAACTTAACCCACCACAGAACTTTCCACAGATTGTGGCAACATTTATTTAATGTTAAACAAATACATACAAGGCAACAAAAGATTATTGAATAGATTGATTGAATAGATTTGCCTCAGGATGATTTTTTTTTTTTTTTTTTTTTTGTGTGAAAGACCCTGGATTTAACCAATTGTCCATAATGCATATAATTTGTATGGCACAGATACCTTCATATATCTGCTTTAAACTCATTTTTATGGTTGTTTTGTTTGATTAGGAGTAACTTGAGATGGAAGTAGCTACTCGATTTACATCCTGCAGTCATTTATGCTGAGATTTCTTATCTAACGTTAATTGATTATAAATTCATCCTGTAGTCAAAATACATTAATCCCCCTCTCCAGGTAAAACTAATCCCATCTGAATAGGGATTTACCCTGAAGCGCTTCACTTAGACTCATAGTACTGATATTAGCTAGCTTGCTAATCCATCAGCTAGCTTTGTCAGTCATGTGACTGCACTATGCCAGACCAATCAACAAGCTAAAAAATATGATTGCAAAAAAAAATAACATTAACTGTTATTTGCAAAATTGACTTTTATGATTCGTAAGATTTTTTTTTTTTTTCTTAAGAACAAATTGGCTCTAAGCAGTGCCACTGTTTCCCTCTGGGAGGCCATGGCTCACAGGCTGAAAAGCACTGCAATATACAGTATTATTCAAATGTGGAAATTGGAAATGGCTTGAGGCAATTGTAAGGACAGATTTGGAATCATAAGACACTTACACAGAACTTTTCTATGTTTTTTAAAAGGATGATGCTTTAAGTCGTAATAGACAACTTTTGGTGGACAAATTGCAGTGTACACATTCAGGTGGACAGTTTTGTGAAAGTTAAAGTATGTTTCAGCCCTGTTCCTTTAAACTAAACCTAAGTAAAAATCCCCAACCTGGCCATACCCCATCAGGAGCTGCCAAACCCAAAACAAAAAAAAAAAGACTTGGGCCAAACCCTGGACACCTTGCAACCCCGCTGTCAGATCGGTGAAAAGCCTGGATCTATTTGCATGAAATAAATAAAACTCGTGGCTCATCAAGCGCGGTGCTGTGGCAAAAGGTTTCCTCTCCCAGATGCAGTCTCCATCTGTCTCCCCCAGGCCACCATTCTCGCGCATTGTGCTCTTCTTGCTCTTACTCTGTGGTGGTAACTCTTAAATAATTCTATTGGAGCAGTACTTTATACTGCGCTTTATTAATGGCTTGTGTGGTGATCTTTTTTCCCTGTCCCCCTTCACTTTCTTTCTTTCTCTCTCTCTCTCTCTCTCTCTCTCTCTCTCATTCTCTCTCCTCCCTTGTTCGTCTCTCCCTCCAATTCTCTCGCTTCCCACTGCGAGGACATTTTATCCTAACATTGGGAGCCCCTGATCACATTGGTTTGTAACTATAGGCGAGGCAACGTGGGCTAATTAATAATGTGTTGAATAATGATTGGTGAGTGTGGTGAGGCACTCTCTTTTTTGTGTGGCGGCCCTGATGAAAAGGAAGAGCTCTTTATATTAACTGTGTTTAGTGAGGGGTCTCTCTTGCTCTCGCGCCCTCTCTTTTTTTTCTTTTTCTTTCTCTCTCTCTCCCTTTTACTCTCCTTCTCTCTCGGGGTCTCTTTCTGTCTCTGTCTCTGTCTCTGTTTCTATTGCTTTCCCTCCCTCTCTCACTCGTATGTCGTATGCTCTTGCGCTCACTCACTCTCTCTCTCTGGTGCTCTCGCGCTCTCTCTCTCTCGCCCTCTCTTACATCTTCAGTGTTCTCTTGAACACTGTCTTTTGTCTCCAAATGGGAGCCCTGTTAGCCCTCTCCATTATAGGTTGAACTAATGAAAAGGATACACACACACACACACACACACTTACACATGCACACACCAAGAGCACGCCAAGAGTACGCAACACTCGCAGCAATCGCAGCATTCACTCGCATCCCGGCGCCTCCACTGCGATCTGAAGAGGCTCTGGTAATGAAGCTATATAAGCCTGTTATTTGCTGTTTTACAGCTTGTTTTATGAAGGTGAGCTGACAGGCCACGTCCATAATGGTTCCTGTCAGTTTAACTGACGGCATTATCAAGAGAAAAGGGCCCGAAGAAGCCCTCTTTCAGCCGCGAGCCGTCTCGCCTTTGATGGCGGTCTGGCTGCAGGCTATCGTTTTACATTTTACGCTGCCCCGCTATTGTCAAGAGGCCATTATTGGCGCTGAACTCTGGTTTAATTCTCACCTTCTTGCTAATCAATTACAGCGTTGATCCATTAATCAGCTCAAGTGAGGGGAGGGAGGGAGAAAGAAAGAGAGGGTTAAAAATGAGCTCCGTTCACGGCCCCAGGCACATTGTAGCAGTTTAGCTAACTGGCCTGAATGGCCTTTTCCACTGGGGCTCGAGCCTGGGAGGCCACAAGTTGGGATACTCTCACCCTTAGGAATGCCTTTTTAATGGTACTGTCGTGCGTTCGGAATGAGGTTGTCTGTGTTTGGCTGCGTTTGTCTGTGTTTTGTCATAAAGACCGCCAAAGAGTAGTCGTCCTTGGACCGTAATTAAGAGATACTGTGTAGGATTTGTCGTCATAACATTATTAGTGAAGGATAATTGGATTTACATTATTTTCACTGTCACACTGTAATCACTACACTCCTGGGGGAATACACTGTAAATGAGGAATTATGTGTTAGTTTAATTAACATGTAGATGAGAGCGTCTGATAATTATCAGTTGTTAAATTGTCATTCACTGCATTCATCGCGGAACCGCACCACGCGCCGCATTTCATTATTATTCCATTATTCACCATTATTCACCTCCGTAAATCAGGATTTGTTTTTTTTAGTTTATTTGCTCTTTTTTCTTGTTTTTTTTTCGAAAGTCGTGTTGATTCTCTCTTTTTTTAAATTTCCTGTTGTGTAGAACTCCTTGTAGAACCAGCTCTCTCTCTCTCTGTATGCATATCACTAATAATCGCTGAGAATGTGAGAATGTGTGCGCAGGCATGCAAATGTCTCCGTCAGGGTGGGGGGTTTGTGTGGGGGGCTGGGGTGCATCATTTGGAGATTTTTTCTTAAAACATGTCAAACAAATCTCTGCACCCCTGCCCCCTCCACGTCCGCTCTCAGTCTCCGAGGTGGCATGATTTAACTGTAAATGAAGCCCTGCCACCCATTAGAATGGACAGCGCACGCCGACTCGGGTAAACCGCCAGACAGACTTTGCTGTTGGAAAGTGAAGTGAAGTGAAGTATAAGGAGTACGCAGGAGGACGTTATTCGTGGCATGTGAATGTTCCAGAATAATAATCAAAGAGGCATAATTATGGAAGGACCCTTAGTATAGAAGAACTTTCACCATTTTTCTATAATAATACTGGTATACCGTTCATACCGTAACATTTATGCAGTAAATATGTGGAAATAAACTGACAATATGAGCAAAAACTGGCATCAAAACCTACGTTCGCATTACAAGCCACCTTGCTCAAATCTGATTTTTTTGCTCAGATCAGATTTGGCTTTCTTGGCGGTTCACATTCAGAAATGTAAGTGATCTGTATGTGTGTACTGGGAACGAATCTGTCCCTGAAACACCTCACATGTGCAGCTTCTTCACCAACAGCAAAAAAAAAAACTCATTAGAGAGACGACTCGTAGATTTTTACTAAGATAAAATGGATGCATTAGCAGCTTGTATGTGGAGCATCTTTTGCTGGAGTGGAGAAACAGCAAACAGCTGGTCTTAAGTTCATGCTCGGGTCAAGAAGGTAAAAAAAAAAAAATAATGAAAAAGACCAGGTGGTTTGCTTTTGCTGTTTTTTTTAGCTACAGATGCACAGCTGCACTGAGAGATGTGTCGGCACGAGAGAGAGAGGCACGTAGTGCTAATGTTAATGCTAATGCGTACTTGTTGGATGAGAGGCTAATAAAGGCAGCCAATTAGAACAGAGGCATGTTGATGCTGTCAGAAGAGTCCTTAAATCTCCAAAATGATAACTTTATCAAACCTATCCATATTGGTCCATTCATTATGACTTTCCATGCAATTTTATAAAATAATTCAATTTGCGACAGCAACCATGTCTTTTAGAGGTGTTTTTACACTTGCAGTTCTTTAGTCCGGTTGAATCAGATTCTGGTTTGTTTTTTAATTTTAGTGCGAGTCGTTTACAGTAATTGCACTGCACTGAATTATGCTCTAGTCCAGAACACAGGATCAGATGGTAACCTGCATAGCAGATGTGATATTTCATATATGTTGATTTTTCATATATTGATATTTACAATATATTTCTCAGCTTTACTTCCTTTATTGATGGTTTGTCTCCACCCAAGATAGGTGTGACAAATATTTGTTTTTTTTTTTCTTTTTCCCATGTAAATCAAATCAAACCAAACCAAGAGGGAAAACTCCAAGTTTAAAAAATGTAGACGTGATAATGCTCATAGATAACAAATTGTTAAGACAACAAAACAAACCAAAACTGCTTGTTTTTTTAATTACATCTGAGCAAGGAAGTTTAAAGAAATAGGTTTGGTACCTAAGCCCAACTAATTGCATAGTAATGCAATGGAATAAAATCTCGTGGGGGCTCGTCCGGGATGCAGCATGCGGAGCCATTAATTATATTGTAAGGCCCTGGATGCACTTGAGACTTTCTCTCAGAGTCTCAGAGTCTGATAAAGGCTAAAGTCTCTCTTAAGAAGAGTCATCCACGTGTTGAATCGCTGAGTGGAAGAGGAGGAGGAGGAGAACGTTCCTCCGGGGTTTAGAAGCTAATTGTGTCAGCGCACAAAGAGGCACTTCAGAAGAGCGGCTGAGGAACAAAACGGGCAGGAAAAAGTGGGTGTTGAATGGTGCCACTGGACTGTTCCTTCTGTGTGGGGATGCCACTGATCTGCTGTCACCTTTTACAGCTTCAGTCAGGATGGGAGAGCCGGTTTCCGCTCGCTTTCTTTCGGCCTCTTTAAGCCTTTTCCTGTCATCCTCGGCCTCTCTGGCTGGCTTGTGAAAATTCAATTCTGGCCCTTCTCTCCCCCCTTTCTTTTGGATCTCTCAAGTGTTAGTCTCTCTGTCTGTCTGTCGCCTTTGTGCTTTCTCTCTCTCTCTCTCTCTCTCTCTCTCTCTCTCTCTCTCTCTCTCTCTATCTGTCTCTCTCTCTGTCTCTCTCTCTCTCTCTCTCTATCTGTCTCTCTCTCTCTCAGTCTGCCTCACTCCCCCCTCTGTTTTTTTTTTTCTTTTTTTTTTACGAGACAGCCTGGCCCCACAGTCGTCCAGAAGCTCCTTGTGGGTTTTTGTGGAGAGAGAGACAACGAGAGAGAGAGAGAGAGAGAGAGAGAGAGAGATAGAGGGAGAGTAGGGTGGAGGGAAGGAGGTTTTGGAGAAGGAGAGGTGGGGTGGGGGGACTTCTTGTGTAGATTTTTCAATTCTTCAGTGTGTCACTTGGCCGTGAGTGCCATTGTCTGGCGGCTCTTTTCTCCGTGCCCCTCCGCCGCAGCGAGTTGTGTCATTCCCTCATGATCAGCACTTTTGTTGCCTTTGTTTTTGGCCCTACCTCAGAAGTCCATCTCGTCTTTTATCTGCCTCCCATTCATGCAGAAGGGAACAGTTGTGCTCTGTTGTGGAGATGTTCCACTGGATTTCCACCAGTGGGGTTTCCTTTCAGGCCCTTCAAAGTGCTACAATGGGGCTCCAAAGGCCTGAATGGCTATTGCCGAGTGCACACTCTTAGCGAGACTCTCTCTTTCTCTCTTGCTCTCTCTCTCTTTCTCTCTTTCTCTGTGTCTCTCTCTCTCTCTTTCTCTCTCTCTCACTTCTATTTTGTTTTCCCGGAGTCAATAAAAATGCTAAGTTAAAAGCTAACCCCGACGCCCTCCCCACACCCCGACTCTTGTTCGCCTCCTTTCATGTCCCTCCCTCAATAATTTCTAAAGAAAAATTAATGGGAGAATATTCGCTCTTGATCTTGCTTGGGAGAAAAGGAATCGGAGAGAAGGGAGCAGTTGGTTTCTTAGATCGTTGCTGGATGTAACTTTTTTTTTGTGTGTGTGTGTTTGGGTGCGCGCGATTGTTGCTGCACATCTGCGACTCCTGGCAGATGTTTGATAGAAGTGAGTAGAAGCGCGAATGAGGACGAGTTTTTACTAGGAAGACAGTGTTGCTTTTGTGTTCTGATCCGCTCCTCCCATGATGTGTGTTTTCTTTCTTTTTTCTTTCTTTCTTTTTTTTTTTACGCGAGTTGAGCGGGATATAGACATTTCTTCAGCTGTCCGTCCACCACAGACGGGCTTTGAAGGAAGCGAAGGGAATGGAAGGGAAGGGGTGGAGGACTACAAAAAACAAAGATGAATTTGAATGCGCGATTGTGGTCGTCCTCCTCTGTGAGTTTGATGAGTTGTTGCGAGTGTTGTGTAAGTGTGTAAGTGTGTGTGTATAGAGAGAATGCATGAAAAAGCCGATGCAGTTTCAGAGGAGATTACAGGGAAGTGCGTAGGCCAGCACAGATAACTTGACCGCATTAACTGAGTATGACTTTATCCTCATTGTGCAGATTAGGGCGTAAAATCCACCCTAATGAGGCGAGCGCAGGAAAAGTGGGAGAAAAGGCACGGCCGAGCCCACTTCTGAGATGATGCAGCTACTGGGGTCACCAGCCACCAGCTGATCCTGTTTAAAGAGGATCAGATATATACTTCTCTTAGGGCCAAAGCAAGAGAGAGCGAATTGCAGGAGGGGGGGGGGTGAAGGAGAAAGAGGAAAAAAAAAGAAAAACTTAACACTTTTTCTCCCTGACCG
Organism: Astyanax mexicanus; assembly: GCF_023375975.1. Taxonomy (NCBI): domain Eukaryota; kingdom Metazoa; phylum Chordata; class Actinopteri; order Characiformes; family Acestrorhamphidae; genus Astyanax; species Astyanax mexicanus. The sequence continues at coordinate 4,369,167 of NC_064418.1, read as the reverse complement.
TCCTCAGTGCCCCCCTGTTAATTTGGCCACATTTTTTTCGGACCGGCTCTTGTGTCTTTAGGCTCAAAAACAAGCGCTCTCCCATGCTGAGAAGCAGCTTTTATTGGGATTGTTTTAGCCTGGTGCTGGGCGGAGGTACGAGGGCAAGACAAGGCATGGAAACCAAATAAATATTGATGATCCTTTTGACCGTTTTATTTCCCCCCCCCCCCCCCCCCCCCCCCCTACAACCCTCCTCCCCCCAGAACACACACTTTATTTCATGTTTATGCATCACAGCATTGATTTCCTTCCTTGTATTCCATTTTTTCCCTCCTCTTCAGTTCTAAATTTAATTTAAAAGCTTATGCCACGACAGATCCTTGAAGTAGTTTGCATATTAAAAAGATGCTGATTATCGCAGAGTAGAAACACAAATCTTTAATTTTGTGCATTTTAGACACAGCTACTGCTGTCACCGCCAGACGCTGGAAATAATTGTGAAATCTGCATATTGAGAGGACTGCAGTTGACAGTGCTTGTGCGAGTTGGGAAGAAGGGGAGGGCGGGGTTTTTGGATGGGGCGGTGAATACACAAATTAGACAACGTATTCCTTCGTGGTGTTGAGAGCAAAGAGAAGCAATGAGAAGTTCAAGAAAGAATAATCATAAAACATAAAAAAAAAAAAAAAACATAATGGAGTGTGTGATCCAAGACAGCCAAATATCAAAGTACTAGATAGAAGAGTCATTGATAAAAACATAATTTGTAAATTCATGTAATTACATACATCAATTCCTGCATTTCAGGACTGCGAAACGTTCCACAAAAAAAACATTTACCTCTTTGTAAAATTCCAATACCTTTTCACTCACTGTCTTGTTGAAAATACATATATATATATGTGTGTGTGGAAAAGATGCTGGTTTTATGGCAACATCTGTTGATCTAAGATTTCAATGTACTTTTTTGTGTCACAGAAGTGTACTGACAAAACACCATACAGTGACTTGTTGCTGATAACAGTCTGGATGTACCTTTTTTTTGTTGTGGAGCTCGCAAAGTCCATTTTCCCAAGGATATTTGGGATACTGGTTCCGGAAATGCTGTATTTATTTTTTATTTTCTGTGTTTTTTAGTTTTAACCCAACTTTTCTAATTTGGGTTGTAGATTTCACCCGTACAAACCAGTTTAAATGGAGAAAAGTTAACATATTTTTAACATATTTTTTTGATTGCCAGAATAAAGATTTATTGTTTTTGTCTGGATAATGGCATTAATGGCAGGAAGACATTGTCAGAGTTAGAAATATTGGCTTGAATGAAAATTCAAAATTTGCCTTATTCAGAAAACCCACCTTTTGCAGTAAATACAGCCTGGCAGACCCTATACATTCTAGCTGTCAATTTGTTGAGGTAATCTGACGTGATTTCACCCCATGCTTCCTGGAACATCTCCCACAGCATGGATTGGCATGATGGTACCATACGGTCAAGCTGCTCCCAGAACAGCTCAATAGTGTTTAGATCCGTAGACTGTGCCCACACTATTACAGTCATAATTCTGTCTAAGTTCTTATTTCTTAAATATTGCTGACACATTTTGAATGTGTTTGAGTTCATTTTCCTGTCGTAGGATGAAATTGGCCCCAATCAGTCGCTATCCACAGGGTATGGCATGACATGGCATTGTAAAATGTCCTATTGTACCTCCTCCAAAGCATCTCTAGACCATCATGCTGCTTCTACCATACTTAACAGATGGCATTAAGCATTGGTCTTGCACCTTTTTGTTATTCCTGCTTCTTAAAGACTTTAAAATTGGACTCATCTGTTCACAACTCCTACCAGTCTTCCAATGTCTATTTGCGTTTTCCCATCACAGTCTTTTCTTTTTGATTTATAGCTTTTTCTTTGCAATTCTGCCATGAAGTCCAGCATCCTAAAGTCAACTTGTCACTGTTGATGTTGGAATTGGTGTTGGTTCCACTTAGTGCAGCTATCAGCTGTCAGTTGAAGACATTTATCTTCTTGCACAGTTGTGCATCGGGGCCTCCCACTCCTTTCTCCTTTCGTTCTTTTGAAAGTTTTGAGAGCTTAAATTTTTTATTTATAAAATTTTTCACTGCAAATTTGTATAAACAAAAAATAATTATTAATAATCTATGCTTTAACATAGATAGCCTTTGTATCTAATCAAACATAAAACCCAATTACAACAAAAAAAACTATAGCAATTCCTAATGCAGTTACTTTGTCTGTCTTTCAAAACAAAAATATCTAAAACATAAATGTGGGCTCTGCTTATACAAGCGAATATATACAAGCGAATTGTCTGTAACAAAATAAGTCTTTTCCCGGTATGTACACAATTCGAGGAACAAATCAAAGCCCATACATTACAGAGGCTGAAGAACCCAGCAAGACAGCCTCTCCTTCTGATGGTTAGAAACAGCATGAAATTTCCTGATGCATGGGCAAATAATGTGTATGATCATTCCCTCTTTGGGAAAGCAGTTCTGAATCAAAAGTTCTGTAGGAAAAAGAAAAAAGAATAGAAAAAGAAATGTCAGTGTGTGCCGGCCGCTGAGGAGCACAAAGCTTGTTACATGTTAATTGAGCGGGCTATTAAATATATCCAGTAAACCAATTTTGCAAAGTGTCATCAACGTGTTCTTTTAAAGTTCACAGTGGTGGTTAGATTGATGCATTTCCATTTTCCAGACCTTTATGGAGTCTAATGTATATTCTAATTGCTCTCTGAATAGCTCTGCTTATGGCAGGTTTTTTTTTTTCAGCTTCGCCATAAGATTTCCTCCCGTTCTGAGACTCGACCCCAAAGAGAGAGAAGAGGAATGCGATGAAACAGGTTGAAGGAATTGGTCAAATGGTTGTAAATGGCAGTAGGACATTATCTTAGCAGAGGTTGCATACTGTATATGGATGTGACGTGAAATTAACCAAGCATTTAAAAAAAGAAAATGTGGTGGAGAAAAAAAAAAATAATATGCATTTGAGCATAACCACATTTTGCATTGGCATTATTATCCATTAACACGTTCTTTAAGACTAAAATGACTGAGACACTTCTCCCCATGTCTTTTGATCTCTGGCCTTCACTATATTTATGTATATTTTAGTCTGACATTGAGTAATAAACAGTAATAAACATTCAAAGCAAAAACATTTATTTTTACCATTTACATTAAAAACATCCCTTTTTTTGCTGTTTTTTTTTTTTGCAATTGTTCTTCTCAAGACATAAGTGTTTAATAGTGGATATTTAAATGCATATAAAATAATTGAATGTACGATTGGGAAAATATATTTTTTACATATTGGTAAAGACTACCGATCGTGAAGTTGGAAGTTGGTGTTCTGGGGTACACTTTAATTTGCCTTCACTGTAATCTGCCTTCTGAACACTCTGCTAAATATTTAAAATTTTAAAAAATCATTAAAAAAATGTATTTGTTAATTTTATTTTATTTTTTTCCCCAGATTAATTACATGCAATAACACGTCAATGTTGACAGCCCTTAAAACAGCATTGTATAGTATTAGTATAAGCCACAGGTAGACATGATATATTAAAGAAATGTGTTTAAAAATATATATAATGTAGTTCTGTAATTGCTTCAGTTTACAGGCTGTCAGCTGACAACATGTGAGGTGACTTTGTCTAAAACTACAACAAATATCTGTAAGATATTTATCTTTTTGCACAGTTGTGCATCGGGGCCTCCCACTTCTGTTCACTTCTGTTCCTGTGAAAGCTTTTAAAGGTTTTGAGAGCTCATATTTATGATGGTGCCCAAACATTTTTTGTGGTAATTTATTATTTTTTTAATTTTCACTATAAAATTGTATGAAATTTTGTATATGAAAAAAAAATGTTTTCAGTATTCAGCCTTTTGACAAATATTCATTTTCTATGGTTTCGGTTGCAGTCATAAAGCGTCATTTTAGCAAGTTCAAATAACTCCAAACAAAAATCCAAGGAGGAGGAAGGGGGGACTTTTGAGTTTTTTGGCGAAGTCAACCATGGCATAAACTCACCCCCATGTCACACCCAAGACTAACCGTGAAATCATTACTTTGTGATTGCTCTGGTAGCGTACAGGTGGCAGAAGGTTGGCAGAAGGTCACTGAGTGACTCTAGGCTGGTTAATCCAGTGTGGAAGCTGTAGATTACTGGAGAAGGTGGAGGAGAGCTGGTGAAACAGCTGAGCAGAATCGTTGTGTCCAACGAGTCGGAAATCCTGTCAAAGTCGCTCTGCTTCATGTGTCTCGTATGTTTTGGGACAGCAGGATTACAGGTAATGAGAAGCAGTCCTGTCCAGAACCACATAAAAGCACCAAAGAGCAGAAAGCTTTAGAAGCTCAAGCAGTAAATCCAGAAACAGCAGCTCAGTCTGGTTATTTTACAACCTCAGCGTAGATGTGCAGACTCATGTTATAATAAGCTTTCAGTAGGAATTGAAATAAATAAAATAAGTGAATAATGATGTCATTGCATGCGATTATTCTAACTTTAAAGCCACCCCTAAAATACAGAGTCTGGACAAGCTGAGGCATTTGGACTGAAATGCTAGCGATATATGATTTAGATTATATGCAATTAATCTGGAAACGTTGTCATAATTTTTTTTTTTTTTCAAGCATTAATCATTCATCAAATTTGGTCCAATCGTCCTGCCATAGTTTTCTCTTTTTACACATCTTGGTGATAGTTTTAGCATCATTTTTTTTTTCAGTTTTTTATGATAATTAAGTGATGTAAACATAATCAATCCTGTTCAGACGTTTAGAAGGTAGATTATTGATTTAATTTTATACATATGTTGGAATATGGATAAAAACTCATAATGAACCATTATTCCTTCTTGAATCTCTCTTTCTGCTTGAATCTTTCTCTCTCTCTCTCTCTCTCTCTCTCACACACACACACACACACACAAAACAAAGGGTTAATTTTCGTTCATTTTAGTAAAATAAACTGGTCTCAGTAGTAACTGGTTGAATGTAAAGCTTCTACCAGTACAATGAACTGGTGTGTCTCAGTAACTCGTTGACTGTGAAGGTGGAATAAGCTAAATTTGGATGGATGGATGTATAGATGGATGGATAGATAGATACTGCCTCCCTCCCTCACTTCTTTCTTTCTATCTTTCTCTCTCTCTCTCTCTCTCCCTCCCTCCTTCTAAACTTAGAAACAACAATATATTTAAAATCCCAATGTGATGCTACTACATAAACTCTTTTTTACATTAAAGAATATTCTTAAAAATTTAAGTAATAAGAAGCTGTATCATTCATTTGGTATTTTTTTTAATCGATCGTCAGCCATCAAATGAAAAAAGACAAAAAATCAGAAATATTCAACAGGCCCACTTCAGGGATTGTTAAACATGTACAGTATATATCATAACAGTTTTATAGCGGGGGCAAATGTTGGCCAGATGTGGAATCCAGTCAGTAAAAAAGCCGGATTGTGTATTCCAGAAGCGATGTGTAAGTTACGTCGCGAGCGGTTCCACCACCACTGTAATGTAGCAATAATGTTTATGGCGTAGCGCTTTTATTGTTCTCCGTCTGCTTTTCTTGTTATGTGAATTATTGTGTGAGTATTATTAGCCTCTGGTGACAGCGGTCATAGCAGAGTGTGGTTCCAAATGGGAATTGGGCAAATCGGGTAATCAAATAAATATTTGGGCGATAAGCTCATGAGTGTGTGATGACTTTTCCTGACTGAACTGTTGTGGCATTGTAAAATTGAAGGCTGGTTGTTTTATATTGTGTGAGCGGTGTGCCGCAACATTTAATGACTTCCATGGATATAAGAGCCAGCGCTCCTCGGTATGGATGTGTATTTAGCTAATGATTACTTAGCCTGTGTACAGAAATAAAAAATAAAAAAACACGCTATAATGATTATCACAGTCTAGTTAGCAGTTGAATTCAAAGTGGTGCTCTTTAATACTGTTTGATGGTAAAAGGTTTGATTTAATACTTTTAAGAAAAGCAAGCCACCAAAATGTCTTTGAAGGCCAGTGTTCTTCATTTTTTTTGCTTGGATCACATGATCGATTTCATTCATATTATGTTTGATCTCTGCAATTTTAATAGCTAAGCTGCACCGGATTATAAGGCGCATTTTAAGCGACAATAGTCGCAACAAGGATGTTGCATGTTAATCTACACAGATTTCTCTTTTGAAAACGATTTATTTGGATGAGTAAAGCGCTTCCGTTTATTTACAATAAGCTTTGATTTCCAATATTATCAACAGCTCTGTTAGCAGCAGCGCCAGCCACGGTTAGTAGCAGAGCTAGCCGTGGTTAGCGCTAGACTGAGGAACCCTGAGTGTTCCAGTAACCCAGGGCGCTATTAGCTTGCAGTTTGTCACACGTAGCTTGTTTTAACACATTAAACATGCAGGCTACAGTCTGCACTGTGGTTAGCAGCTAATGCTAATACTACTCCAGCCTGAAACTCCTGTATAACGCTGTTTATATTTTTATGTCTATATTTTAGGTAATTTGGGAGAATTTTTATTGGTCCATTCATTAAGATTTGTTAACACAGTGTATGGGACATTTTTTTTGTTTGTTTGTTTGTTGATTATTTGCAAAGACAAACATGCTATTCCTTTTATTACCAGATGATGGTTTATAAAGCTGGCATTTCATTGAAAAATGCAATATAAGGCATTTTTTGTCATGTATTGATTTTGTAATTATTTTGAATAATAATGAACAATGACCCCAAAAACAGTGTAAAATATCCTTTAAGGTTAGCCTGAGTGTTTGACTGACTGAGTGGCTGAGTCAGGGATGTGGTCTAGAGAAAGCTGTGCTTCAAGTGAAAATAAAAACGCAGCAGTCCTTCAGTTGTCTCTTCAGTCCTCTCCTGCTGTGTAGTCAATAGGTGGTAACTTAGTACAGTTTGTTGTGGAAGGACGAAGAGTGGAAGAGTGGAAAGAACAGACGGCCTCTTGGGGTTAGCCTTTAGCCTAATGTCCTCAACCAGCTGCATCAGATGATGTGAAGACCTCAGGGCCTGCTTACAACAGTCTACAGCTCTGCCCTACACAATTCTCGATTTTCATCTACTACTGTAGCTTGAATGACTTGGTCAATAACATATAAATTCCAGTCTAGAAGTTGAATAACTGTCCAGGTATCTTAGATATGTATGTTACAATATTTTGCAATGATTGTAGCCATGTGCTTACATGTATCCTTGTTAGAGAAAAGAATTTTAGTCTTCAGTATGTTTTAAAAGCACATTTTGAGTAAGATGACATTTACCATATTTTTTTGCACTCTAAGGTGCACTTAAAATCCTTTAATTTTTCCAAAAAATGTCAGTGCGCCTTATATTCCTGTGCTTAATACCAGTCAGGTATTAAGGAGCAGTAAAGCCACTTGGTTGACGTACATCATTATAAGGGTGAGTTTTCAGTGAAGTTTCTCCAGTACCAAGGCTGGAGCAGTATTAGCATTAGCTGCTAGTTTCGCTAAGTGCTAGCTCTTTCGCCATTCAAAACAAGTTACGTGGGATGAACCACTACCTGATATCATCTTGGTTTACTGGAACACTCAGGGTTTATCAGTGTAGCGCTGTCGGGCAGCATTTACTAGCGCTAAGTTCTGCTAATCGCACTGTTGAAAATATTGCAAATCCAAGCTTACTGTAAATAAACAGAAGCGCTTAATTCACCCAAATTAACAGTTTTCAGGAGAGAAATCTGTGTAGATTAACATCCAGTGCTCATTTAACTTTAAAAGAAAATGTCTGAGTGTCCGGGACTTTGGTTTTTTATGGTGTTTGGTAGGTTTGAGGGAGGGAAGGAATGTTTCTACTCATGCAGGACCTTTGACTTACTTCTAGAGGAAGAGTTCACCTTCCTTTCTCTGTGTAATGACTGTACATCCCACTCGGAGTCTCTCAGTAGGTGAGCCTGGTAAGGTCTGCATGTTTTCCTGTAGCCATGTTGTGAACAGTACTAGTGCTCTTGAACACGCAATCAATGTTAACCCCTGCTGCACAAAACAGCCCAAGGCAGAGCTCCCTGTTCGAGAGGTTAGATTCTGCCTGAGCATTTCAAACAGCTGGGCCTGTTAGGAAAGCAGCACATATCTCTACTGCAACTTTACTCCAGCTCCAAGAAATGAATTAAAGTATAAAGACGGAATTGAGCAAGACAGATTTCATCAGTGACAAAGCCAGTTTGCAGCAAAGAAAGGCATATTGAGTGGAAAAATGGACACATACATGCTGAAAACGATCTCTCCGTTTGATTGCGTTCTCAGGGCTCCGGCAGCTGATGGCAAGCTGCATGACCGGGATTTGAACCAGCGATCTCCTGATCATAGTGGCAGCGTCTTAGACCGCTGGACCACTCCGAGCCCAGAACTGTTTGTCACTGTTCTATGTTGTCCTACATATGTGCACATCCGATTTGCTTTTAGTGCTGAAGAGCCCAAAATGCTTTTAGGAAAGTCTGTTCATTCGGCAGCCATAATACTCAAAACTGAATTGAGAATTACTGTTTGGGCTTGCGCAGATCGCCACACATGTAATTACATAATGTGAACAATTGCTATCAAGCTACACCAATGTGTACTTCACCAATATTTACACTTATTGTTATTACATGTGTAACTGCACAGTTATTAGAGACATTTATTAAGTATTTTTCACTATTCTTATTAAGGAGGCCAATGTTTACTAGTCCCATCCATTAGTTTTGCTGCTTTACTGCTCATTTTCTTTGTTTTTTTTTTGTTTTTTTAACATTTAATTGTAAGTGCTGTAGGCTTTTGTCTCTCACATAATATATAGTTCCTCCCCTTGTTCCTCTGTCTCAGCTCATGCCAAAGAGGAGCTTTTGCAAATTCTCTTCTCCTCGTCCCCATGAGAGGCATTGTTCCCGGCCAAATTTAAACACAACGGCATTCGGGATCCCTGCGGAGGCTCTGTGTACTTGGGCCCGCAAAGCGCTCGCAGCCATAACTACCTGAATTGCTTTTAATTGCTCGGTATAGCTGCATCATCTTAGTCGAGATTATGCCTGATTGATACTGGAAAGGCAATTGTAAGCGTGGAGGATGGGATTAAGTGCCTATTGATGTGACTTTAGCTTCTGTTGACAACAAAGGCAGAAGGGAGAATACTTGAGCCCCCCGTTTTTTTTTTTTTCTCGCAAAGCCCAGTGGCTCCCCCCTCCTTCCTTTCGCTCCCCTCCCTGGACGGAAAAGGAACACAATCTCCTGATATTACCCCTCTGAGGCCAATGGGAAGGAACAGCCAAGCGAGGACTATTCCCGGGTATAATTAGCTATATGTGATCCCAATTATTTGGCCCATTCATTAGCGCTAATTGTTTGAGCAGGCCGACCTACAGAACAAATAATTAAAACGTGTGTGCCATAACTGCGACTACTGGTGCATGTGATAAAATGTGTTGGAAGGAGCTGAAGCAATAAAGCAGAGCCTTTCATTAGGGCTCTGTGAAACGGAGATCTTGGCTCTGGCGGCGGAGCGCTCATTGTTTAGATTAGCCGCGCTACTGTTCACCGCTAGCTCGCGCTCTTTCCGGGAGTAATTAGCCGAAAGTATTATGGAGATTTGTTGTGTTGTCCAAACTTTAATTATTTTTGCAGGGCTTTGTAATCCCTTTCTGTTTCTGTCTCTTTCAGCCCAGAGTGGCCCTGGCCCCGAATAGGTTTATTCAGCTGGAGCTGCTAAGCCTTTGTGTATTAGCATTAAAGCAGAACAATTGGCTGTGATGTTGTGAGTGATAAAGGCGCTCAAAGCCCAGGTCAGAAGCACTCATCCCCTTGAATGGGGGGCTTAGAGGAAAACAAACTTTGTTTTGTCATTGTGTTAAACGTATCGGAAGGAAGGAGATGAAGACACAGATAGCCTTCATTCTTAGCTTTCACTGGAGTTCATGTGTCATATAGAAACAACCAATTACCGTAGTGCAAACAGACCACGGCCAAAGCTACATAGATAGATAGAGTCCATTCAGTCCCGCTCTTGATTATATGTTTGTTTGTTGGTAAGATGTATAGAATCCGCTAATTACTGCAGTGCAAAACAAGCCCTGGCTGAAGTTCTATAGACTCCATTCACACGTGGCCATGAGTAGTTGTTTGTTTAACAAGTGTGTTCTACATGTACTGTAGTTTTTTGTAGTTTTTTACATTGATGTGGTTCTGGAATATAGATAAACTTAGTGTATACTTTGAATGGAGCTACTTCTTCATATTTCTTGTATTCTTGTATTTGTAATGTTATTTAAGTGATTGCTTGTTTTTATATGGTGCAAGTAGTGCTGTGCGATATGATGATAAATATCGTGGGGACGATAGAAAAGTGTCTATCGTGCTACTTACCTTCTATTGTCCCTATCAGAAAAGTGTCTATCGTGCTACTTACCTTCTATTGTCCCTATCATTTCTACAGTAATTAAAAAAATTATTCATGCAAATATATAAAGTAGGCTACGATTAAATGTATTTGCATGGTCACTTTGCATAAACTCTGTTTATATAAGTAATAATAAAGTAATCTTCGCAAAAAAAGCTTCATAATGTGGTTTTGTGACGTGACGCTGCTTTACGTTATTTGACGGACACTTTAAAAATTTAATTGAGTTTATTTTCATAACTCAATTTAAATACCTGTGTAATTTTGAAAAAAAAAATAGCTACTGCATCTACCTCATCTGTTTTCATTTGATACACTATTTTGATAGTGTTTGATTTTGATGCACTAAAAAGTAGCAATTCTCATTTGTGAAAGTTTGGTTTAATGTCTCTTTGAAATGAAGTTGGAAAAAAGTAAGCAATGATATTATTTTGTCTTATTTTTCGAAGAATAACTGAAAACATACTCAAATGTGGTATATCATGATATATATCATTATATATATATATATATATATATATATATATATATATATATATATATATATATATATATATATATATCACATTATATGTAATATTTAAAAAAAAACATATCGTGATATATGATTTTTCCCATATCACCCAGCACTAGGTGCAAGCACACATTTACAAAAAATGTGCACAGAATTTAAGGGTCTTTTTTATCAAGAAAAAAAGGCACTCCCTGGATTTAACTAATTAACTAATTGATGTGGGGTTGATGCTGCAGTTGGTCTGCAGGTTTAGGTTCAGCAACAGTATGTGCTGAAAGAATGAGGTCAGCTGACTACCTGAATATACTGAATATAGACCAGGTTATTCCTGATTCAATGGATTTATTTTTTCTTCCCTGATGATACACACGGCCATATTCCAAGATGACTAGAATGTCAGGATTCATGGGGCTGGAATTGTGAAAGAGTTCAGGGTTCGAGATGGAGTGCTGGATGGAGAAGAGCTGCTTTGTGCAGCGGTCAGATTTTTACCATCATCAATGCTGCTGCAGGATCTTGGTGAAAAATGAATTAATGCAACACTGGATTAAAATAAATCTTGTAGCATTGCAGAAGCTTATTGAAACATTTTTTTTGGCCAGACAGTGTATAATATATTTATTGTTTATTTGTTCTATAGGTTGGTCCAGAGGGTACTGCTGGCTGCATGGCACCAGAATAGCCGTCGAGGTCACCACACTCCAGGGACGTCTCTGAAGTATATACCGCGCCGCGCCGTGCTCTACGTACCAGGAAATGATGAACGCAAGCTTAGAAAGCTCACCTCGCTGGATGTGGACTGCGCTGTTCTGGACTGCGAGGATGGCGTGGCCTTGAATAAAAAGGTAGGCCGCCGCCACTACCACCGCTTCCTTCCCTTCATTAATTACACAACATTAACACCTGACTCTATAGCACGCAGAAAAAAAGAAAAAAACAACAAATCATTTACGACCCCTATTCAGCCAGGTGCTGGTGCTTAATCACGCTGTATAAAGCTAGCTAAGCACCGCGCTTAAAACAAGCACGTTTCCTTCCCATTATGTCGTGATAAAGGCAAGAAATGCCCCCCATCACATTCACTTGAAACAAGGTGCCCACTTCACACTGGGAAAGCAGCAGGAAGTCGGCAGATGCAGCAGGTTAAAAGCATTCTCGACCCACCCACACAGCCAGCCAATTGGCCCTGCTTGCCTTGCCATGAAATTGTGATTGGAGCACGGGATAAAGGGGGGCTGGAGGGAAAAGAAGTCACCTAACAAAGGTTTTTAAGTCATGATAATAAAGATGATTGATATGGCCAGAGGCTATTCCTGATTGAGGAGAGGGGGATCTCAGCTTGATGGACAACTGTGACCCCCTCGAAAAAGGTGAAGGAGCTCTGTGTTTCCCAACACCCCCTTATTTCTCTCTCATTGCTAAGTGGGGGAAAAAGGTCTCCAAAGGAAAATGTCACAGAAGTGGCCACTGGTGCTTGAAAATAATAGTAGTTTAACGTTTTCTTGTCTTTTGTGTCACCGAGGCGCCTTGGTAATGTCTTAATCCAGCCTTTCACAGCCATTCATAAAGTAAACAGTGGGTTTTAGTGTCACATTTCTTTCTTTTTTTTCCTTTGATCATCCAAAATGGCACCAAAATAAAGCTTTTGAAAGAGCAACACGAAAATACAAAAAAGAAGCACTGTTACTTATTATAGGGCTGGATGATATGGCCAAATTTTTTAGCACAATATACAGCTCTGGAATTATTAATTTCTTTGATTTTACCAAATTGAAAACCTCTAGAATATAAGCCATCAAACCAAGTTGATCTGATTAAATTTTGGCACCAGGAGTAAAGACGTAAAGTTATCCAAAAGCAGTGTGTAAGACTGGTGGAGGAGAACATGCTGCCAAGATGCATGAAAAACAAACTGTGATTAAAATACAGGGTTATTCCACCAAATATTGATTTCTGAACTCTTATAGAATAAAACAAAAAAATTAAATTTTTACTCAAACGAAGAACTTAAAAAAAAGTTACTTGTAGGGCTGGATGATATGGCTAAAATTCATGTTACAGTGTATTTATTAATTCCAGTCATTTTGAAAAACACTGTTACTAGCTGGGCTGGATGATATGACTAAAATTTATATCACCCTGTTTTTTTTTAAGTCTAGTCATTTTGATAAAATACTGTATGTATCAATATCAATATAAACAATATAAAATTCACAGAGAAAAATGCTGATGGCCCATAAGAGATGCCTGCAAAAGAACCTACAAACAAAAAAGACAGTTAATAAAGTCATATAGTGATATATATATATATATATATATATATATATATATATATATATATATATATATATATCATATTACTGTTACCAAAACATCTTCTATCATGATTTATTTTGATATTGAATTATTTCCCAGCCCTAAAGGTACCTTGGTCTTAATCTTAATCCAGCCTTTTACAGCCATTCAAAGTAAATAGTTCTTGATTTTGTATTTATTTTGCTATTTACTTTATTTAATTTGAATTGTTCATTTGCAGTTTATATGTAGCACTAAATATTCTGCACATTAGTTTTGTGGTAGATTTTGTTGTTACTTTATTTTGCTTATATGCATGTTTTTTTTTGGTTTTTTTTTTGGTTATTTTTATGATTTTATATGAAATCAACAAACGTTCTAATATATATTTTTTGTTTCTACTGAATGTTGCACTAATAAATTCTCGAAAGTTTTGTCATGTTGCCAAGAATATCACTAATCGTAAAAATACCTTGAAATATCGTGATATTATGTTAGGGCCATATCGCCCACCTCTATCACCGTGTACTTGTATAGGATTATTCTGCTGTTGAATATTAAGGCCAGGTGATCTGAGAGCAGGGAAATGGCATTAAGGGGAGGGCCTTGATTTTCTCCCCAAGCAGAACAGTCTCTTTTCTGCAGCAGCACATGTTCCTGTCAGGCCTGATAGAATTAACACTCGCTCCAGCCTCCTAGATAAAAATGCTAATAGCTCACCCTGAAAAATAACATTTGTACTGAGCAGAGAGCCCGGCAAATAATCCTATTACTGCTCAGCTTTTTGATTGTATAAATCTGTCAGGGCTACAAGCGCTTACAGTCCTCAGTACAAGACTCAGTCAATTTTAAAGACCATATGTTAGCTTTAAAGAGTCTGGCGCAGTACGCCTGAAAGCTGTGATCCATTATTTATTTGCTGAGGCGCTAGTGCGTAATGTAAAATGAGTTATTAACTCAATAATAAAAAGCACCTCGCTCTGCGACTCTCCTCTCCTTCACTTCCCACTCGCTCGGCTGTTTTCCCCTTCCTGGCAATTGAAAATCTGTGGGGGTTTGTTGGGGGTTTGTGTGTACCTATAGATAGATGTTTTATTTTTTTCCACGCTGCTAAATGACACTTCCTCCTGCAGCTCCACTGCACTCCTGCACACCTCAGAGAAAAGAGAGAGAGAGAGAGAGAGAGAGAGAGAGAGAATGAGCAAGTTTTTTTTATTTTTTTTTTTATTTTTTACTTTTACACACTTTTGAGTGCGCTTTTAAATAACCAGAATATGATATTATAATCATAAGTAGTTTATAAAGTAGTTTATTCATTTATCTGTTTAATTTTCTTTCCTTAAAACGTATTAATTAAACCATCATCAGACTCTCAGGAACTTATCAACCATATATTAAAAATGTAGCAGCATCTAAACAATTATTAGATTGTCTACAGACTTTTACTGAAGACTAATACTGATTTATTTATTTATTTATAAATTTATTTCATTTTATTTGGTATGGCCATCTTAATATCTGTAGTTGTTTACCTGGTAAATCATAAATTATGTCACAGTTCTAACACACACCATCTAAAATCCCCTAATAATGAAAAAGATAAGATTAAGATAAGTGACAAGATTTAGGTCTTGGATTGAGATTAAGGTTAGAACTAGGTTTTGGACTATGGTTAAAGTTGATGTTTGGGATGTTTTAGTGATGGTTAGGATTTGGCTCATGCAATATTGCAACAGTACATCTACTAAATGTATGTAATTTAACCCTTTTAGACCCTGCATTCATTACAGTGGACATCAAGTATTTCTTTTTTTTTTTTTTTTGCACATAGCACTATTAACACTCTTTGAGAGCTGCTTGGTGTCCATCAGAATAGATCATGAACCAGCCAATTAAAGTGTATAAACCAATGAAAAAGTAGCTTGGCTCCGCCCACTGCAAAATCACTGGGAAAAACAGTAGTACAAAATCATTAAGGCGAATTAACTAATTATTAAGATACTTTTTTTTTTTACTAATTTAATGGGATTTAGAACACTTTTTAATCATATATTTTATTTACTGTTAAGCAATGGTTAATGAAATAATGAAATAAAATGGTCAATATGAAATATAAAATATTACACACAGACTAATGCAATGCAATAGAAAAAAATCATATTTTAGTCAGCTGAATTTATTTGCTATATAGATTTTATAGTAGAATATTAGTCTTTTTTACCGCATTTCTATCACTGGAAATAATTTAGGACTGAAAGAGTTAAGTTAAATTAGGTTTAGTGGATTCAAATATTGGTCACATTTAGTTTTTTATATATATATTTCTTTTATATATATACTTTATATGTTATAAAGTACAACCTGCTGATCTGTTCAGTCTTGTGCTTCTATATATTGTACATTTATTTGCAATCAAAGAGTATTTGTTTTTAAAACAACTCACTTTGCTTCTGTATGTAACAGTTTTATCTATCACACAGTATGCAGCTTATTTCCTTTTTTTTTTTTCTTTCATTTTTTTTTTTCCCCAAATTGTGCTCTCCTAAAGGGAGGCACATTTAAAGACCAAAACTGTACAGGAAGCAGGTATGTGCTTTTATTGATCTTTGGGAGGAAAGTTGGGACAGTGTGAGGTTTGAAATGGTCTGTAATTGTTGGTAAATAATATCTGGGCTGTGATGGCTCCCTGGCCGCCGAGTGTCTAATACTACGTGAACAATGCTCTGCCAGGAGATGCTGCTCAGGGATGGTTAACTGCCGCCCAGCAGCTTATATACACTTGCACCCAGGAAGAAAAAAAAAGCTTTGAACAGAAACAGAAACACACAGTTATTATATAAAAGTATCCTCTGTAGAGAGAGTGTTTTTTTTGTGGTGGTTTTGGAAGGGGGTGCTTTTATTCATTTATTTATTTTTCTCTCTGTTTCTTTCCAGCTAGCGCTTATCGCTACACCTGTCATCTCCCTCTCTCCGGGGGTGGGTTTGTTTATCTGTGTGTATGTTGTGCTAGAGGTGCCCTGAACACCGTCGCTCTGTTTGGGGCCTTCCACCCGGCGGCCGAAAGCCGCTCCGCGCCCCCCTTTCGCTGCCCAATCACTGGAAGTTTGGAACTAATGAAGTAACTGCTGAGCTGCTGCCACGCAGCTTGGTCCCAAACTATACTGTACTTCACACTCGATTTATTCTCCAGATGGCAAGACTACGCAGCCCTGCCGGGAGGGACCACCTCTTCCACTGGAGTGTGAAAGTGGGCGGATGTTGTTTTCCTAGCCTATCTGGTCTGCTCCCAGCTCCACAAAAATCCCCCAGCTCCACTGCCAGAGGCAGGATCCTCCAGCTAACCGGCTCGGATGAGACCGTAATGAGAGAGAGGCTGTCTGAAGGCACATCTCTGGCCTTCTTTTTTATATGACCGAGGTGCTGTGTCACCGGTCATCCGATCTGCCGGACCGCAGGTGGTGTGGGCTGACTTGCGGCAGACTTGCCTCGTTTTTTTTCTCCTTCCTCTATTCACTGTCTTCTTATGTCCATAGATGGGATTCATTCGTAGTTGTTCTTTCTATATTAGAACTACAAAAGGAGGTGTAAGGGGTGTAAGATTAAGAAAAATCAACATAAATATCGATATAGATAAAGATTTTGTATCATGATATTGGGTTTTGCAATAGTGTGTTGATTTGTAAAGATTACATGTAAAGATGTTTAGTGTCAGTGGTTCACTTATTGTTGTGTTTAAGCCTCAACCACTAGAGGGCAGTGTCGTACTCCTGTTATTAGATCTCACTGTTCTTGTTGCTTAAAAAGCATAAAAAAACTTTAAACTGTATATCATGTTACAACTCTGAAAAAAAATGAGACCACTTAAAATAATAATAAGTGTCTTTAATTTTACCTAATTGACAACCTCTGGAATATAATCAAGAGGAAGATGGATGATCACAAGCCACCAATCCAAGCTGAACTGCTGAAATCTTTCAAGCCAAAAGCAATGTGTAAGACTGGTGGAGGAGAACATGCCAAGATGCATAAAAACTGTTCCACCTTAGTTTTAAAAATGTCTCTCTTTCTAAATAATACACATATCTGTAGTAAGTAATGGAGTAAAGATTTAATACCCAAACAGATTGGTTTCCTGGTACATAGAAATGTAGATGATGTGCTTGGCACACGCTATAAGGCTGCCAACGCACTAGTTTTGCCAGTATTTTGCTTTCCAACCAAACAATCACAAAGAACCACTGAATGCTAACATCCAGTTACATGCTGTGTGTTTTTAGTAATATTATAAGCAAGGCAATTTGTAATTATGTGGTAAGTATTGCACCATCAGGGAAAATCAGCAAGTTATGTGGTAAATTTCTGTAAAAGTAATGCTAATACTGATGCTTCATAACTAATTTTTGGATCATGGTCATTTGACAGTAGTGAGATAGATATTTATCCTTTTTCACCCTCAATACTTAACATAAAAGTAACATTTATCTTGCTTCCATAATTCACTAGTTTTTTATAGCACAGGTGATCACTGCACTGACTTTGGACTTGATAAGAAAACACAGTGGATCAACACCAGCAGATAACATGTCTCGACATCAAACATGTCTCGACATCAGTTTCACTGATTGGTGGAAACTTCGAGCAGTTTGGACTGTGTGTCTCTCCACTCTTCCTCCAGACTCTGCTCCCTTGATTTACAAATGAAATGTAAAATTTACTGATGATAAGTAATGCTTTAATGGAGAGACATGTCATCTGCTGGTGTTGATCCACTGTGTTTTATTATTAAGTCTAAAGTCAGTGCAGTTTTGTTTTCCCACAAAATCTTACAGCACTTCATGCTTCCCTCTGCTACTGACAACTTTTATGGAGATGCGGATTTCATTTTCCAGCAGGACTTGGCACACTGCCCACACTGCCAAAAGTGCCAGTTCGTCTTATGTAATATTCTAATTTTCTGAGATACTGATTTTTGCGTTGTTATAAGCCATAATCATCAATAATAAAAGAAATAAACACTTAAAATAGATCACTCTGTGTGTAATACATCTATACTTAACATTTCAATGATTCTCTTATTTTTAGAGATGCACTTTTTGTTTTACAAGGTACAACATGTAATTGATCTCATTGATCTTTTCCTATGTAACTACACTGCTACTATTCAGCAATCAATTGTAACACTTAATAAGGACACTCAAGTTCAAAGTGATACCAAATAAGA